>NW_027645818.1:0-570000 GCF_949319135.1 Squalius cephalus
TGTCATTGTTACAGTGTAATTATATATTTAAGTACTGAGTAATATTAACTGCATGTACTTACTATAGGGTTAGTGTAGGATTATGATTTGGTTGAGGGTTAGTTGCATGTAATTATGCATAATTTACTGTTATTACTATGGTAAGTACATGTAACATATGTAAAAAGGACACTGTAAAATAAAGTGTTACTCTCACTTCTTATTCGAGTACGCTTATTTTGTGAATAAATCTGCAACAGCATTCTCTGATTAACATTAAAGTTGTTCATTAAAACAGTAAAAAAAAAATAAAAAAAAATAAAAAGCTCCTAAAACATTAACCAGACTCAGACTTTGGCATTAAATACAATGCAAAGAAGAGTAATATTATGATTGTTAGGAGTAGGGAAGGCAGGAACCATCATTTCCTGACTTCTCTCTGTCTGGTATTGTCCTCAAAGTATGTGATGAGGCCAAATACTTAGGACATTATATAACTGTCAGGGTTATGCACTGTTTAGTTTACTTTTGAGTTTTGGTTCAGTCCTCATTGTTTTCTGTGTGACAGTCTTTCCTTGCCTTATCAGTTGCCATAATTGTTGATTGAGTTACTCAGGTGTTGTGTGTTATTAAGCCCTGTGTTTTCTCAGTTCTGTGTTCTGTGTCGTCTATGTAACATGGTTGTGGTTTCCCCAGAGCTTCTCCTGTGGATTATATGAATGATTTTTTTCCTTTTGAGCCATTTGTCTTCGTGAGCTAATTTATTGCAGCTAAGCGTGACAATAACTGATGACCTGTCTGATGATAGGGTCATTTACAGACTGTGTCGTATGATGTATGCACAAGCTAATATGCTGATCTGAAAATTTAGTATGTGCTCAGGATCTGTGATGACTACACTTCTTAGCTCATATTGTACCGCGATGTAATCTGCCCATTTGTGGCCGCATTACAGAAAGAGCAGCATGCGGAAACTCAATGTAGCATAATGCTGGAATGAGGCTGTTGCTGAAGGTGCCACGATGGAGCAGTGCAAGCCAAATGTTTGTAAGTGTTGGCGTGCTCATCGGTTCTGCTGTGCTGCGATATATCATGTACAGATGTATGTGTAGGTTATCTCAACAATAATTTCAACACTGATGAACCCGGCACTATGTTCAGTCAGGTTCTTCTCCAGTATGTGGAACCATTGGTGATTTAGCCTATGTATATATGTGATATTGTGGACACTGTTTGATTTAGTTTTTTTTGGTATTCGTCTGTTTTATTGTTTGTGTTTTTGGACCGTGTGTGTTCTTAATAAAGTTTAATATTAACCCCCGATTTCACAGACTAGGCTTAAGCTAGTCCCAGACTAAAATGCATGTTTCCAGCAACTTCCACTGCCATAAGTCGCACAGGAATATTTGTGGCAATAGCCAACAATACATTTTATGGGTCAAAATGATCGATTTTTATTTTATACCAAAAATTATTAGGATACTAAGTAAAGATCATGTTCCATGAAGATATTTTGTAAATTTCCTAATGTAAATATATAAAATTTATTTTTGTGAGCGGATGCAGCAACATCGAGGACTTTAGAGAAATTTAATGACGATTTTCTCAATATTTAGATTTTTTTACACCCTCAGATTCCAGATTTTCAAATAGTTGTATCTCGGTCAAATATTGTTATATCATAACAAACCATACATCAATGGAAAGCTTATTTATTCATATATGATTTATATGACATATAAAATCTCAATTTCAAAAAAAAAAAAAATTACCCTTATGATTGGTTTTGTGGTTCAGGGTCACACATCTTAAAATGTGTCAGTGCCATTGTTTTGTCTCAAGATGCACATCAGTGATGTTTTTTTTTTCTAAGGCAGATTTATAGAAAAAAAAAAACTTAAATGTCCTAATTGAACTAAGGCCTAATCCTGGCTTAATCTAAGCCCTGTCTGTGAAACCGGGCCTAAACTTATCAAATAAACTACTTGGAAAGACAATTAATGTCCTTTTAGTTCTCATTAGCGTAAAGTTAATATTGCAATGTGGGGAAAATAATGATACATTTTCAACTTTTTAATTTATCATTGATGATTTTCATTACTGTCATGCAGATTTAGGGGAAACAAAAAAAGTCAAAATTCACATATAATTTATTTAGATTTATTTTAATTTTGCAGTCAAATGCAAATTATTTAAGAACTGATAACTATGATATGATAAAACAGAGCTAATATTGTTTCTTACGTGTTCTCTCCTGTATAAACGTTTGGTTCCTGTAACTGCCGCTGTGTGTGGTGATGAAGATGGTGTACAGTCGGCCGGAAACCAGGCTTCTGAATACACACTCTGTGGTTTCTTTAGATGCAGTGTGTGTGTGCACGATCTTCTCCTGGTCCTTCAACACCACCATGTAATTGTCCACATCTCCTTCTGCTGCCTTCCACGACACATTCAGAAAGTCTGGACCACTGTTAGTGACGGTGATGTCAGAAACCGCAGCAGGCACTGTAAACCACAGAGAGATAATAAATACTGTATACGAGATCAATAGGTTAGCCGAATAATGATGCTCACTGTACTTTAAAATGCTTCTCATAACTTATTTTATTTATTTTTCAAACAAGCAAATCAATGTTTTGTTTGAGCATCCTATAGTCCGAGTGTTACACTTTTAGAGAAATAAACTTATAGTCATAGCTGGCGCTGTTGATCAAACTTGGAAATGACACATTGCGACACACAAACATGGGGTAGTGAAAGCTTCGGATATTTATAGTAATATATAAAACGGCTTATACCTGTTTGTGACATGCATAGCTATTAATGTAAATAATGTAGACAGAGTGAGTCGATACACAGAGTGCATCCATGTTGTGTTAACTGTTGTGCAGTTCTTAATAAAAAGAACAGAAACAGAGCAGCGCTTGTATCGCCTTGTCTGTATATGCCATATATCATAACATAACACATGGGAAATGCGATGACCCAAGGTGTGGGAGTTCATTTAACAAAAAACTGAATAAACAGGCAAGGGGCCCTATTTTAACAATCTAAGTGCACGGCGCAAGTGCACTTAGGGTGTGTCCGAAGTTTAATGAGGGGAAAAAAGCGTAACGTGCAATAAACCAATCAGAGTCTCATCTCCCATTCCTTGTAAATGCCAGTTGTGTTCAGGCCATGGCAGATTCGCTATTTACATGGCGGAATTTGCAAGGGGAAAGACTGAACACTTCTCCAGAGAGGAAACTAATCTCCTCGTGTGCGAGTTAGACCATCTACGGGACAAGCCGGATTCCACCATATCTTTATGTACACAATAATAATCTTTTACATTGTAATCCTTTTATTTTTAATATTTGGCCCATGTGTGTGTAATAAGAGTAGCCAAATACATTACTAATGTGCCATTTAAATAACAAAAAAATAAATAAATAAATACTGCGCCTTTGACTTTAGACCAGGTTTCAGTTGGTCAGTGGTGCAGCCTATTTCAGTTACCTCAAATTAGCAACGCGCCAACAATGCGCCTGAACACACCTGGTTTTCAGACCATCACGCCTATGGGCGCACAAAGCATTTGCTATTTAAACAACGTGGCGCAGGACACGAAAAGGATAACTGTGTCAGGCTGAAACTACCAACAAACACTTGCGTCACACCTGGTGCCACATTGCGCCGGGTGTATGATAGGGCCCAAGTAGTTTGAGGTGATTAAACAGGTAAGAGTAAACTTCAATCCATACTTCAAACTTGAAACTTCCATAAACAGAAATTCAGGTATCTCCAGGTAAACTCAAAATCCATATGCACAGGAAACTTTCAAATCCAACTCAGAACATTCCAAAAGCGAGTGTGCATGTGACAATTACATGTTGAATAAACTGAAATGTTTTTACAGATTTTTTTATGTGATTATGTATTGTGTCTAGCTGCAGTAGATTGTGCAACTGTCTTCCATTGTTTGGGTCACTTCACAAGAGTTCATTAAACACTGGCTGAAAATAGAAAGAGCATTTGAGCCCAGCAGGATGTGTTTAAAATGACCTGCTGCTTTTATGCAGAGCTTCCTGAAATTCCACAAATCCCCTTTGTATTTAACTGTGAATAGTTTTGGCGGAGATGGTGTTGTGATTTTAATGTGGGAAAATAGTTAGTGGAAAAAAGATGGTAAAAAAAATAAATGAGGAAATATAAGTAAATAAAATGTATCAAAAATATATGTATACATAAAACCATTTTAAAATCTACATTAGCAATTTATTTTACATAATACATATTTTGCATATTCTGAAATAACTCATATAAACAAAATATATTAAAATATATGTTTTTGTTATATGGGTTAATACATAAAAAAGGATTACAATATATAATGTGGTAATAATTTTTTTTTTAATAATAAACAACAAATGAAAAAAAATGTTATGAATGCATTTGAATCTCAATATAATGTAGAATAGGCATTAAAAAACGCATCAACAGTCTAGATCAACAAGAGAATGCATTATAACCTATGGAGTGCATTTTAACAATGGAAAGTGTGAAACTTGTTTTTGTACACTTTTAAACACTTGCATTATTTTGAGTAATGTTTATTTCAACCAGGTTTTTAACTGGTTTTTACATACTTTCACAAGGAATTGTACCTGTACGGCATTCAGCCTCGGCTAGTTTGGAGGTCTGTGATCCGCTGACAGTGGTAACCATTAACTTGTGTAAAGTACCGGGTCTGAGGAATGGGAGCAGGGTGGAGGTTGTGTTTGCTGAAACAGAAATGTTGTGCACCGTCTGTTCGACCCGTAACAGCAGCAAGTGGTAGAAATCCAGATCCCCAAGTGGTTTCTCCCAGTTTGCATTCAGACTGTCTGTATTTCCCTTGTTACTTAGTTTCAGGTGATTCACCTTTAAAGGCACTGAGAACACACAATTTGATTACAATTAGATTCTTTAAATAAAACATTTCCTATAATAATATAAAAACATTGTTCTGTTTGTTAACATTTGTTAATGCGTTGAAATTGAATATTTTTGTTTTCAATTTTCAAGTTTTTCAATTGATGTTTGTTCATAATGCATTAACTAGCTTTTTAGATTTTTTTTTTTTTGTACAGGCAAGAAAACCTGGAAAATGTCTTAACATTTGTCACAATTTGTCCAAAGAAGAAAAAATAGAAAATCAGTTCCATCAGACATAACCTACACCTTCAGAAAGTAAACACGGTTATCACTTCTAGTATTAAACGAGTAATCTTTCTTCGAAAATGGCAAGAGAACCTTACATGTTCTTCCCTTTAGTGTAGCAGAACTATGAATGTTCTGTGTGATGGTGGTTACAGTAATGTCGTACAGGCGACCAGGCGTGAGGACATTAAAGGTGCACTCTCTCATGTCACGGCTCAAGGTGCGTGTCTGAATAACTGTGTTGCTTTGGAAAAGCTGAATGACGTAGCTATTACGGGATGATGAGCCAGAGGCATGAGTCCACAGAGCGCTAAGGGAGGTCTCATCTGAGTGACGGATGTGCAGTTCAGATACTGGTGGAAGACCTGAAAAGAAAAAGACCAACAGCAAAAGAAAGATGTTACATAACCCAACATTCAATTGGAAATAAAGCTATGTTAGGAATAGCACACAACCACACTAAATTTCTTTCAGGCAGTATTATTTTCAAAATTTCAAAAATTGAGGTTGCAGGAGGTGCATGGGGCAGTTTTTAAGAATTTACAATAAAGCAGTTAAGATTGTAATGTTATAAAACCACTTAAATGTAAATCGATGTTTGTTTTAGGGTTTACCTTGTCACATTATCATGGACCTTTTTCAAGGACTGTGATGATGCGTTTCCACAGTAATCAACATCGGAAATATAGTTACGTTTTTCATATTTTAATAATAATAATAATAATAAAAAAGAATTATAATTCTATACTTTTGTTATATTACCTTGGCAGTAAATTACAAACTAACGCTGCTGCGAGGGTGTTTCTAATATAACGGCTGAGGGAGTGATGGAAAACTTGACATCCCTGTCTTCTGACAGCTGCAATCAATCTCTCTATATTTTTTCCCTCTTTTGGAAAGTCGTGGAAACATCATGGATTTTTTCTTTTGCTATTGGAGCAAATGAGAAATTATATTTGCTATAGTTCACCACTATAAAGTTTACCCAACTATGACGACTTCCGCTTCTGACAAACCAGAAAATGTGAAGAGGGTCCATTGTAAAATAGGATATCAATTTACACAGAAAAGGTTAGTGAGTGATGTTTTCACACTAAAATCATGTTTGTTTACATTTGAATTTTTAATACTTGGCCCCCATTAAAAAAAAATAGTACTTCGCAGTAACCCAGATTTCTGTTTTTTTTTTTTTTTTTTTTTTAAATAATGCCACAAATTCTGTTGACTGTACTACTACTGAACCCAGAATATACTTTTAACATCTCTTTAAAAAACTTTTCAGACTGCCAAAAGTTTATACCCAAAACTTGACTAAAAATGCAAAAATGTGTTTATTTTATGTGATGAGTTCATGTGACAGGACAAAAGCATAACATACATATTTATTGTTGTTTTAAAATAATAAACCTTTTAAAAAAAATTAAGTCTGCGCAGTATACAGTATGCTAGTGTACTGTTTCAAACACAGCCTAAAAGCCTGTTCAACCAAGACAATGTTCATCATAAAATTTCAGTGTGACACACTGATTCTGTTTTTTTTATTATGGCAAAGCCAATCTATCCACCTTTTTCCTACACCCCATGACACTTTGCGCAATCTGTCATTGAACTTGTTCACGTTAGTTATGATGCTCAGTTACCTGTAAAGGAAAGTTAAGTGTAAAAGTATTAACAAATTACTTTCAATAGACCATGAATAACCCCAAAAGCTCTGATGAATCTTTCCGCAGCAATATTGCTGACATGTTAAACATTACTGCAGTAATAAATATGTGCTGCGTTAATCAAAAAGGCTCCGTCATTAACTAAAACGATGGATATTTCAAAGTGCTTTCAATCATTTTGACAGAAAACAAATATTGTTTTTCTATAATTGCCACCTTCTGACAGAGAGTAAATTAGCATTTTCATTTATTAGCTATTTCTTTTGCATTGATCTGAACAGACAAATTATATGTGAATATTGCACCGTCTTGGTGTGAACAGGATTTAAGACTTTTAATATTAAAATTAATTATAATTAATAGTAAGCTATTTTAAAACAGGTTTAATGTGTCTTCTCCAGCTTGTATTTGAGATAATTTATAGTTATTGAGAGTATTGACAAATGGTTACCTATTTCCCCCTGGTAATAGACAGTATTAGCCAGGCCGCCATTCTCTACACTGACTGCCATTCTGTACACTCTGCCAGGCTGCAGATGTAACCCTGACAAGAGTATTTCCTTTGCCATTCTTTCCACAGTTTGGTTAACCAGGATTTCACTTCCATTTGACAGCACCACACGGATGTGCTCCCATTCTCCGGGAGGAAGTGTCCAGGTGATCTTTAGCAAGCCACGATCCGACAGATTCTCCATCACCAGATCTGACACCTTCCCTGGTTCTAATAGGGAAAAAACAATGTCCAATACAAATGATACAATCTAACAACAAACTAGTCAAGTCAAGTCATCTTCATTTATATAGCGCTTTTAACAATGTAGATTGTCTCAAAGCAGCTTTACAGAGATAAGCGTATAATTTAAGGTAACAGAGATTGTTTCGGCTTTACAGCAGAGTTAAGTTATTTCCATCTAAAGTTAGTTTTGATTGATTTGCTTCCGTCGCAATGATCATTTGTTATTAAATTAGGGGCCGCTAAGACGACACCATTCTCTCTACACAGACTTTAAACACGAACCTGTGAGAAACGCTGATGGCGTTCACATGAGCATTTAGAATGGGTTCTATAGTTATGTGCGTTTGAATATACGCAGGTTTGGAATTCCCTACAAGCCAAGCCTAAACAAAATACTTGTCTTTCCTTATAAATTTTGATAAAGAATTTAATTTTATTTGTTGCTTTGGGGTAGGAACGCGAGACGAATTTTCCCGACAACGCCTTATCTGTAGAGTGGTAGTGGGTTCCTCCATAGGGAGAGACTAGTTGGCACTTCAGCACTGCGTTGTCATCAACAAACTATATAATACATAGTTAGTATAATTATATAATAATAATAATAAACATAATAAAATACAATCTGTATAATTAAATAATTGCACTAATTATATTAACAAGAGGCCTTTAAAAAATCCTTAGGGGCAACACTGTTTTCAACTCTGTTTTATACATTTATGCCCTTTATGCATTCATTTACATGACAATAGTGTTTTGGGGGCCTGAAAATGCAAACTTGTGAAAATGGGTTTCAAAAAATGCAACTTTTTGAAAACGATACCATTATCGTCTCTGTGTAAACTACAAAAATGCAAATGGTGACGTCATGCGCATGCTTATTAGGTGTTCAGAATAGGCGCGTAGTGTTTCTTTACAAAGTGACATGGGCAACTATTGGCCTGGCTGACTAATGCAGCGTTTTTAGTCATTTTTGTGGATCTGTGTGAACGGCGATCATTTTGACATCATTTTGTCGTCTGTACGTATCGTCTGTACAACCCTGGCCTAAAAGAGGCCAGGGTTGAGCATCTCCGCAATCTAATAGAAAACAACCATAACAATCCTAGGTTCTTATTTAACACCGTCGCTAGACTAACAAATAAACAGATGTCTCCTGAACAAAATATTCTGTTACAGTTTAGTAGTAATGATTTCATGAAGTTCTTCACTGAGAAAATAGAAAACATCAGAACCACAATTGTAAACGTTCAATCCTCAATCGCGCCTTATAATTCGGCCTCAATTATCACCCCGCAAGAACAATTACAGTGCTTTACAACTATAGAACAAAAAGAGTTAAATAAACTTATCATTTCATCTAAAACAACAACATGTTTATTAGATCCTATACCAACTAAACTATTGAAAGAAGTGTTACCTGTAGTGGAAGAGCCTCTCCTCAATATTATTAACTCATCTTTATCATTAGGTTATGTTCCAAGAACATTTAAACTGGCAGTTATAAAACCTCTCATTAAGAAACCACAATTAGATCCACATAATCTAGCAAATTATAGACCCATTTCAAATCTACCTTTTATGTCTAAAATACTAGAAAAAGTTGTGTCCTCTCAACTGGGCTCTTTCTTGCAAGAAAATGACATCTATGAAAAGTTTCAGTCTGGGTTCAGGCCGCATCATAGCACTGAAACTGCGCTCGTTAAAATCACAAATGATTTACTTTTAGCTTCTGACCAAGGCTGTATCTCAATACTAGTTTTACTTGATCTTAGTGCTGCGTTCGATACTATAGATCATACAATACTCTTAGATCGACTACAAAATTATACTGGTGTTCAAGGACAAGCATTAAGCTGGTTTAGATCATATTTATCTGACCGCTACCATTTTGTTTATTTAAATGGAGAAAAATCGATCATAACTCCAGTAAACTATGGAGTGCCGCAGGGATCTGTCTTAGGCCCTCTATTATTCTCAATATATATGCTGCCACTTGGAAATATTATAAGGAAACATGGAATTAGTTTCCATTGTTATGCTGATGACACTCAAATATATATTTCATCACGGCCGGATGAAAACGCTAAATTATCCAAATTGACAGAGTGTGTTAAAGATATAAAAGATTGGATGACGCGCAATTTTCTTTTATTAAATCCAGACAAGACAGAGGTAATACTTATCGGTTCAAAAAACCACCCACAAAACCTCTCACAATACAACTTTAACATAGTAGGATGTCCTGTTACTTTATCCTCTACAGTAAAAGACCTGGGTGTTATACTAGACTGCAACCTGTCTTTTGAAAATCATATTTCATATGTTACAAAAACAGCCTTTTTCCACCTTAGAAACATTGCTAAGCTACGTAATATGCTATCTGTTTCTGATGCAGAAAAGTTAGTTCATGCATTCATGACCTCGAGACTAGATTACTGTAATGCTTTATTAGCTGGTTGTCCTGCATCCTCAATAAACAAGCTACAGTTAGTCCAAAATGCCGCCGCTAGAGTTCTTACTAGATCAAGAAAATATGATCATATAACACCAATTTTATCATCACTACATTGGTTACCTATAAAGTCACGTATTAATTACAAGGTATTGCTACTGACTTATAAAGCCCTAAACGGCTTAGCTCCAGTCTATTTAACCGATCTTCTATCTCCCTATAATCCATCGCGCTCTTTAAGATCACTAAATTTGAGGCTTTTGGTCATACCTAGGATATCCAGATCCACCAAAGGAGGGAGAGCATTTTCACATTTAGCTCCAAAACTCTGGAATAGTCTTCCGGATACTGTTCGTTGCTCAGACTCGCTCTCCCAGTTTAAAACTAGATTAAAGACGCATCTCTTCAGCCAGGCATTTATATAATACTTTTAATCTTACAGTTAAATCCGGTCTCTAGTTCATAAACGCCAGAGGAGAACTGGCCCCCGACTGAGCCCGGGTTCTCCCAAGGTTTTTTTTTCTCCATTAGGTCACCTGATGGAGTTTTTCGGTTCCTTGCCACTGTTGCCTTTGGCTTGCTCAGTTGGGGATATTTGGGGATATTTAATTGAATTAATCAATCAACGATACCATTGATCAGCATTACCAAACGTGGACGTTCCACTAGAAACAAACATTGATGTATTGTTTTAATTTATTACTGTGAAGCTGCTTTGATACAACCTATGTTGTGAAAAGCGCTATATAAATAAACTTGACTTGACTTGACTTGACGTGAAAAACGCAAAGGAAAAAACTTTCCGTTTTTAGTACATTGTTGTTGTGTAAACACACCCTTAGTTTTTTACTCTCCAGTGTGAGAGAAAGAAAGAAAGAAAGAAAGAAAGAAAGAAAGAAAGAAAGAAAGAAAGAAAGAAAGAAAGAAAGAAAGAAAGAAAGAAAAAGAAAGAAAGGGGGAATAAGTTTAAATTGTTTGTTTAAAATGGAAGGCTGGAGAGTCGGGCAGAAAGAGAGGGGAGGAAACACACTTCCCCTTTGTTTGTTTGGAGTTGTGATTTTTTTTATTCTCATTTGAGAGTGCTTGAAGAACAGATTTCTTTTGTAACACTGTATTTCATGTTTTTTACTGTCTTTTGTATATTCTTCAAATGAATAATTTGTATAAGTATTATTCAAAAATATGTAGTACAACAACCTGACGGCATTAGACGCACAAACAAAAGTCATTTTTTAGAAAGAGACCTAGGAACAAACAGTACCCCAACTAAGATGTGCTAGTGTAATACTCAATAAAAAACAAAACAAAAGCTTAGTTTTTTTATAAAGTATGTTTTAAGATTTGCTGTCAGGATCTTAATTATGTATGGTTTGGAACAGGTTTGGAATATTGGAACAGCCTTGTTCAGACTGAGTCCTAATCTGATTTTTGTGCATATCAGATTGAAATCCGAGATTGAACATGGCAAAACATGAAATTAAGCATAGCGTCAGCTCTGGCAGGTCACGTTAGTCAAGCTCGCATCAGCTGACACTCAGTTGATCCACGTCTACCTATAGGAATACGACGCCTATCACATATATAAGCTCCTTCAGTATTATCAGCATCTATCATGTTTCTCAGGAGCTAATTACCTTCCTCCATCCTCCTCTCGTCAATCAGGATTTGGCATTCTGATTCCCCTTGAATCAGAATAAATTCTTGAATTATGTTGTACTTTAAAATCTTGAATTAATGATATCTGCAATACATTCATGTTGGTTCTGTTCTGTTTACCCTAAGGAGGGTTACTGCTGCTCTCTCTGCTCTCTGTTCTTGCCCAGAACAGAACCATACCGCCAATCCAAACTGTATGCAATTGCCAATCGTATTTGATGATAGTGGTCCTGACAGAAATGTGATTTTTACAAATCTGTTTAGAGCTACATTCATATGTGGTTTGAAATCCTATTCAAATGGCATTTCTGGAAATCTGTTTCAGTCTTACTGCTCTGATTGGATTTGTCATGGTTTATCAGATGAGTTGTTATAGGAAACATCCTGAAAGTCGCTGCAGAAACAAAGGTTGTGTTGTTGCAGAGTGCCGGACGAGCAGAAAATGACAATATATTGGAGATATATGTTTAGAATATGTTATATAGATATATGTTTTGAAACCGGAGGAGACGAGAGCATGGAAAAAAGCCATGGATACCAGCCGCCTACAGTTCTGCCAAGCATGGTGGCTACACATTGTCATGTTTTAAATAAGACAACAGATCTGTACAAGTCCCTCCATTTTGCGGTTGTTGTTGTTGTTGTTTTGGCATATACCTACCAACGCATGCGTCATTGCCATAGAAAACAATGCAGATATTTCGGAAAACAAAAGAGCAGCGTGGACACGCAAATCGGATCTGAAGAGTTGCAATACACAATGTGGACAGTCAATAATTTTAGATCAGATTTCAATCGAATACACAAATATTCAGAATTGGACTGACAGTGGGAATATAGCCTTAGTCGGTCAAATAACACGGCACACAGATTCATTAAATTTAGGAATTTATAATTAATGCAACATGTCTTATGATTGAGACAGCATGACATAATGTGGCACTTTGTGTTAACAAGTGGACAAAGGTGACCTTTCAGTGCTCAAAACAGGAAAGGGTGTTAACATATCTGCTTAAAATACAGTAGAGGAATTCATACAGGCACAGATATATGAGCATAGCATCTGCATTTTCAAACAAATTTGTTCATATGTTATTTCATTTATTATTTGATGATCCAATACAAAATACCTGTTTGTGCTTCTCTAGATGCTGAATTCTGTAGCCCTCCAACCTCTGTAATGATAGTGACGTTGTAGAGTCGTCCAGAAATAAGCCCTTTTATTGTATAAGATGTGGTCGTGCTTGCAACTGTTGCATTCCAGATTGAACCAATGTCATTGCTGTCTATGAGCATGATTCGATATCCCTCTGTTTTGCCTGGACCAGGCTGCCATGAAACATTCAGGCTGTTCACATCCCCAGAAACCTCGAGATTTTCCACTGCCGAAGGTCCTAACCAAAAGACATATAAAATACTGTCAACCGTGTAGATGTATAATTATAATTAATTGCATTCAAATTTCTCAATCTGTCTGTGGTAGACAGGGGCTGTTCATGCAATGTGTGTGTGTGTATGTATATATAAAAGAGAGAGAGAGAGAGAGAGAGAGAGAGAGAGAGAGAGAGAGAGATTGAGGGTCCAAAATATTTATTTATTTTTAATATTTATTTTATTTATTCTCTCTCTCTCTCTCTCTCTCTCTCTCTCTCTCTCTCTCTCTCTCTCTCTCTATATATATATATATATATATATATATATATAAAAACATTGCTATGTCTACTGTGCTGGACTAACTGGGACTGGTCATGGCACTTGCATATTTGCTGCTCTATTGTTGGTTTGATTGCTTCCATTGCTCTCCTCATTTGTAAGTCGCATTGGATAAAAGCGTCCGCTAAATGATTAAATGTAATGTAAATGTATAATTTAAATCTTGCATTCACATATCTAAATAGGGTCCTCCTACCAAATAAACACAAGATTAGTTTGTGGTCTCTTTGGTCAGCTTTGTAGCCTCAGACAGACATTATCATAACAGTCCTTCTAATATGGTAGTGCTCTCTGTGAGAACTCTGTTACACAGAAAGGAAAGGTGTGGACTCAGTGGGTCCTGCTGTGAATTATTCTCAGTGAAAGCAGCGGAATGTCTAACAACCTATATGTGAAAACACGATAGCGCTGCTCTTTGCTTTTTTAAAGAAAGCTCTTCCTGATGAGGTTTTGTTGAAAGGGTATTGTGAGAGAACAGGATAAGAAACCATTAAGGTTGAAGGTCACATTCAGGCAACCTCTTCTAATGACTTTTTTCACTCTCTTTCTCCTTGAGAACCGTGGGTGTATCATAGATTTTTACATAATCACATACCCATACCCATTTACCCATTTTAAAAGTCTCTGTTCAAGACTAAATACCTAAATAGAATAGCTATTAAATAGCTTAAATAGAAAATGAAAATAACACCCCAATTTTTTTATTTTTTTTTAATCATGGAAATCTGTACAAAAGGAGCTTCTGTCTAGTATTCCTGGAGATATTTATATGCAGATTTACAGCTACATATTTGGACAACCTAAAATCTGTTTTCCCCAGAACTAACTTCAAGTTTCTAAGCCAGCCAGATTTGCTTAACAGGGCAAAAAGTGCAGAAGGGAATGGAAAGTTCTGTGGGTGATCTACTGACGATGCGCAAATTAAAAGAACACAAACACATCCGGTTCATTTCCATAATGACCAATGCAATCTACCAAGAGCATCACAAATTAGCTTCTGGTTAAGACTTTTTTTGGGCAGTAAATAATGGCACAAATACCAGCAAATTGACTAGTGGAAACCTTAGTAATTCACCATGCGTGATTCATTTAAATACTCTTCTCCCATAAATTTTACTTCTGAAATGGAAACTCCTACAAATGCTTATGCAATAAGGTCAGCCCCAAAAATAACCCTGTCCACACCTTTTCAGCGCTAATTTCTCACTGTGTGTCTTTAGTAAATCCTGACAGTAACATTTTAACACCAAAGAGGGCTTGTGCTGGAGCAGTCTGTTAGTAAATCTGGTCCTTTGCCAATTACTTAGTGTGACAGTAACACTTTATTTTGTACATCATTTTTACTCACTAACTTTGATATTTTGTTCTCAATTGCAATAATAAGTATAGCCTAAGAGTCCAAATACATTTGAGGGCCACTGTACATTACATAAGTGTCACTGTAATCAGACTGACCTCTGAGAGCTAATGAGTCTTTGTATATATTAGAACAAAAGAACAATAAGCCGGATGGGAGGGGGAGAAAAGTCTGAAAGAATTGACCTACAGTCAAACTCCTGTTTTGGAATTTAGCCCAGACACGTATACAACGGCACATTATCAGCGCAATCCAACCTTTCCTCATATTTAGAGAAGCTTTTGACACTTAGAAATTTGGATTTACCCTGCACATATAGCTCTAGATTTACATAATTTGTGTACACACAGTTTAAAGTTCTTTTACATAGCATCAGTGAAATATCCAATATATTAATGATCATTGTTGTTTACTTTGATAAAATTGGATAATCAAGCAATATCACACAATCAAGAGCATTGTTGTTCTGACTATCAGCTGTGATTCGGTAATACAGATACAATCGACCACAGATAATCATAACAGAACTGATAATCAGAATATGATTGTGATGAGTGAGATATTACTTTTTAGACAATAAACTAGTTCAATAAATAAGTTAACATTGAATACCTTACATTTTAAACAGAATATTGCCAGAATATTGCCTAAATTTGCTTCACCACTGAAAATAGTTCCAAATTTCAGCTACTTAATGGCATCTATTCCACCTTATGACGCAATGAACAGCATTATTCCCATAAAGCAGATTTAAAGCGCAAATGTGTATTAATAACTACCGTTGATGCACAGTCTAACTGTGTAACAAAATCCTTTTTTTTTTTTAACTGCAACAGTAGGCGCGTTTCCATTACAGATTTGCGCAAAACTTTTGCGATTTTTTTTCTAAATGTCGACAAAAAACTATTGCGAAATGACGGCGTTTCCATTAACTGATGTAATGCGACTAAAACTTAATTTTTTCCTCTTGCGATAAGTAAAATCATGCCAAAAACCATGCCAACGGACGTTTGTAGGTTTATGTGCTATATCTCAGCCACTGCACTAGCCATTATTATTAATCGAAGGAGATGTATGTGTGTTTTCCAAGCATTGATGGTAAGGAACGACCCCTATTATACTTGTGAGCGGCACATATGAGGTGTTTCTGGGTGTTTCTCCCTCATATCTGCTTCGAGGTCTTGATTGTGGCATTTATTTGAGGTTTGGAATCCATTATTCCTGTAATTCTTTTGTCTTATATGAATTTAATAAAGAACTCTGTCTCGTATTCTGTTCAAACATACCGCATCATCTACGTCAGGTGACCTGTAAATGCGCTGTTTCCATTGCAGTTTTGCAAAATATTACTTTTTCGAATTGCCTGAAAAACCACCTCATGCGAAAAACTTTTTTGCGATAAATGGGAGTTTTTGTGAAATTGATATGTTTCCATTGGGCGTATTTTCAATTCGGAATTTCAATTTGCGCAATTTGAAGGGTAATGGAAACGCGATTTAAGGGTGTGGTGTTTTAACCTGGGAGATATTTCAGAAAGCAGATTATGCAACATACCTGGATACAAAAGTCGCAATAGCAATTCATTCTCCAAACATTACTTGCTCTAGAGCAGGGTTACTTTACTTCAGAGGTTTAGAGTGCTGCAGGGATGAAGTATTTTGCAATGCCAAAACCCATAAACGAGTTAATATTTAGCACTTCTTGTTCCATCTTCCTGAAGTCAATTGGTTTTTAGTTAAATGTCTGAAATAAGGTCTGTGGCTAACACATTTTATTCTACAACAAAATATTTCAGTAATTTTTTTTAAATGGCTTTTACTTGTCTTGAAAAAGGAGGTTGTTAATAAGTTGTTAAATGGGACTACAGAGGTTGTCGGGGACAGGTAAACTTATCTACTCACTAGTCTAATTTGTGTTTATAATCTGTCCTTGTAAACAATCTATTTTTTGAGGGTGTTTCACAATTCACAAAAGGCAGCTTGAAAATCAAGATGTTACTGTTTATAACATCTTAATATATTAATGCATTATAGTCGCATTTAGCAGATTAGAGGTGGGCAATAATGCACAGGAGTTTACATTTTGTGACAATACAATCAATCAAGCAAGCAGTTGAGATACTATATTTTACAAACTATATATCACTCTATGTGAGTATACTGTATGTATGTGGATAAAGTTGTATACAAATATATATGCAACATATATCTCCAGCCAAGATTTGCTATATAGTGTATATTGTTTAATGTGAGTATACTGTATATACTCAGGTAAAGTAGGATATATAGTACTATACAGTATATGCAACTTTTAATATATCACTGGGCGATAATTCAGTTTATATTTTTCGATGATGTAACAATCAGTTGAGATTTGCTATATTTTACATTCAGCTTAATGTGAGTGTACTGTATGTATCCGGGAAAGGTTGGAAAATGTATAGAGAGGAATACGTTGGGATTTAGGAACCTAAGTATGGTTGGCAGGGGGACCTTGGCGGAGCAGGCTTGGTGGTGGAGGCTGCAGCAAGTCTAGCATCCAGGGACCAATGAATGGGACTAATGGCAACATTAAGTGGCAGGATGGTTTCAGGATTCTCTGGAATTTCTTCTGGAGAGTAGAGACGGCTTTCACATTTGTCATCCCTGGACGATAGGAGATGGAGACCTCAAACTGTGAGAAGAAGAGGGCCCATCTTGCCTTTCTGGGGTAAATGGCTTCTCAGAGATACTCTCCATTTCAGTGATCGGTGGAGGCCAATGGCATAATTTGGCTCCGCTATAAAGATTTTTTTGGAGAAGAAGGTGCATGGATGGAGTTGGGAAGGTTTACCCTGCTGCTGAGACTAGACGGCCCCCATGCAGGTTGTAGAAACATCCACATGAACCACAAAATATTTATCAGGATAAACTAAGAGAGTAGTAGTAGTAGTTGAAGGCTCGTTTCAGGTGCCGAAAGGTGTGGGTGGCTTCTTGGGTCCAGTACAGAGACTTACCCTAAGTCTCTGTAGTTGTCACAAAGGCAATCTTCCACTCGTCCCTCTTCCGTATCTCCAGTGTTGGGAAGGTTACTTTGGAAATGTAATGGTTACAGATTACCCTTACAGTTACCATACCATTAACCGTACCGTTACATTAAAATGTAATAAGTAGTGTAACTATTCCAATCACTTAATTAAAGTAATGGAACTGATTACATTTGATTATTTTTTGATCACTTTTCTAATTTCTAACAAATGTTTTCAACTATCAGGCAGGGTTAACCTTATAGTACTCAACACTAATTACTGTCAGACTTTCAAAATCATTCATCACTTGAATTATGATTGTAATAATTTAATTTTAAAGGCATTTTTTTAGGCATCATGCACATTAAAAAACAGGCAAAGCAACAAAATAATATTATTCAACATATCTAAGCTTTTTACAGAAAATATTCAGATGTAACCACCTTTGTAATCGTTAATTTTCATAAGTAACTAATTTAATTACAAATTTTTTCTCAGAAACTGTAACAGATTACAGTTAAATTTATTGTGTAATTTAAGTATGTAATTCCGTTACATGTAACTAGTTACTCCCCAACACTGCGTATCTCAATGAGTTTGCATAAGCTTCGGAAGTCCAGCTTTGGGAAGATTGTGGGACCGGTAATCGATGGAATTCAATGGAGGTGGAGTTAATGGAGACAGTCAGGAGTTCTTACAGGGGAATTAGATGTTTAACATCGGCATCGACATTGACTTCTTCAGAACCAGGAGGATGATGTTCTCCATGTGAAGACAGCCCACTTGCATTTGGATGGGTCCCACACAATAAGAGACAGTGCCACGGACAACAATTTTCCAATTTTGGATTGAACCTTGTTGGAGGTTTCAATGGGCCTCTTTTTGAGGTTGAGATGGCGGAGTTCCCCGGAAATTAAGTTGCTTGCTGACCCAGAGTTGAGGAGGGCTGAGAATTAAGATATCAAAGGCAGTAAGCGTATTAATAGTGGTAAGTGGGAAGCGGAGATGTACTGACATTAAGACATAACTAGGAGTGTAGTGGTCGATTGGGACCACTGATCTACAATAGAGACAATGTCAGCTGTCTTGAGTGCCGGGATTAACTGGCTGGCTATGTGATAGGGAGGGAGAATCTTGCAGGGAGAGTCTTTCAGGCAGTTTTTCATACAATCACCACTCAGATGGATAAAGCCCTCTAGTTTCATTTAGTCATCGTATGCAGAGAGATGCAGCCACAATGCCGGTTCAAGCCCTAGGCAGTAAGTGGTGAGAAGAGTTTGTTCCATCCAAAGGATGCTGCTAGGGTTGAAACTTCAGAGCATAGTCAGTTATTGAACTTTTCCCTGATGTAATTGGTAAAGTTTTTCACTTACACAAAGCCCACAAAGCTATCGAGGGATTTCATGACAGATCTAGCTTGCTGGCAGACTGTTCCTGCCCACTGCAGCACTCTTCCCGTGAGTAGTGGATGAACGAAATCTTAGCCCGTTCAGTGGGGAAACAATGAGACTTTATCTCTAAGGTGAGCGAACACTAGACTAAAAACCTGCTGCAGTCCTCTGCCGAGCCAGAGTAGGGCGGTGGATCGACCATGGGACTGGCGGTGTAAACAGGTGGTGAAGAAGTACTCAGGTGTGTGACGGAGGTGCCTGTTGTAGAAGTGGATCCTTGGGTGCTTCTTATTTCTTATTTGTGCATCCTCGTTTCCTTTCCTCGTGTCTCAGCTCCACCCCCTGTAGGATGCGAGGGAAGGCTGCAAGGAAAGAAAAGGAGGATGGAGGAATCGAAGTAAAGCTTATTTATACATTGGAATACTTGATCAGTCGAGCATCACTTCCTTGCGTCATCAGCTGCGCTCAAAGGATCTGCCCTTATGTTGTCAAAGTTTGGTTATGAAATTCATAATAAATAATAATAAAGCAAGATACCCTGTAGAAATATGTAAGATGTGTGGTTTATATAAACTGCAAAGGTAAAGTATAAATTAAAATTATTGTGACCGACGTGAAGGGGGAGGAGAATTGATACGTGAGTCACATTTGGTAGATAAAACTCTTCCGCAAAGGATACATCCGTGTATCCTCGCTCATAACTCCTCAGGAAGCCTCCTCACTCCTCGATCCACGCCTCCTCATGGTGCAATTAGAGAATTGAGATGTCTTTCAAGATGGCTGAGCTCGATCGGCTTCCAGGTCATAGGATGGAGGATGGAGGACGGAGGAGCGAGGAAACGAGGAAGCATATCGACAAGCACCTCTTGTGTGTTGAGTACATGGGTCAGGTCCTGCAAGGTTCATGGTTTTGGTCTGGCCTTCAATACCAGACTCCGAATCAGAGATGTTATCGAATCCAAATGCAGGTATTTATATTGACACAGATGGTAAAAGGAGAAATGCAGGTGAGTAAATGCAAATTAGATAGTTCAAAGTCAACAGAGATCGCTGCAGACTTACAAGCCAAACTATCCTATTCATCCTATTTGATCAAGTGTAAAATGTATACATTGTAATTTGCAGTGTTGTGTTTTCAATAAAATTAAACCTGTTGTAACGTCTTATTGGTGACAAAACAGAAGATATTGCTCGCTGAAACTTTTGTTCAGGATTACAACGAATGGCATAGATCAAAACAATAACAAAAGAAGTCTTCTCTGTGTGCTTTCTTCCGTATCCGATAATCCAACGCATTAACCCCATCAAGTGTAAAAACACTGTTACTCACACTTGTGTGTTACGACATTACTGTCTGATCAAATGTATTTGGCAGTGGCACTGCATCATATTTATTTGAATCTGATAAGATGACATCACAGTCCTTGCAGGAATAACATTTTTATGCTTTTGAAACCTAAATGTTTAGAACACTTTGGTAAAAGTCAATCAACTAAGTGTCTGAATCATCTCAGAATATAACAAAAGGGGAAATGAATCTATCACACCTCATACATGTCAAAAGATCAAGGGAATGTCTAAGTTTATGACCCCTTTCATTTTTATAGCCTTACACTTATTTATTTTATTATTTATAAATGTATTTATACGTTTAATTATATTATTATTTATAACCTACCTTTAACATTTTACTTCTGCCAATTGTATTTAGGCTTTTAAGTTAATAAAAGATTATCATCTTAAGCAAAACGTATAAGAATCTAATAAACATTTGCCACGTTTGCCACAGACCTTATTTTCTGCAGTAATCCAAAAGCCAATGGAAAAATCCTATTGGCTTTTTTTTTTTTGAGGGAGTGATGGGGGATGCTAACTTTCGGGTTGGCCTACAAAAATATGTCATCACTGCAGAATTCTATGGTGTGCACGTGTACCCAATAGTTGGGACACCAGGGAGTGTGACAGATTTCATACAATATTATATTATATAGTTGTATTTTTATTTATTTATAAATCATTATAATAACATAAAGCAATGCTTATTCTACACTACTATTTATTTATTTTACTTCTCAACTAAAACATTGTGGATCTGATTTCAAATGTTTTGTTTTCTATGCATCTCTGTAATAAAAATACACGTGATACATCTCATTTTACAACAAACGTGGAAGCAAAATGGCTAAACAAACGAATAAACTTTATGCATACATATTTTTGTTGAATTAATCTTCCTTTTTTAATTTATATTGAAGGATCAAACAAACAATATAGAAACAATATGAGTTATAACAGTAATAAAAACTTTGAAAAATTTTGAAAGATCAAAAAATTATTGGGTCCCATTTTATAAGTGTCTTTAACTACTATGTACTAATATTCATTTGATAGTAGCACTTATTGTGAACATATATTTTTACATTGTACTTATATTTAAAACTACCTGTATGTAATTACAGCTGTATTTAATTTATATAGTTACAATCAAGAAAAGTAGAAGAAAGTATGGTCCGTGGCTGTTTTTGAGTATGGATTATGATGTTTAAATGGATTATTCAGTTTTCAGATTTAATAGATTTAATTTTCTTTCCTTTAAAGTCACCAGTGCTTTGATTTTGTTTTATCACATCTCTTTAGTTAATCACTAAGCATTGTCACTTAGGGAAAAAAATATCACCTATCTTCTCAATAAAGAACATGATTTGAGAAGTCATTCATGTCTGAAGTTACACATGCAAGTTTAATAATTACTGTTTAGAGGTTTGTTCAGTGAAAATCAATAATAGTGATTCTTGACTATCAGACTGAAAATTATGCAAAGAAGGATTCTTACTAGTTGGCAGAGAGACATTGTGTTGAGTCTGTTGGTTTTCACCCAACTTTGCCTTTATTTCCAGGTGATGCCATGTTCCAGGATCTAAATTCTCAGTTTTGCATTCAATATGTGAGAAATGTTCCTGGTCTTGATGACAATCTTTCGAGTCATTGTGCCTCTCCCTGACAGAAACTGTGTATTTACATTTCACATCTTCGTTATCCAGCATGATGTGTATGGAGTCTGTGGTAGAAATGGTTTTCACAACTTTGATGCTACATTCCCATGTGTCTGCCATGGTACTCTGAAAACAAAAGTTGGATTTTTTTTTTTACTGGGCTGATACATATAGCATACAGATGTCACACATACAGAAAAGTATTTTTTTGTAAGAAATCAAGAGTAGTTTAGTGAGACTTACCAATATTCCACATGCTACCCAAATGGCTACATGAATGGCTTTGCTTCCCAGCATTGTTAATGTTGATTTTTAGATGTTTTTGTTTAATACACAGAAATCCAGTTGGAAAAGTCACATAATTCCTTGGTGTATAATCCAGGAGTTCTTTTAAAGTACTTTTCTGCAAAATCCAGTCTGGAGAACCTCTGTGGGAACTGCTCACTTTCACTCATTAGCCCACAACAATCCGGAATGTGTAAAGGAAAACAATTCTGTCTCCAAAGGATATCCTCAATCAAAAAAAAAGTCTACAGAAGCTTTGTTTTTGGTAGTCCAGTGGAAACGCGTTGTACAATCTGTCCGTTGGCAATTTTCTTGCCTAAAATACCCTAACCTAACTTTACTAGACTAGTTCATAACATTCATGACAGAAAATGCATTTCTTCAACATGCACCCTCCACTAAAAGCTTTTTAGATCATAAATGCCAGTGAATTGGAACTTTTGCTGGAACAATAGATGTCAATGACTGTGGGCTCCATGAACACTCAATACAGCCCAGCCCCACTTCCTTCCTGTGTCCTCATTGCTCCTGCAGAAGGATGTGTTGAAGAGAAAACTCATCTAATAATAGGCTTGTAAACGTTCTTCCATCAGGATAATTAAATAAATTAAAATTATTTTGTCATTTTGTATTTTTTAATTATATTGTATTTTTTTTAAATCAAATTTACAATATAGTTAACAACATACCGGTAATCTTAATATAAATGAGGGTCAAAGTAGTGTTGTAGTCCAGACCACCTAAATCGAGACCAAGTCAAGATCAAGACCCAACCAAGACGAACGCAGGGAGAGACAGAGTCAAGACCATACCAGATCAGCACTCTTTAAATTCATATGAAAGATCCACCCAAACCCTAAAGTCATAGTAAAATAAAAAGTCGTTGCAGAGGTGAATTGTATGTGTAGGAATTTTCCTTTGGTTTCTATGAGCAAAGAAATACAAACACTAAGGAGCTGAAATTAACATCTTTATTCAAAGCTTATTTTCCATGTTTTATCATCCACCTAAGACATTGCAATTTTTTTGCACGCAAAAATGCCAAACATTCAACATATAAAATGATAATAATAGAAAATCTGTAAATACCCAAGATATATTGAAGTCTGTGAACTTTCAATAAAACAATAGCAGGATAATAATAGAAGTATTAACAGCTCAGCTTATATGTTTTCAAAGCAACAAAAGATAATAGTTTTGTCATTTTGATTGTCTTTTTTGATTAGGAGCTGTTTTAAAACAAGACTAACAAACTGCAATGACAAAATACTCCAAGCATACCAAGAATAAAATTCATGAAGAGGGTAGTTGCTAAACACTATAAAATCATGGCCTCAAAAATTACAGCAAATGACCTTACATCAAATGGGAAATGAGCTTAAAGTAAAGTTTTGGTAGCCTAGAAATCTAGACACACCCTAGCGGCAGCAAAATTTATTTCGCAGCCAGGGTAGTCTAGTAACTCTCCGTTGACTTTCGAACTGGAAAAACCAAACTCTAGTCAGGCCAATCAAATCGTGTATAGTCGGTGGGCGGGCTTAACATAATGACGACAGAGTTGTGACAGTTTCGTGTGAATTCCCTGCTACTTGAAAACAAAGAATGGCAGCTGTTGGCGAACAGCGGTCTTTCGAATCGGCTTTGGCCGCGACTCTGGAGGACTTGGAGTTAAGCTTTTCTTTGAGAAAAGAACAAAGAACGGCACTTTAGTCATTCTTAAAAAAGGAAGATGTGTTCGTAGTTTTGCCGACCAGATACGGCAAAAGTTTAATCTATCAACTAGCTCCGCTGGTGGGAAAACGCTCTGGTTGGTTGTAGCGCTATCCTATTGCGTGTAGAGGGAATTTGAAAGACAACCGTTTATCCCGCCCCTCGGATTGAGCCGTACCAATGGTGAGTTGCCAGACCTAACATCTTGATGTAGGTCTGGCTTGCCAGGCTAAAGTTTTGGTGCATTTAAGAAACATTAGAGACTGCAACATTCTGTGACCTAAACGTGCACGATGGGTTCCCATTAAAATGCCCCCTCTACAAAAGATCCTCTCCACTGGTGCTGATGAGGCAGGGACTAACAGTACCATTATCGCCAAATTGTGGAGATGTGGGAATTTGTCTTTTTTTTTGGAGAGCAATGTCAGGGTCAGAGTCTTGGATGGCATCAAAGTATTTGTTAATCTGTGTTGAAATGCATGAATCGTGTGCTGAGCTGCGCTTCTTGTGAGCCTTGTAGCGGGAAGGAAGGCGTGGGCAATTGATTGGTGGCGAGTCACTGGGTGGATCCACATGCATGACACCCAAATCTGTTTCATCTCCTTCACTCGTTATGTTCTCCACCTCTGTGGAGTGTATGAAAAAACAAAAAACAAAACAAAAAACACATCAAATAAATAGATTATATTTAAATGGACAGAGTGTCTGAATACTTTTAAGACTTTTATAAGACAAATAAAAAAAAAACATTTTTATTTAAATAACTTTATTTAAATAACTTTTATTTGCACAGACGCATTTCGGCGCGTGCCTTCTTCAGTGTGCAACAAGGTAACAATATAGCCAATCTTATATGCCCACACCCATTGACACACCCATATTAACACCAGCCAATGATGTTAAAGTGATATCCAGTCCAATAATGTCACTAATGTCTCAAACAGTCCATTAATGAAAGACAACAATTGTTATACATATATAAAAAAAAATGAAGTCAAGTCAAGTCAAGTCATCTTCATTTATATAGCGCTTTTAACAACGTAGATTGTTTCAAAGCAGCTTCACAGAGATAAGCGTATAATTTAAGGTAACAGAGATTGTTTTGGCTTTATAGCAGAGTTAAGTTATTTTCCATCTAAAGTTAGTTTTGATTGATTTGCTTCCGTCGCAACGATCATTTGTTATTAAATTAGGGGCCGCTAAGACAACACCATTCCCTCTACACAGACTTTAAACGCGAACCTGTGAGAAACGCTGATGGCGTTCACATGCGCATTTAGAATGGGTTCTATAGTTATGTGCGTTTGAAAATACGCAGGTTTGGAATTCCCTACAAGCCAAGCCTAAACAAAGTACTTGTCTTTCCTTATAAATTTTGATAAAGAATTTTATTTTATTTTGTTGCTTTGGGGTAGGAATGCGAAACGAATTTCCCGACAACGCCTTATCTGTAGAGTGGCAGAGGGATCCTCCATAGGGAGAGACTAGTTGGCACTTCAGCACTGCGTTGTCATCAGGTCCAGGCGAAGGTCCCTCGCCAGATCTGGATACGGCCCGGATCCGGCAGGCTGCAGGAAAACCTCGGGATAAACACAGACACTAAAATTAGCGTAGATGCCATTCTTCTCATGATGTAACGAGTACATCAGGATTTATGGGAAGTGTTCCCGGTTCCGGCTGACCTAATCTATGCAGCCTAACATTAAATTATAGAAGTCTATAATGTATTATGTGAATGCTAGGTCAAAGAGATGTGTCTTTAATCTGGCTTTGAACTGACAGAGTGTGTCTGCTTCCCGGACAATGGTAGGAAGACTGTTCCAAAGTTTTGGTGCTAAACAGGAAAAGGATCTACCGCCAGCAGTCGATTTTGATATTCTAGGTATTATCAACTGGCCGGAATTTTGAGATCGCAATAGACGTGAAGGGCTATAATGCGTTAAGAGCTCGCTCAAGTACTGCGGAGCTAAACCATTTAGTGCTTTGTAAGTAATCAGCAATATTTTAAAATTAATATACAAATATAAAGAAATATACAGCTGAGTATCGTCAGCATAACAGTGAAAGCTAATTCCATGTGTAACCGGCAGAATAACTGCCACAGCATGTTTGTCCTTCTGTTCTTACCGTATCCCTCTTCCTTTCAGCCACGCCCTCTAGTTAGCTTGTAAGTGGCTAGTCATTCATTAGCGGCAGTGGCATGTTGTATAAAACCGGCATATCGGGTGGCAAATAAAGTAATTCCTTGGCTCATACATCCTCTTTACACTGGGTACGCTGTGTTGTTGCATATGAAAAGGTATGTGTCAATACTCCATTTTGATCGCAAACATGTTATTGTAACTGGCTGTGTGTAAAGTGTAGCTGTTTGATAACAGATGTCTGACTGTGTACCAGACGCTTCCGGGTAGCATATGGTTGATCTACCGAAGGTCTCAGCCGAAGACACTGCGCGCAGTCTGTTATCGTCTATGGGTATACGAGTTGAGGTAACAGTGGCTGTATGGCTCACAGCAGTATAGTAATGTTTGCCATGTAACGTGTTTGTGTATGGATGTTTATAGTAAGTTGATCGGCTATAATGTGACCCACGGTTTACTGTAAATCCTGGAGATGTGACTAACCAATAATCTTAATGCCCATGAGCTATTTTGGATGTGAACTATGCTTGTGTCTGATCATTTCATATAGGTTTTCATATGGGGAAGGTAACCAGGGTGTCCCATTTCCGTGTATGTTGAGTGTAACATTCCAAGAGGTAAAAGGAAATCGTAGTTATTCTACCTGTATCACTTATTATTGATTGTATAAGTATGTTTGTATATGGATGTTTATAGTTGATCTACTAAAGTTTTACTGTAAATCCTGGGGATGTGACTAACCAATAACCTTAATACATATGAGCTATTTTGGATGTGAACTATGCTGTGTGTGATCATTTCATGTAGGTTTGCATATGGGGAAGGTAACCTGGGAGTCCGATTTCCGTGTATGTTGAGTGTGATATTCCTAGAGGTAAAAGGAGATCTTGGTTATTGTACCAGAATCACTTATTGATTGATACCAGTTTAGGATATTTACTGTATATAATGGATTTTTAATTCTGTATTTAATGGATTTGTTTCTCCATTCAGAAATATTTTCACTGCTGCTTTGCCTCCTGTGAATTTAATGTAATTGTAGCTTTTGCCTCATTTTGTTTTTTTTCTTTTCGTTCTTTTTGTTATTTTGTGTTTTAGTAATAGGTGTGGTATTGGCTGCCCCAGTATTTTGCTGTGGTAATGCTAACATCAGTTTTGCTTATTTCTTTATCTGGTTTATTAGGTTTAATAGTAACATCAATCTTTTCTTCTCTGTTCCGGAGAAATAAAGCTAGCGCAAGTTCTGCCAGGGAGACTCAATCATTTACGTCACTAATTGCCTTTTCAACTACCCTATCATTTCCTTGCTGTAGTATAAAAGGGCAGCACTTACTCATATCTGAGTCCGCAGATGCTGTCGCTCCAGCCACCACCTTCCTCCCCACCACCACTAAGACGGATCTTCTCCTCCATCCCCCCCATCACGACCACCCAGGTGTCCACCTTCACCATCCCTAACATCACTAGATGGGCTCTTCTCTCCAACCTGAAGTCTTCAAGACACCCTCCCTTCCATCCACCCCACCACCACCAGAGGGCCCCCTTCATCGCCTCGGGGGGTGAGCGGCGCCCCTGCCTTCATCTTCAGTCAGCAGTCGCTGATTCAATACCCCTGGAATTCGAGTCATGAACGGGGCCTCCGCCAAAGAATTTGATTGCTTGCTGAGCTTATTAATAAATGTCTATGCTACAGCATTAATTCTCCCGAGTCTTTCTGGCAGAACCAGAGTGTTGAAGCTGTTTCGTGGGATAGGTCGCCGGATTGAGCCCTCTTCACACATTGCGCACCGTATTTGTAGTGGTAACGTGCACTTCACTATTTGCAGTGATCACACTTTGTAGTATTTGTGCCTATGAGTGTGTGTATGTGTGTGTGTGTGTGCGTGTGTGAATAGGCCGCAGATTCAGCAGCACGGGTGGTGTCGACCTCACTCCTTTTTCAGGACAGGTAACCTCTCCTAAACAGCTGATCCATTTAATTATTATTTGCTTTCTTTTATATTCCTGGTGGCAGCCACTACCTCCCTCTGGCTGGTCTAGGGGGCTTAATTTGTATCGCCCCATACTATTTGGAGAAACAAACCCCAGACTGTTTTTATTGAATTATTTGTTAATAAACATGTTTGTACTTTCATATTGAAATACTACGTCTCTGTCATTACTTCAGTATCTGTGTGTGAGAGCCCTCTTGTCTAAATTAAGGTGTTGGAGGTCTAAGTAGCCTACATCTTGGTGTGAAAGGCCCCAGGTGGCGTAGTTGAGCACCTTAGAGTCAATACCTATATCATATGACTCTTGCTGGTCACACATGTTTCTTAATGATATCTCCTAATGGTAGCATGTACAGAGTGAACAGCAGCGGTCCTAGTACTGAGCCTTGTGGTACGCCATACTGAACTTGTGATCGCTGAGACATCTCATAATTTACTGCTACAAACTGATAACGGTCAGATAAGTATGATTTAAACCATGCTAGTGCATTTCCCGTAATGCCCACATAATGTTCTAATCTATTTAAAAGAACGTTGTGGTCAATGGTGTCAAATGCAGCACTAAGATCGAGTAACACTAATAGCGAGATACAACCACGATCGGATGATAAGAGCAAATCATTTGTGACTCTAACGAGAGCTGTCTCGGTACTATGGTACGGTCTAAATCCTGACTGGAAATCCTCGCAGATATCATTTCTTTCAAGAAAGGAACACAGTTGTGAGGATACTGCCTTTTCTAATATCTTTGACAGAAAAGGTAGATTCGAGATCGGCCTATAATTGACTAATTCTGTAGGATCAAGTTGCGTTTTTTTTAACAAGCGGTTTAATCATAGCCAGCTTAAAGTTTTTTGGTACGTATCCTAGAGACAAAGATGAATTAATGATATTAAGAAGAGGATCTAGGACCTCTGGAAGCATCTCTTTCAGTAGCTTAGTTGGTATAGGGTCTAACATACATGTTGTCGATTTAGATGATTTAATGAGTTTAGTAAATTCTTCCTCTCCTATAGCAACGAATGAATCAAATTTTTCCTCAGGGAGGCTACAATGCACTGCCTGATGTGATACTGTAGTAGACGGTTGCATAGTTATAATTTTGTCCCTGATATTTTCAATCTTATAAGTGAAGAAGTTCATAAAATCATTACTGCTGTGTTGCTTGGAAACTTCTGGGCTTGAAGCTTTATTTTTCGTTAGTTTAGCCACCGTTTCAAATAAATACCTAGGATTATGTTTATTTTCTTCTAATAGGGTTGAAAAATAAGCAGATCTAGCAGCTTTTAAAGCCTCTCTGTAAGTAATTGAGCTCTCCTTCCATGAAATGCGAAATACCTCTAGTTTTGTTTTCTTCCAGTTGCGCTCCATTTTTCTGGCTGCTCTCTTAAGGGCCTGAGTGTGCTCGTTGTACCACGGCGTTGGACTATTTTCTTTAATCTTCTTTAAGCGCAACGGAGCAACTGTGTCTAAAGTGCTGGAAAAGAGAGAGTTAAAAGTTTCTGTTGCAATATCGAGTTCTTCTAAGCTATCTGGGATGCTGAGATGATGAAACTGATCAGGAAGATTATTAATAAAGCAATCTTTAGTAGCAGAAGTGATAGATCTAACATATTTGAAACACGGAGTCGGCTTTGCAGCCTTGGCTAAGTGCAAATTACACGAGACTAGATAATGATCTGAGATGTCATCGCTCTGCTGCAGAATTTCAACGGCATCAACATCTACTCCGTGTGATAATATTAGATCTAGAGTATGATTACGACGATGAGTAGGTCCTGACACGTGTTGTCTAACTCCAATTGAATTTACAATGTCTTTAAATGCCAATCCCAATGCATCTTTTTCATTATCAATGTGTATATTAAAATCACCAACAATTAGTACTTTATCTGCAGTCAATATTAATTCTGATAGAAAGTCCGCAAATTCTTTGATAAAGTCTGTATGGTGCCCTGGTGGCCTGTATACAGTAGCCAGCACAAATCTCAAACGTGATTTATCGTTTACACTATATATTTTTACATTAAGCACCAATGCTTCAAAAGAATTATATTTGAAACTTGATTTCTTAGTGGTTTTGAAATTATTACTATAAATTACAGCAACACCACCCCCTTTGCGTTTCAGACGAGGTTCATGTTTATAACAGTAATCTTGCGGGGTTGATTCATTTAAAGTAATGTAATCGTTTGGTTTTAGCCAGGTTTCTGTCAAACACAGCACATCTAGGTTATTATCTGAAATCATATCATTAACAATGAGTGCTTTTGAAGTAAGCGATCGAATATTCAGCAACCCAAGCTTTAGCATTTGCTCATCTGTATTATAGCTGTTTTTTATTTGTTGAACATCAATTAAATTTTTAACCTTAGATGGGTTAAAAAGTTTTTTGGATTTCCAAATTCGGAGAACAGACACAGTCTCTATATGATGATAGCTAGGTGAAAGAGGCTCTATGTGATAGGATTTATCTGACCTTGGTGACGCGAGGCCGCTAGCAGACGGTCGGTTTAGCCAGTCTGTCTGCTTCCTGACCTGAGCCCCAGATTGTCATGTTTGAGCTCTAAGACTATGAGCCATATTACTAGAGAGAAGAGCAGCACCATCCCAGGAGGGATGAATACCATCTCTTTTCAACAGGTCAGGTTTGCCCCAAAAACTTTTCCAATTGTCTATGAATTCTATATTATGTTGCGGACACCACCGAGACAGCCAACCGTTAAGCGAACACAATCTACTAACTATCTCATCACTCCTGCGAACAGGAAGGGGGCCAGAGCAAATTACAGTCCTTGACATCATACTTGCAAGTTCACACACCTCTTTAATATTAATTTTGGTGATCTCCGACTGGCGGAGTCGAACATCATTAGTGCCGACATGAATAATGATCTTAGAGAATTTACGATTAGCATTAGCCAGCACTTTTAAATTTGCTTTGATGTCAGGCGCTCTGGCTCCCGGCAAACATGTGACTATGGTGGTTGGTGTCTCTATTTTCACGTTCCGTGTAATAGAATCGCCAATAACTAGGGCACAATCATTCTCAGTGGGTGTTTCACTGAGCGGGGCAAATCGATTTGTTATGGTAATCGGAACGGAAGAGTGGTTTTTAGATCCGCGACTAGAGCGATCCCTCACTGTCACCCATTTGCCCGGCTGCTCAGGCACTACTTCAGCCAGAACCGACTCATGTAAAGTGTTCACTATACTATGCGCATCCAAAACATCTGAAGCTCTAGCACTCTTACTATCCTCAATTAAAGTTTGGATGCGTGTTTCTAATTCTGAAATCTTCTCTGTCAACCTAACTGTCTCCTTACATTTATCACATATAAATCCTATATTGTCGACAGAGAAGGCTATGCTAAACATGTGACATGAAGTGCAGGTGACAATAACAGGACAAGACATTAGAAAAATAAATAAATAAAAATAGCTGAGCGTACGGGTGGCGCGTTAACAGGCTAGCGAATTACTAGCGTTTTGTGCTAGTAGTACTAATAACAGAAGCTAGCGATGTCAGTTTAATCTGAGATGTTGGGTAAAATGTAGTAGTATAAACAACTAGAAATGGTAGTACTGTAAATGATGGTTCAAAACAAAGAAATACAAGGCTAAGACGGAGCTTACAGCACCGAAGCTAACAAACACACTCACAGCAGGCAGCGAGGCAGACAGGAGCAATCGATCAGCGATCTCAAACAGTATGTACATACAATACACATATTAGTGTTCTGTTTATAAGAAACAACTTAGTGACAGATCTTCATTCATCCCATTCGGGATACATGTGTTTAAATTAAAAATATACCAAGCCTCTCGCTGCAGGAGGCGGTTCTCACGGTCTCCCCCTCTTGGAGACCGATTGACAAGCTCTAAGCCCATGAATTTGAGCATATTGACATCATGTCCCGCAGAGTTAAAATGCCTTGCGACTGATGATTTGTCATCATTCTTTCTGATAGCGCATTTGCGCTCAAAAATTCGGGTTTTGAGTTGTCGCTTAGTTTTGCCCACATAAAGCAGCCCACAAGGGCACGTCAATAAATACACAATAAAAGTGGATAAACATGTGATTCTGCCCTTTACTTTGTATATCCTGCCTGTTTTTGGATGTGTAAATACATTTTCTGTGAGCATGAAGTTACATGCTGCAAGTTAAAACACTTAAAATTGCCGTGTGGAATTTTAAAGGGGAAAGTCGACTGGATAGGTGCAGGGAGGTACGATCGCACTAACCGGTCTCTCAGGCTGGGTGCTCGTTTATAACAGCTATGCGGCGGATCCTTAAAAGTGTGACCTATGTCTGGGTCACTTCTTAGAATGTGCCAGTGGCGATGCACAATGTTCTTCAAGCTATTTTAAATCTGACCATAAGTGGATACAAGTGTAATTGTAGTGTTGTTAGAGCTATTCTGATCGATACGTTTGGTCATCAAATCAGCACGTTGGATAGACCAACGCTACTTTTGCGTCATCGAAGGGTAACGCCCCTTTTTGGGGGAAAACAAACGGATTCCCCTAAGAACAGAACTCGCTCGCTCTAGACCTGCAAAGTTTCTTGATAGCAAAAATCGCACAAACATACACTCTCTTTGGACTATTCAGACATCTATCACTATCTCGTGGAATCACCAAGTAAGTAGCCTATTTTTTTATTTTTTTTGTCATTAACACACTCACAGTATGACAAACTAGACGATGAGGCCATGTCAAGAGGAGTCGGTGGTTTACTTGGATCATATTTCACTTGATTTAAGCTATTGACATAGTTTTGTTGTCGACTAGCTATAACTTACTAGTTAGAAAGACGAAGCTGCTAGCAGCTACGTGATTAACGTTAGCTCTCACTAGGCACGCTACCTTGGCTGTTAACTGATTTTACTGTTGAAATAGTGGCAGGCTAGGACTAAAGTGGACTTGGCTGGTTCCTGCTAAGTGTCTAGAAAGTGCAAGGACTTTAAAAGTTGTAAAAAGGTTTACAGTGTACGGCAAAATATGTATGGGACCTATGTATGGGGCATGTTTTTCATTGTCTCTACCCCACTTAAGGTACGGACTATTTATGTTTTTAGCATCTGACATGATTGTTCTGTACAGTGTTTGAGGGTTTCTTACTAGTATAGCTAGTCGACAACAAAACTGTCAATAGCTTAAATCAAGTGAAATATGATCCAAGTAAACCACCGACTCCTCTTGACATGGCCTCAATCGTCTAGTTTGTCATACTGTGAGTGTGTTAATGACAAAAAAAAAAATAGGCTAACGTTACTTACTTGGTGATTCCACGAGATAGTGGTAGATGTCTGAATAGGGCTTGGGCGTCGTGACGTCATACTTGGCGTGGCGGCCATGTTGATGGCCTCGCGAATGTAAACATACGGCAAGTCGAACGAGGAGAAGCAGAGTTGGGAGAAAGAAAAAAGATGTTAAAATCCCGAAAAGGATGTGGAATTTACGGGGATACGTTAAATAGGGAAACCAGGGTCCAGTAAGTTATGTGGACAAATTTTCCTGTAAAATATCCCGTATTTTAATAACTTACTATCATAACATTAATGTTAGCCCTTCCATCGGACCTGTCAGTCTCTGTACTTTTGTCCCGTTGCTACCCCCTTGCCCTTCCAGAAAAACAGATGTTTTCAAAGCATCGTTTTGCTTACTTGAAGGCAACCTTAGCGTGATATTGGCCTTTTTTAGATAACAGCGTGGTTATTGTGAGAGCACGATTTCACGCCAATCTGTAAGCAAAGTCACGTTAGACCTAGCTTCACAACTCGCTTAGTTAATGCTGCAGTTTTGCAGAGGGATAGCAACAGAAAGATGAATGTTGAAATTGTAATTTTTCGGGATATAGGTAAATACTAAAACGGGAAGACAGCGGGAAAAGAGCTCAAATAACGTTACATGAGAAACCCGGAAAAAACGGGAGGGTTGACAGCTACTAACTACACTTTTTTTTGCCGATTTTGTCCACATACTGGTCCCTGGCTTCCCTATTTAACGTATCCCCGTAAATTCCACATCCTTTTCGGGATTTTAACATCTTTTTTCTTTCTCCCAACTCTGCTTCTCCTCGTTGACTTGCTGTATGTTTACATTCGCGAGGCCATCAACATGGCCGCCACGCCAAGTATGACGTCACGACGCCCAAGCCCTATAGGCCTAATAGTCCATATTTGGCCACTGCGTGGGGTCATTAATCCAGTTTTCGACCATTTCAAAGGGACACCTCTGTAACTCCCTATCCAGTAGCTTCTTTAAATACCGCTCACGGTCCTCGGCCGGCAAAGAGAGTGTATGTTTGTGCGATTTTTGCTATCAAGAAACTTTGCAGGTCTAGAGCGAGCGAGTTCTGTTCTTAGGGGAATCCGTTTGTTTTCCCCCAAAAAGGGGCGTTACCCTTCGATGACGCAAAAGTAGCGTTGGTCTATACTGCGCGCACGCTCTAGACCAGTGGTTCCCAAACCTGTCCTGAAGGACCCCCAGCACTGCACATTTTGTATGTCGCCCTTATCTGACACACCTACTTCAGGTCTTGCAGTCTTGTAGTATTCGAAAATAGAATTAGTACGTCCCAAATCGTAGTATGTTGAAATGAGTGTATCCTGATCCTGATCCTGTCTGATTGATTGCTCCTGTCTGCCTCGCTGCCTGCTGTGAGTGTGTTTGCTCCGGTGCTGTAAGCTCCGTCTCAGCCTCGTATTTCCTTGTTTTGAACCATCATTTACTACAATTTCTAGTTGTTTATACTACTTCTAAATACAGCTTACCCAACATCTCAGATTAACCTGACATCGCTAGCTTCCGTTACTACTAGCACAACACGCTAGTAATTTGCTAGCCTGCTAACGCGCCACCCGTGCGCTCAGTTATTTTTATTTATTTATTTTTCTCTCTCGCGCCTTTGAGTTCATAAAAGCTCAGGTGAGTAAGAATCACTTAACAAACACGGTGAGTAATGTCTTGTCCTGTTATTGTCACCTGCACTTCATGTCACATGTTTAGCATAGCTTTCTCTGTCGGCAAAATAGGATTTATATGTGATAAATGTAAAGAGACAGTTAGGTTGACAGAGAAGATTTCAGAATTAGAAACACGCATCCAAACTTTAATTGAGGATAGTAAGAGTGCTAGAGCTTCAGATGTTTTGGATGCGCATAGCATAGTGAACACTTTACATGAGTCGGTTCCGGCTGAAGTAGAGCCCATGCAGCCGGGCAAATGGGTGACAGTGAGGGATCGCTCTAGTCGCGGATCTAAAAACCACTCTTCCGTTCCGATTACCATAACAAATAGATTTGCCCCGCTCAGTGAAACACCCACTGAGAATGATTGTGCCCTAGTTATTGGCGATTCTATTACACGGAACGTGAAAATAGAGACACCAACCACCATAGTCACATGTTTGCCGGGAGCCAGAGCGCCTGACATCAAAGCAAATTTAAAAGTGCTGGCTAATGCTAATCGTAAATTCTCTAAGATCATTATTCATGTCGGCACTAATGATGTTTGACTCCGCCAGTCGGAGATCACCAAAATTAATATTAAAGAGGTGTGAACTTGCAAGTACGATGTCAAGGACTGTAATTTGCTCTGGCCCCCTTCCTGTTCGCAGGAGTGATGAGATAGTTAGTAGATTGTGTTCGCTTAACGGTTGGCTGTCTAAGTGGTGTCCGCTTAATAATATAGAATTCATAGACAATTGGAAAAGTTTTTGGGGCAAACCTGACCTGTTGAAAAGAGATGGTATTCATCCCTCCTGGGATGGTGCTGCTCTTCTCTCTAGTAATATGGCTCATAGTCTTAGAGCTCAAACATGACAATCTGGGGCTCAGGTCAGGAAGCAGACAGACTGGCTAAACCGACTGTCTGCTAGCGGCCTCGCGTTACCCAGGTCAGATAAATCCCATCACATAGAGCCTCTTTCACCTAGCTATCATCATATAGAGACTGTGTCTGTTCCCCGAATTTGGAAATCCAAAAAACGTTTTAACCCATCTAAGGTTAAAATTTTAATTGATGTTCAACAAATAAAAAACAGCTATAATACAGATGAGCAAATGCTAAAGCTTGGGTTGCTGAATATTCGATCGCTTACTTCAAAAGCACTCATTGTTAATGATATGATTTCAGATAATAACCTAGATGTGCTATGTTTGACAGAAACCTGGCTAAAACCAAACGATTACATTACTTTAAATGAATCAACCCCGCAAGATTACTGTTATAAACATGAGCCTCGTCTGAAACGCAAAGGGGGAGGTGTTGCTGTAATTTATAGTAATAGTTTCAAAGTGTAAACGATAAATCACGTTTGAGATTTGTGCTGGCTACTGTATACAGGCCATCAGGGCACCATACAGACTTTATCAAAGAATTTGCGGACTTTCTATCAGAATTAATATTGACTGCAGATAAAGTACTAATTGTTGGTGATTTTAATATACACATCGATAATGAAAAAGATGCATTGGGATTGGCATTTAAAGACATTGTAAATTCAATTGGAGTTAGACAACACGTGTCAGGACCTACTCATCGTCGTAATCATACTCTAGATCTAATATTATCGGGAACACTTCCCATAAATCCTGATGTACTCGTTACATCATGAGAAGAATGGCATCTACGCTAATTTTAGTGTCTGTGTTTATCCCAAGGTTTTCCTGCAGCCTGCCGGATCCAGGCCGTATCCAGATCTGACGAAGGACCTTCGCCTGGACCGATGACAACGCAGTGCTGAAGTGCCAACTAGTCTCTCCCTATGGAGGATCCCTTTACCACTCTACAGATAAGGCGTTGTCGGGAAAATTCGTTCGCGTTCCTACCCCAAAGCAACAAAATAAAATAAAATTCTTTATCAAAATTTATAAGGAAAGACAAGTACTTTGTTTAGGCTTGTAGGGAATTCCAAACCTGCGTATTTTCAAATGCACATAACAATAGAACCCATTCTAAATGCGCATGTGAACGCCATCAGCGTTTCTCACAGGTTCGCGCTTAAAGTCTGTGTAGAGGGAATGGTGTCATCTTAGCGGCCCCTAATTTAATAACAAATGATCGTTGCGACGGAAGCAAATCAATCAAAACTAACTTTAGATGGAAAATAACTTAACTCTGCTATAAAGCCAAAACAATCTCTGTTTCCTTAAATTATACGCTTATCTCTGTGAAGCTGCTTTGAAACAATCTACGTTGTTAAAAGCGCTATATAAATGAAGATGAGTGTTCCAAAGATACCCGGATGGTCTACTATCTCCGGTCAGAATCCGAAGTGCAGATCGATGCGCACTATAACGGGTAATATTGCCCACAACCCATCGTGCGTTGGACGAGGATTCGGTAAGAACTACAAACATGAGTGAAAAGTGTTAAAAAACTACAGACATGGAGGACGTGCGAGTCCAGCGGTTATGTAGAGTGGTTTAGATAAAGGGGTTTGAGTGATTAATTATCAGTATCTAACCTGACGAAAATTGATTTATTCAATGTTGTCCAAATTATATTGCATCTGCAGCAGCATTATGAACTTTTGTAAAGATATGTTTAGCCATTTACTTTTAAATGCATCATTATATTCAAATTGCAAACACATGAGGAGAGTCTCGGCATGAAAGACCCACGACTGGCAGATCAACGTGCAACTACATTTCTCTCCGAAACGGTAAGAAATTAAATTAGTTTGAATGGAGGATTTTAACTTTGACAAGATGATTGACAGGGCAGTTTACAGTGACAGGATGCACGCGACAGATCTGTCCGTTAAGATGACGAAGTAGTATGTCCCAAAGCTTGCCTACTCTTTTGCTACACACTCAAAAGTATGTACTTTTTATTCACAAAAATAGTACATACTTTTAGGGCGTAGTATAAGTAGGCGAATTGGGACGCAGCAATAGTTCCCCTGCTTGTCGCTCAAATACCTCATCGTCATTACAGATACGGCGCACTCTCAACAGTTGACTGTAAGGCAGGCTACGTTTGAGAGAGGGTGGATGGAAACTCTGGTAGTGCAGAAAGGAGTTACAATCCGTTTCTTTGCGATAAATTTCAGTGTGTAGCTGTGTGTAGTGTGTATCTAATTTGATAGAGGGCAATCTAGTATTTGCTGTAATCTAATATATATATATATATATATATATATATATATATATATATATATACAGTACATATATCTGTGTATATATATATACATATACATATATATATATATATATATATATATATATATATATATATATATATATTATACCATGGTCTGGGTGAATACTCGATTCTGATTGGCTGCAGGGTGTCCGTTAAAAAGTGATAATGGACACCTAAATAAACCGTCAGGCGTAACCAAGGAAACCAAGTTATTGTTTGTAACTTGTAACTTTAGATTTCGATTGTAAAACTAATTAAAATATAAACTAATGTTTTAAAAATGTGTTATTTGGCAAGTGACCATGGTATAAGCGGGTTAATGCCCTTCGAGGTGTCCATTGTCAGGTATTAATGGACTTCGGCGGAGGCAACTCGCCGGACGTCAGACGGTTCACGCCTCGCCATCGTCCATTAATACCTGATAATGGACACCTCGTCGGGCATTAACCCTTACATATATCAGTGGTGGCTGCTGGTCTTTCAAAGAGGGGAAGCTCATTTTCGGCCTACATCATAAAAATTTTCCATTTATTTCTACGTAAATTCTTCCCTACGTTCCTTTTCAAGAAAATGCTCTGTGACTCTGTCGTACCAACTAGGCGTCTTTTCCAGTGACTTGACCAGTGTCCTCTCAATGGCCAGCAGAGTTGGGTATAATTGTATAAATATAATAAGGTATAAATAATAATATAATAAAGTATAATAATAATACTACTAATAATTTTTTTAAATTATTTTAATAATTATTTTTTAATTATTACTACTAATAATATAAAAAATATAATAAGTAATAATTCAATAAAGATATAAATGTATAATTGTGTGAAATGTATTATGAAAATTGGCAAGCAATTTCAACAAGCAAATACCAAGAAATAGGTTGCTGCAGTTTGTCTTTCGGCTACACTTGCAAAATCTGTGATGGGACTGAGCCGTAATACGAAGCCCGGGAAGTCACCTGTGGGAGAAAAAAAAAAAACAATCCGTGGTGACGGTTTTGCAATCCATCCGCTCAGTTTATAAACTGCACTCACGAATTCTCAAACTGTTCCCTCGGCTTAACAAATCGTGCCCACGGATTAATGAACCGTACCCACGAGTTTCTAATCCGCGCTCTCAGATTTGTAAACCGTGCCTTCAGTTTTTGCAGTCTGTACCCACTAATTCATAAACCGTGCCCACGCTTTCGCAATCCGTTCCCATGGGTTTGTAAACTGTACTCACGGATTTGTGGCTCATCAACATACACAGTGAAGTACACAAAACACTCGTTACAACCAACCAACAGTAAACAAATATATACACACCTTTTCAGTGGGTGCTTAATAAACTGGAAAAACGACTCGATGAGCTGTCATAAAGTGTGCGCTCTCACTTTCATTTCTGCCGTGATCAGTAACGTTAGGCCTGTCGCTCCGGAGCCTGTAAACTTGATCACGAACAGTTGGTACAGATCCATCCTCGAGTAACAACGGGAGTAAATGAAGACTGCTATGTTCATTCTTACATCCAACAACAAAACACCTCAATCGCTTAGGAGACATTTCTTGTCTACAGCTGCTCCGGCATCGAAGCAATGGTGGACTGTGTCCAGCTCACTCAGGGCGGGTCTATGCTCAAACTGCAGTGTCAATCAACAGTCGTGGGAGGGGCCTGTGCAAAGTGACGTCACATTGCCCCGAATCTGAGAACGGCTTGTTCTGAGACAGTGCTTATGATTTATGATTTAAAAAAGCACTGGGTGGATTTTTATCATTATAGGGTGGTTGTGTACACACACTGCCAACACACATTTATGTTCAAATGTTCAAAAGTGAATTTTGCATAATAGGTGCCCTTTAACAGCTTTTGTTCTGACTCCTATCAGTGTCAGTGCTCTGTTAATGTTATGTAGCAACATCTGGTGGTATTTGGAGTCATTGCACTTGTAAGGAGATCGTCAACATGCAGACTGAATGCTCCACCACCAGCGTTATTTGTCTATCCTTGGAATAGATCCATCAGTGAGTATGGTCCTTCACAGTCGTTTAAGTAGCTAAAACGTGTAGACGTTCTACTACTGTTTTTTAAAAGCATTTATTTTCAGTGAAAATCGGGTTAATGCTAATCGTGATGCTAACCGCTAGCATTGATTTAGCTGGGTTATATATACAGAGTTAGCAGGCTGTTAAGCCTCATTTATGATTATTCATTTGCCTGTGTTTTTATTTAGCCCATTTACTTATGTTCTTTGAGTGAATCATATTGTAATATGTGCTGTGGTTATTATTTCCCTTTTCCTCCAAAGCCAGACTCTAAAAATAATCAGAAGTTTAATGTGTTAACATGTTATTTCCCCTCTACACTGTTCATTACGGCACAGAGGGCTTTTACACTGTTGAATACGACACAGTGTGCTGAGGATTAGCACATGAGCAGTGCGCTTGTCTGTAAATGTGACAGTGATGGTACTTGTGTGAAACTTTGCCAAACACTGAATAAAGTTGAATAAACTATAAACATTGTGGTAATTTTAATTAACAAAAACAATTGTTCAAGCATCACATTTTCAGACAGTGCTTCTGTAAATTGTTCCATGGTTGCACTACTTACCACATATTTGCCTTCTGTCTCAAAACACTGTTTTGCTGACTCAAAATCACCTCCTTTACCCTTCTCCTCCAAACCCTGGCTCGGTGAACATTCAGCAGTTTCAAGCATCAACAATTCTTCAAGCATCAAATCTTTGGACATTGCTTCTGTAGATTGTTGAATGCTTGATGTATGAACCACAACGTCTCTCCCTTGTGCTTCAGAAGACTGATTTGCTGACTCAGAATCATAAATGATGCACAGATAACACGTTGTCCTCTGTATTTTATGAGCAAATGGCCATGATCATCAGTGAGAAACTTTGCTGCCAACTCATCTGGTTCCAGCCGACTGTTGATTTGCACATCCAGCAACTCACGAAGCACAACATCTTCTATTACAAAAGTGCTCATTTGATCACTCTTGTCCTGTACAGTGACAGCTGCACGAAGAACTGACATCACTCTTGCTGTTTTGCAGTATGCTGCACATTGTGGACATCTTGTCATCAATGTCTGGAAATTGACCGCAGGCAAAGGATGTAGCTTCGGACATTGGTATTCCGTTTTGACCTCTGCCGTCACAACTTCTCCCTCTTTGACCTTAAAACGGTTAATTACTTGTGCAACATTGCTTGATACATCAGGCACAACTGTTATAGAAGACTGTTTAGTAGTAGACAAACAAGTGCAACCATCAAACTGTCGAATAGATGCATTCTTAATTGTATACCACTTCCCTGTTTCAAGCATATCTCCTCCCCAGACAGTCAATGACAAACCACAGGTTTGATCTGCCACATCTTAAGACCTTCTTTGCAATATTTGATTGCTGCGGGTCATTGCCTGAGTATCCTCATCCAACTGGAGCACTTTGATTGTGACATTCACCTAAAATAACAAAATGCAGGGCAAAGAATTGTTACACTAACCAACAATCTCTTTTCTTGGCAACAATAACATGATGTTACACCACACACACATGAATCCCACAAACAAGTATGTCTTTATACTACATCTCAGGTATTACAGGTAAACTAAACTTTATCTAAGTTACTTAAACTAAACTTTATCTACTATTATCATAAAGGACTGTTTAACAACCACACTTAAAACATTCTAATCATTTTTTTTTTTATATACCAAAACAAACACCATCTTTACAGAGCACTTTGTTTTGAAATATACTCAATCAATAGTGATTCTAACAGCAGCACATCCTGCCACATGACCAGAATGATGCATACCGTCTTTACCACCACTATTTACAGATCAATGTTAATAGCGCTGTGCAATATGAAAAAAAAAAATCTATCACAACTTTTTGATCAATATTGCAATTTCGATTTTAATCACGATTTTGAAACAATTTTTAATACACCAAAAATAGCTTTACAATATTTGTAGCAATGTAACATCATTGGTTATTTCTTTATACTTTTTAAACTTTTTTCTTATGTTGTGCAGTACGCAAATGCTTGTATTATAGGTTTGGACAAATCTTTTTCATGTCTTTTGCAGCATCTCGCACATGACACAATGTTCTATGCGACACTCATAGTAAAATAAGTTCAACTTTTAAAAAACGCGCCCCTACACCTGAATCTCGAAAACACCTTCTGTGTGAATGGCCTAATACTTAATACTTTGTTTTGCCTCAGTGATAATTTGAAAAGATTTGCAAATGATTTATTTAATTCTGATACATCATCTCTCCTGAATCCAAAGTATTCAAAATATATTTTTGGTCCTTATCCTGCCCTGAATTCACTTTCCCTGTTTCTGTGCTTTCTTCTGTCTGTTTCACACAAACTCTGCCTGCAGTGCATATGTGTTACAGCAGTAGCACACGCTCATGTGCTTTCCCATATGCCACATTTGCAGTGCACAAATAATCTATGTATAAAATAATCTGTGGTATATCACAAACACAACATTTAATTATTTTTATTTCAAATCCAAAAGTTATAAAATGGCTTATCAGCATTGCTATTCGCTTTGTATACACTTTTTCATAGATGTCACATTTAAACACACTACATGTGAACAAAATGTTAAATAACGTTTAAAAAACAAAATTAAAATGTTAAATAATATTCAACACAAGTATTACCAATTGTGAACTATTTAAACAACTGTTCACACGATATACACAATGCTATATACATAAAAATTAGTGGTGGGCCGTTATCGGCGTTAACGCGAGACTCTTATCGCGCGATAAAAAAAATATCGCCGTTAATCTATTCTCCAAGTTGGGTTGGGAGCAAGCGGCAACCTCCCCGTCTCTCTCTTGAAACCAACACGGAAGTGAGTTAAACTGCAATTCATTAACTGGCCGCTTGGCCTGGCTGCAGGAGTGAGTCAAATCTGTATCTCCCTCATGTTAAAATTACCAACTTTACAGCAGAAAAAAACATGTTTACAGCCTGGATCTCTATGTGGCTTTGGTCTATACAGCTAATTTTGCCCTTCATAACAACTGTGAGGGGGGTGAATTATTTTATAACTCGTCCGTTTAGTTGATTAATATTTAAATTTAAGGGTGTGGCCAGTGGCCACTTGAGTGACAGATGGATTGCCGCTGTCAGTGCTAGCCGTTTGTCTGCTGTTACTAGTCGTCACACTTAACCTCAGCAAATGTTAGCTGCTGAACTTGCCATCTCTGCAGTGTTTGTGCTTTTTTCCGGGATTATTTCATACAATTTAATACTTGGGTACAAAGCCCACGTCTTTGGATTCCGTCGTTATCGTTCGAGAGAACAACCAGCGCTGTATTTCAGTTGTTTTCCTCTGTGAACATGCACTAATGGATGTCTGACAATTTCGTTGCTTTTTGGGGTTTTCAAATTTAAAACGTCAATAAATGCTCGTTCGTTCTGCTCTCACCGAACAGATGGATTATAATATGCTTATGTACCGTCAGATGAAATCATGCAGGCGTCGGCGCTTTCTCCGTCCGTGCAATAAATGCACATGAATGAGCGCGGATTTTCTAGCGCATTTACTTGCACTTCAAAGGTAATCTATGGTTTAACCCATTTGAGAGACGGCCAAAATCAGAATTTAAAATGGACTGAATAAAGCTCTCTACGAACTTAAGCGATGCCGCGCTGACGGACCATGAAAGAGTGACGGACATGTAACGTTATGCACATAAATCACTGTCACACACAAACACTCTCGGAAGTAATACACAGTCTAACTTGTAGCCACGTCTTTTAACTATTATAATATTTCGAAGGGCAAAAATAGGAATGTTTAATTGGTTTTACATTATCAGCTAACTCGATCACGTCGAGCTAGGTGATTTCAGATAGCCAGGCTGCTCAGCTCCACTCACGCCCCGCCTGTTTGCCTATTTTCTGTTATCCGGGAGTGACGCAAGGCCAAGATGGCGACGGACGGCTACGCCCACTTTAGGCTTCAAAAATGCTCTTCAGAAACCTACGGGTGACGTCACGGACACTACGTCCATATTTTTTTACAGTCTATGGTTGGGAGCTGGCTCAAGCTACACAAAGCTATGATGACGCAATCTACCCGCGGCCGCGAGGAACACCCGGCTGCAACGCATCATATTCGTCGTCATCTTAAGTAAACACGGCTGAAAGTGAAAGCTGGTGTAAAAGATCCGTGCAACATCCATTATTTGGACTTGGTTTGTATTTAAGCCGTCCGACATAGACTGTGTGGTGTAACAGTTCGGTAAGTAAACACACGACTAATCCGTTCTACCACCTCAAATTCAAAACGAAACATATCACTGAATACCAGCGCGCGCGTATTATTCCCAATATATCTTAGTGAGTGGTGTAGCACATAATCTCTTTTTATTAAAAGCGCCCGATTTTAAGAATCGTTGTTGTGTTTCTTTTTAACTGAAAAGACATCAGTTAGACAATATTCTAATTTTAAATTTGGGGTTTCATAAGCTCCAAGCCATAATAAACATTAGACCTACTTAAGTCTCTGCAGCTAGTGTACTTAAATTTTATTTATCTGCAAAATTATGTTGTATACTTACAGTTTTGCACAATATATGTTCTCAAAACTACATACACCCTTTCAAAAAAAACAAAAAAAAACAAACATTTAGCAGTTGTTTAGCAGGGTCTGTGTAACCGGTTCTGAAATGGTTTTATTATCGTTATCGCAAGAGGCTGCAATGTATATCACAATATGGATTTTAGGCCATATCGCCCATCCCTAATTGATAGCCTATAGTAGTTGATAATAATATAGGCCTACCTAATGTTGCCTACGGACGGTAACAGTACAGTAGTAACCTTTTACAGTCTATGAGTAGAACAGCTTTCTCAAGCAGTTTGTGATGCATTTTGGAAACAGGAGATGAGCCCCTGGTCTAATGCGCCAACCTGGCTTGAGAAACCCGTTCTCAAAGACTTACTTTTATAGTCATTATTTGGGTAGCACACATACTCTGAATGCCTTCGGCAGAATTCAAATGAGCCATTTTAATCTAGATTAATCTAGATTAATTTCAAAATTAATCTAGATTAATCTAGATTAAAAAAATTAATCTTCGTTTTGAATTTGAGGTGGTAGAACGGATTAGTCGTGTGTTTACTTACCGAACTGTTACACCACACAGTCTATGTCGGACGGCTTAAATACAAACCAAGTCCAAATAATGGATGTTGCACGGATCTTTTACACCAGCTTTCACTTTCAGCCGTGTTTACTTAAGATGACGACGAATATGATGCGTTGCAGCCGGGTGTTCCTCGCGGCCGCGGGTAGATCATAGCTTGTGTAGCTATGATAGCAAAACATCATAGCTTGTGTAGCTTGAGCCAGCTCCCAACCCAACTTGGAGAATAGATTAACGGCGATATTTTTTTTGTCTCGCGTTAACGCAGCGCGTTAACGCCGATAACGGCCCACCACTAATATATATATATATATATATATATATATATATGAAGACTTCAAGATGCAAAAAATTATATTTAAGTTCAGTAATTTCACTTTAATGACAATTTAATAGGTAGGCTACTTTTCATTGCCATTTAAGTGTGAACATAAACATACAAGCTTGATAAAAATGCTCTTTTAGAAGAAAATTTCAGATGGTGGCTTTTGCCTCTGAAGTCGTCATATATATATTAAATGATATTATTTAGATTTTGTTTATTTAAATGACTATTATTATCAGCTATCTTTGCAACAAAAACAGAAGAGAGACGTGCATTATTTCTGCCATCTGTATAGCTCGAAAATCATTGCCTGTCCTCTGGTTTGTATAATAGTAACTTATACAACTACATTTGGATTATTAGACAATGTCGAAATAAAGTGAATCTGCAGAGTGTTGCATTCAAAGGTATTGACAGAGAAGAGTTAAAAACTCTTCACATGTGCTCGCGCTCATGACTGCTACTGAACATCTGAACACAAAAAAACAAAAACAAATAAAAGTACATCGACGGATCTTCTTCTGACTGTTCTCCAAAATATAATCAAATGTATATTTCTGCAAGCATGTTTAAACCAGGGTTCCCACACCTTGGTTAACTTCAAATTCAAGGACCTTTCAAGGACTTTCTAGGTCCAATACCCTCAAATTCAAGGACTTAATGTGGGGACACATTTGTTGTGTCCAACAACAAACGTTGAGGTACCATGGTAGTTTCATGCGCCCGTGAACGTCATGGCAACGTACAACACAAAGTAGCCTACCTCATGCGGAAAAACTTAACGTATCCAGGGTTTTTCCTGGCTCAAAATGAGGCGGAGGTGGTAAAATCCTAATAATGTATTTTAATAATAAGATAATTAAATTAGTTTTTTTTGTAGATCATCATATAGCCTAATGTGTTTCCCACATTATTTTTGTGGGTGGAGCCCGGTACCTCTAGGGGGGTCTGGGGGCATGCCCCCCCGGTAAGACAATTTTGTACATTTTAAAGATAAATTCATTAATCCGGTGCACTTTGAGTCACCCGAATCCACTGTTAAAAATAGATAAAACACCCGCAAACCGACCATATACTTTGATTTAGATATCTGCATCTGATCATCACATTACAATTATTCAGATTCTCAGTGTTAAGCATGATGGTAACATATCACACTGAAGTAGGCTGATTTAAAATGAACATTTATTTAAAATAAAAGTTCTTCCTTTGGCAAAATTACATTTCCTTAATAGCCTAAACAGAGGCTTTACTCCCTTCAAACTTAAATTGTCAATGTTTCATTACGTCACTGTTTGAAAACACTAATTTTTTTGTACCTTTTATAAAGGGCATTTTTCCCCTAATTTTATTAAATGTTTGCTCCATCTTTCATTTCAAATTCTTAAATTTTATCAATATATTCAATTAAAATAATAAGACACTAGGCTGTTACCAATCAAATTAAATAATTTACACTGAAAAATTATAACTGTATTAAATGAGATTATTTTAAATACTTTTGAATATACAAATAAGGAATGTTGAAAAGAATATACTTTATGAAACTAAACCGCCAGTAGGAGGCGGCAGGCGACCGTCTTAATGAGCGAGTCATTGAGTCATTCATTCAAACGATTCGTTCAAACGGCTGATTTATTCAGAATGAGGCAGTTTATGAATAGGTAATTGAATCTTTGACTCAACCGATTCGTTCAAAACGCTGAATCATTCAGTATAGCAAGTGTTGCTGTGAGGTGCGCGATGGTTCTGCTGTGATCTTTGTTTGGAACTATTTTCGCTGCTGAAACAACAAAAACAGTCATTGCGTTCAAAATGTAAGTGACTTAATTTTAACTATTTGTTTATTGAACTGTTATGAAATCAGTCTCGGTTTCAATCTTGATGGCTCTCTGGTCGTGTGTAGCCTAGGCTATACAAAATATTGTTTCTTAACTATAGTGTTATAAATAACTGCGCAAGCCTCAACAGCGCAACATTGTTACCATCAGTACATTATAGGCCTATATTATTATCAACTATAGGCTATCAATCGCCACTTACATTAAATGAAATAAAACAGAATTAGTTATTTTGTATTTTTATACTAAAAATTGTTTTAATCAGGGCATTTGTCTGGTTGGGCAAGTAGTAGGCCTCTACAATTCTCTCTCACTTTCCCCTTCAAAAAAAGAAAAAAACACACGTGTCCCGGACACAGTCTATGGTCCCAGACAAGCGTTATTGTCGAGCCCTGATATGTTTTCCTTGATTGGTTTTCCCTGAAGAGAATTACGTTGTTGAAAACGAAAGTAAAAGAGTCACGCACGTTCATTGCGTTTTACCGTGATGAGAGTTCTGTGTCTTTATTAAACTCAACACATTATACTGATTTATCTGTCATCCACCCTCGATTAATTGGAATGGAATGTTTGTATTACTTGGCCCGCCCGACCCGCGATTAGCCGCGATCCGCGCAGCACTATACAGTTTGAGAATAGACACAAGTTGTAACAACAACAGAACCATTACGGTGGAAAAAGTGTATCTGACCATCAAAATAAATTCAAGCACTTTCAAGGACCTGTCTCTATGTATGTTTATTTTCAAAAACTTTCCAGGGCCTTGAAAACATTTTTTCAGATTCACAAACTTTCAAGGATTTCAAGGACCCGTGGGAACCCTGTTAAACTGGTTAACTGTCTACGGCAGGCAAAGGCATTTGTTTTCAAGTCGAGTTCGCAAGCCACTGCGCAACGATACACACAATACCGCGGGATGGCGGGTGTTCATAAACTGTGAACAATGGTAGCTTTATTTAATGTAAATTAATGTATATGTCCAAAAAACGGGTAATGTCATACTTTCTAGTATCGTGGCGTAATAATCTGTTTGGTTGTAAAATGTATTACCCGAGTGAAATGAAATCGAATATATCGTCCTGACTCCTGTGGAATCATTCATTCACAGACAGCTTACGAAGATGTTCAAGTTCAACTAATAAAGATCTTCATCGCTGGCAAAAATATGATGCATTTGAAGATTTGCTCTCACTTGACTGTACTGTACGGTCCACTGCCACTTCATCTAACGCTCTTGATGTGCTTAAATCTTCCTGTTACGACTCCGAGTCCAGTGTGAATTGAAATCGCTTCAGATGATTCAGTGCGTGCAGGGAACTGAACAGAATCAGGAACTGAATCATTCAAACTGATTCGCGAACCGATTTAGACAGAACTGCCAACTTGTTTGATGAAGTCTTTGAACAGAATCGACTCAAAAGAGTCATTCATTTGTGAATTGAGCATCGCTCAAGTCCAGAAAAAAGATACAGCGCGCTTGGAATAAACTACGCATTTAACAACACATATTGCATTAAAATAAAGTAACGAGAGGAACGTCGCCCAATGTAACGAAGTAAAAGTACAGTTTTTTCATTAGAAATGTACTCGAGTAAAAGTAAAAAGTACCCACATTCAAATCTACTCTTAAAAGTCAAATTTTTCTAAAAAAGTACTCAAGTAAATGTAACGAAGTAAATGTACTTCGTTACTACCCACCTCTGGGGACCAGTGAAGGAGATGTGGAGCCCAGTACAGATGTGGCACTGCTGGTGACCAGGGTGGAAGTACCCAGTGTCAGTGTGGAAGAGGGTGGTGACAGAACAGCCTCCGGATCTGTTATTGTGTGATCCTCGCTGATGTCACAGAAGCCCTCATCTTCATCTCGCTCATCCACACTGAGGTCCTCAATGAGCTCTGCTGTCTGCTCAGAGTCTGGATTCATGTCCTGCAGTGCCTGACCAGTCTGCTGGAACAGATACTGCACTCCAATGAGCTCACCTGAAATAAAAACAATAAACAAACAGAAATTAAATACAATGTTGTGTATCATATTTGATACATCCCACATGGAAAGAACCTATATGAGGATATATGCGCATATATGAAACCTATATGCAGTTTATATGTACATATATGCTGCATATATACAGCATACAGTATATGCACATATATGATAATATAGCCTATATGCTGCATATATGCGTATATATGCCACATATAGGCAAAATTGAGGTGCATATATGTGCATATACAGGCCATATAGGTCTCCTGAATTGCTTCTTTATATCCACATATAAGCCCTATATGTACATACAAGATATGTCTCCTATATAGCTCATGGCAGGATCTGGTCATTTTGTAGCTCATATCTCACTTTGGCAACTGTCATACATGATGCCTAGCTCAGATAGGCACATCTATCAATTCGAAGCTCACGGAGCTGAGAAGATCAAAAAGATAAATTGTTTTTTTTTATTTTTCTGTTCAGTTTTTTGTCTTATTTTTGTTCTTGTACTATTTGATTGTTCTTAAGTAAGTAAATAATGTATTTGTCTACATTTTGGGCTTTTATTTATGTTGCCTACACTGTAAAAAAGAAAGTGTAATTTTACAGGTAATGGTCTGTATTTTACAGAATTTTACTGTTTTGTCATTATACAGTGAATGCCTGTTATTTTACAGATATTTGCTGTAATTTAAAGGTCCACTGTTGAATTTACAGGTAATTGCTTGTATTTTTGGTTTTACGTTTTTTTTTAATAGGAACTTGTCTGTATTTTACAAAGTAATATTTTACAGATTTTTTCTGTGAAATTAGAAAACAAAGAAAAGAAGGTATAACTGCAGAAGTCGATTGTCGAGTTCACGCGCGTGATAACCTATGAGCGTGAACTTGACAATCGACTACTGTGGACTTCGACCGAAAACAGGAAGAAAATACAGGTATGTGCGCTGGCTGAAATAACATCATCTACTGCAGTCAGATTCACTCGTGTTCACTCTAAAGGAATCACTCACATGGCTGGGCACTTGTAATGACACATCAAGGATGTTAAGAGGCTAAAAGCAGGTTTAAAAGTTGCCCCATTGAAGTCAACAGGGTGCAAATTTTAAAAAGAGGATAACACGGTGTAGGCAACACCGATTTTTGTCGTTGTTCCCTGTACTGACAGCACTCCAAATTTACAAAAAAATGAGCTCAATGTTAAAATTGACCGGAGTTCTCCTTTAACAGTGGTTCAAAGCAATCGTATTCGTCGAGAGCAGCCGTGAGCAGGAGCCCTGTTGTCAGTCAGTCCGTTTGGATCACTGATCTATATAATGTCATTCTATATAGATCAGTGGTTTGGATTCTTCGGAAATAATGCCCTTTTCAGTGAGCCTGGTTCGTCACAGCGGACATCATGCCAACCGATCACCGGCTGAGGTAAGAGTCTACATGTGAACGATATTTTATATTACATTTGTGTTAAGTTTACGTTACAGTTTTCAAGCTAACATTAGCATTTTAAATGATGTTCAGTTAACTGGCGAGAGCTGGAGGGCAAAACACTGAAAATGTAGCATGCGTCTTTACATTTTCCATCTGTTTTAAGAAAGATCAGATGCACCCACACCTCAAAAGACCTAAAACAAGCTTTCGTAGACTTGTTATACATATCAAAGTCCGTTTAATTGTGTATAAAATCTTTGTTAATACGCGATAGTATCTGTCAGTAAATCAATCTCTTAAATGGCGGGACATTTTGAAACACTGTCTGGAAGCTGAAACCTCTTCTCTTAAAAAATAGTAACCACGTTTTTGGCGGATTTTTATTACCATTTTTAATAACCACAGTTATACTACAAATAGGCCTAAGTTACCAAGGTTTTTTTTTGTTTTTTTGTTTAAACCATAGGCTAGTTAATTTTCATAAGGGTTAACTTGGGTATCAAGACCGTTAACGAATTCAGTAAATACTGTACTTGTTGATGATACAGGAAAGCACATGAGACTAGAATATGAGCACCACATGATAAATTGCATATTCTGGCTGCATCTGCTTGTCAACACGTAGCTATAGAATGCATACATGCATTACAACTTTTATTTTATAAGCCTAATATATGCATATATATATATATATGTGCATATATTAGGCTTATAAAGTAAGTTGAGGTTTTGCATTGTCCCAGTGGAACATATTCTGACATGTGTAAATGTAATACTGAGTTGTAAAATATATATATATTTTTTTTTTTTTTTTTTTTGTGATTTCAGGTCGAGTGGAAAGCAGAATGATCATGGCAAACAAGGTATGGGAAGAAGTCATTTAAAATATTGTAATGGCCGAGTCTTCTGATTCCATATGATTGCACTTGCAAAGTGGCAGAAAATTTAATTTGTTTTATACTATATTTTCCCATGTGAATATTCATTTGATCCTTGTGAGGCCACTGGAGCTGCACAAGGTTTGGTTTTGCTACAGTAAGACCACGATTGTGTTAGATTCCACCCATCTATTTTTTTTTTTTGTATTGTAACTAAGCTCTGACATTTAGAAACATGGCTTTTCCTATCACTTAATGACATATATCTCTACCATTCATTCCAGCCAGAGGATCTGACGGTTGCTGCTCGCATCTCAGCCTACCTGATGGAAAATTCTTGCTGGATGAAGGACCTTCACCTTCAATTCAACCTTGCCAAGACAGAACTGCTTATGGTTTCAGCCAAACCATGCGATCCTGCTGATTTGCCTTATAAAACACCAGAAAGATCCGGCCCTTCCTATCGGAGCCACACAACTCCTTGCCTAAGCTCTTGTTCTATCCAGACTGGACTATTGTAATGCTCTCTTGGCAGCTCTTCCAGCATCAGTCAAACCTCTGCAACTGATCCAGATGCTGCAGCAAGACCTAAACTCACTGTTTCAGATCTATGTGTCTCCAGAAGCTTGTGTTTTGCAAGTGAACGGCGCCTTGTGGTGCCATCATCCCAAAGAGACACAAAATCACTTTCACTGACCTTTACCTGGACTGTTACCTGCTGGTGGGATGACCTGCCCAACTCAACACAATTTCAAGAAACTACTAAAGATCTATCTTTTCATAAACACTTGACCCAATAATACTAAATCTTTGTTTTAATAAAAAAAAATTAAAAAAAAAATTTGCTATGTGTACTGTGCTACACTAACTGGGACTTGTCACTGCACTTGTTGCTTCTATTGTTCTTTTAATTTTTAAGTCACTTTGGATAAAATGTAATTGTAAATGTGTAAAATAAGTTATATTAGAGTATAAAGGCATACAGCAATTGCCTTTTAATTTGGATATTTTTACGTTCTAAATTATATACTAAGCTTGTATCATTCACGTATCTTGATGTTCAGTGTTTGTTTAATGAGTAATACTGTAAATGTGCAGGTATTCTGTACGTTTAGTTAATTTAACAGAAATTGACTGTACATTTTCTATTATTAAGTACTTAAAGCTACACTGTGATTTTTACCCCCATCTAGCGGTGAAATTGTATATGACTACCCAGTGAATATCAGTTTCTGTTCCTCTCAATTCCGAGGGCGTTTTAACTCCTACGGTGGCCGTATTATTCCAAGATTAACATGGCTTCCAGTTATCGACTTCGTCCATGACAATAATAAACAATACGTCTAAAATGAATAAAACTACAGGACAGATGTCAGGAGGTAAACGTCACCCTTGGAATCGGCTATCCCAGCATAATCAGATTAAGCTAACGTTACAATGTGTACAAAGTAAAAGCAATTAAAAATAACTAAAATTTACAGTGTCCTTTTTTATATAGCTTAAAAAATTGCGCCTTTAAAACTATTCATCACCTGTGATCCGTCGCAGCACAGATTTATATTACAAGGTAAACAATACTTTTTCACCATTGACGCGAGGATGAAGTTATACTAGAGGTCGTTCTGGCGTTATGCACAACCATGCTATGGTTAGACAAGCAACTATAAAACTTCGAATTTACACAAATGAATTACATCAGGCTGAATTACCTGTCGAGAGGAAAGCAGGCAACCTCGGCGTCCATTTTAAAATCTTTTCTCCTCATGAGCTCTTTCCATCTGGGAAAAGTTACTCCAATATTGACCATGGTCTTGCTGATTTGTCTGTCGCATTGATGTTTTAATTCTCTCTTTCAAATGTGAGTACGCAAGCACGCACACGCACACACACACACACACACACACACACACTATCTTTCAAATCTGCCGGCACTCGCGAGCTCGCGAGTAATCTCCCCCTCGCATTCGTCACGGTGTCACTGAGTGAAAAACGCAAAAGGCGAAGCTTGAATTTACAGGCATGTCCCTCTTTGGCGAATGTAGTTTCAAGATGGAGGGGCAACATGGCGACCGGCATTCGAACCCCTCACCCGTATGTACTTTCAATGGCAGATTATAAACTTAAGAGAATACTTTATTACTTGAAAGAAGTAAATATACATTAATGAGCACATATATTTTTGAAAGAACTAAGTGTTTTTTGCTAAGAATCAACTAAAAAAGTTACACAGTGTAGCTTTAATTAGAGATTGGTCAAAGTTGTGAAATTGGAAATGCAAAAATTAAAACTGTAAATATACAAACTTTGAATTTATGTACTTATTGCATTTTTATACATAACTTCTTAGTTATTATACACAGAAAAACTATATATTAAAAGATAATTACTGTAGATAGACAGCATTATTATAAAATAACTTTATAAAACCCTAAATTTACAGTTTAACCTGAAAGTTAAATGTTTTTTTAATGTAATTTGACATCATTTATCCGTTTTTCCACGGTTTAATAAGCCATTAGCAAAAGTAATGTACTGTAATTTAATTAATTTTGTCTGTAAAGTCAATTCTGTATTTTTACGGTTTTTGCCTTTAATTTTGTGAAATGGTTATTTGCCGTAATTTAACGGAATCCGTCTGGCAACTTTGCTGCCAGAGATTTACCGTTTGTATACGGGATTTATTTTACAGTGGCTATGGATTTTAATAATTTTACTAATATATAGGTAAACATATAGGTGCATATCTAGGTGAACATATGGGTGCATATATGTACATATATGTACATATAATATAGGAAAACAGCCAATTTTATGTCACATATATTAAAAACCTATATCAAAACCTATATTAAAACATATATGTTTATATAGGTTATTTCCATGTGGGATTAGGCTTTTGTAGTAGCTCATATAGTGTGAGAATATAGAGCTCATCATGGAGGAGAAAAAAAAATATATTCAGAGGCCCAAAACCTTTAATTATGGAGGCAAAACATTAAATGAAATGCAATACAATGATGATTGAGAGAAAAGTCTGATGATCATTTTGATATTTACATGTAACATGATTTTCTAATCAAGTGAACCTAAGCTGCTTCAGTCTAGTGACTAGTCATTAAATATTACTAACAATATAAAAGTTATTCTTACAGTTACTTTATAAAAATCACTCAAGGTTTCACAGTGAAAAGAAACGTGAAGCACGTGCTGAAGGTGGACACTTTTACAATTATACTAAAAGACTTTTACTAGCTAAAATATGGACTATAAATCAGATGACAGAGGGCATGTTTTCAGAAAAGTTTTGATCATGTTGATAATTTAGAGGCCTTTAGAAACTTTATAGGTTTAAATCTGATATATAGACTGAGGTTACACAGAAATTGCAAGTTGATAAACAAACAAAAAAAACATTTCTCACCGGTGTAACATGCAGAGGGACAAAACGTGGGGACCACTTTCCTGCCAAACAACTTTTCATAATTGCTGTTTACACAGTGAACAAGTTCTCCTGTGTAGCTGCGCAAAGCTGATGGCTCCGATGACAGGAAAGCCGCCTCCAGGTCCTGGTTCCACCGGTGTAGACCCTCCAGCAGATAAATCTGAAAGTTCAGAATGTTCGCACTGGTCCCTGTAAATAGACACAACAGTGTTTTAGGGGGTTTTAACCCTCTGGGGTCGACAAACGCGCCGGCGCGTTTTGCTGGATTTTCTTCACATTGTAGCACAATAAACTTAAATTTCTCCGTCATTTATGGTCATACAGAAAAAAGAAATATGAAAGAAGAATCTGTGATATTTCTAATTTTGTATGTGTCCTCTTACAATCGAATCAAAACATTGTGCTTTTGTAAAATAAAGAAAATAAACAGGGTGTGCTTTCTGCCTCCCCGTCGCGGTGAACATTTTTTTCTTGAGCACGTCTATAAACTGAAACAAAACTCAGTGAATACTTGTCACACATTTATGAGCCATATACCTTTATAAACATTTAAGTGTGTACTTTTAAATGATCGGATTCAAACTGAAAACAAATATTCTCTGTTTAAGTCATTTGTATAAAACCAACAAGATGTCCAGCTTCTCACGCGCTTGCTAATTATTTTTAATTTGACCACGCCCACGCGCACAAAAGAGATTCACATGCAAATCTCCACATGGAACGTGAACACGCTCATTACCTCAAAAACAAAGCAGCAACAAACTTCATCAGTCTTTGCTTTTCGTCGAGTTTGAAAGACGTGCCGTGAGCTTACATTGGATTTACCTCAGAAGAAGAAGAACGCGATTTGAAGACAAGAAAGATGTAAGGTAAGAAATTCTTAATTATTAGTTCATGTTATTGTTGCATAAACTTCACATTGCAGTTGAACTGTTGCTAGATATATGGTGAATATTATAATATTTGGACCCGTGTTTACTGTTACTGTGTTTGTGGATATCTGCTCAAACGTAGATATGTATAATATGGTAACCATAATGTTTCATATTTTGGAGCGATCTCTGGTTTTGAATATCATATTTGGAGCACGATCGCGTTTGAAAAGCAAAACGCATCAAACAAATGCTTCATGTTTTTACTATTATCTCATTTCATATCATCATAATGAATGGAAACATTTGAAGTAACATATGATAATCAATATATTTTTCTCTAGTGTAGTTGTTACTGAAATCTTTTGGAAGATTTATATGCTGCTATAGGTTATTGTTATTATTATTTTATGCAGCACTGTGCATAGCCTATGCTTACAAGGCACAACAAACCTGGTGTTCATTATATTATACAGTGAGGAAAATAAGTATTTGAACACCCTGCTATTTTGCAAGTTCTCCCACTTAGAAATCATGGAGGGGTCTGAAATTGTCATCGTAGGTGCATGTCCACTGTGAGAGACATAATCTAAAAAAAAAAAAATCCAGAAATCACAATGTATGATTTTTTAACTATTTATTTGTATGATACAGCTGCAAATAAGTATTTGAACACATGAGAAAATCAATGTTAATATTTGGTACATTAGCCTTTGTTTGCAATTACAGAGGTCAAACGTTTCCTGTAGTTTTTCACCAGGTTTGCACACACTGCAGGAGGGATTTTGGCCCACTCCTCCACACAGATCTTCTCTAGATCAGTCAGGTTTCTGGGCTGTCGCTGAGAAACACGGAGTTTGAGCTCCCTCCAAAGATTCTCTATTGGGTTTAGGTCTGGAGTATTGTGTGCTTCGGGTCATTGTCATGTTGGAAGACCCAGCCTCGACCCATCTTCAATGCTCTAACTGAGGGAAGGAGGTTGTTCCACAAAATCTCGCAATACATGGTCATCCTCTCCTTAATACAGTGCAGTCGCCCTGTCCCATGTGCAGAAAAACACCCCCAAAGCATGATGCTACCACCCCCATGCTTCACAGTAGGGATGGTGTTCTTGGGATGGTACTCATCATTCTTCTTCCTCCAAACACGTTTAGTGGAATTATGACCAAAAAGTTCTATTTTGGTCTCATCTGACCACATGACTTTCTCCCATGACTCCTCTGGATCATCCAAATGGTCATTGGCAAACTTAACCCTCTGGGCGCCACGGTCGAGTTTACTCTACAAGATGCGGCACTGAATAAAACGGCCGATTTTGTCAAATAGGGTGTCAAATTTCGTTCAACCTCCCCTCCACTAGTTGGCAGACATGTCATACTTCATCCCCGACTCAAAAAAAAGTCATGCTTCTATACAAAATCTTCGAGCTAGAGCGCATTGAATCAGTGCGAACAAAAGCGGAGCTAGTGTGCGAGTGAGCCATTTTATCAGAGCAATATTGTCAACATCAGCGAGTATTTGCATTAGATTATTATTATTATTATTATCTAATGGCATCAATAAAGCTTACCCGCAATGAAGTGTTGTATTCGCGGACCCTGATTCTGAAGGGGAATAACGTTATCTGCCTTCAGAAAATGACGGTGATTCTGAAAGTGAAAGTATAGCCCTACACCAAGCACAAACGGTGAATCCTTTGCCCAATATAACGTTAGATGGTCCTTTGCCCAATGTCAGTGGTGGGAACAATGTTTCCCGGGATCGGAGTGTTCAACGCGAAGTTAGCAGGCGTGTTAGTGTTGTGGGGAACGAGGCGGCCGCGGGAGATTTTTACCGCGCTAGCCGTGACCGTGTGCCTCTCCGCAATCGCGGCGACAGTACTGTATTGTGGTGGAGACTTTGTCTAATGCCACTGGGTATGTTAGACGAGGTCGAAGTATTCATAGGGCAGTTAGGGGGCAACGTGGAGGCAGAGTGGGGAGTCGCAATGACAATGACAGTAGTCCGAGCTGTGCACATTCGGCGCGCGCGCGAGGCAGATCTGGCCGTGCCCGCGCGCGCTGCTGCTCGTAGCAGGAGAAGAGGCAATGTGACACGGGGCAGAGGGGCTATTATGCATAGTCTATCGCAAGACCACACCATGAAACACTACAAGAAATGTCACCTGGATGAATAGGGAGTCATTATCTCTACAGCAAAAGCCCTGCAACAATTGTTTTTGTCTGCCATTTATTACACTGTTGATTTACTATCTATTTCCCTGACCATTTAGTAGTGTACAATATGTGTTCTTTTTTGTGTGTTCATGTCCTTGTGATGTGTGCGTCTTTGTCAGCTAAAAAAAAAAAAAACAACCAAATAAACATCAACAAAAACCATAAAAATTCTATAATCCAAGATGGCCGCCGCCATATGACGTCATAATATGCAAATTAGATGGGAAAATGTAATCCCTACATAAACTTTGGGTCATCCTTAATATTTCTCTAATTTACAGAAAGTCTCTATCTTTTATCACTTTTAAGATATAGCCTTTTGAAATTAAGATGTCAAAATCGAACGTTTTAGGAAAAAACCTCTGGCGCCTAAAGGGTTAAGACGGGCCTTGACATGTGCTAGTTTAAGCAGGGGAACCTTCCGTGCCATGCATGATTTCAAACCATGACGTCTTAGTGTATTACTAACAGTAACCTTGGAAACGGTGGTCCCAGCTCTTTTCAGGTCATTGACCAGCTCCTCCCGTGTAGTTCTGGGCTGATTTCTCACCTTTCTTAGGATTATTGAGACCCCACGAGGTGAGATCTTGCATGGAGCCCCAGTCCGAGGGAGATTGACAGTCATGTTTAGCTTCTTCCATTTTCTAATGATTGCTCCGACAGTGGACCTTTTTTCACCAAGCTGCTTGGCAATTTCCCCGTAGCCCTTTCCAGCCTTGTGGAGGTGTACAATTTTGTCTCTAGTGTCTTTGGACAGCTCTTTGGTCTTGGCCATGTTAGTAGTTGGATTCTTACTGATTGTATGGGGTGGACAGGTGTCTTTATGCAGCTAACAACCTCAAACAGGTGCATCTAATTTAGGATAATAAATGGAGTGGAGGTGGACATTTTAAAGGCAGACTAACAGGTCTTTGAGGGTCAGAATTCTAGCTGATAGACAGGTGTTCAAATACTTATTTGCAGCTGTATCATACAAATAAATAGTTAAAAAATCATATATTGTGATTTCTGAATTTTTTTTTTAGATTATGTCTCTCACAGTGGACATGCACCTACGATGACAATTTCAGACCCCTCCATGATTTCCAAGTGGGAGAACTTGCAAAATAGCAGGGTGTTCAAATACTTATTTTCCTCACTGTATATTGTTGGAAACATTATGTGTGTGTGTGTGTATTCTGTGAATTTTAAAAAGCAATTTTAACCAGAAAAATCTAAAATTTATTCCCAATAAATTTTAGAACTATATTCCCTATAGTTTCTCTTGATATCAGTATGTTCACTTTTTTTTTCTTTCAGGGCCCAGATGCCACTGAGTCCTGCTGACTTCAACATTCACACGAGTCTCTGTACATGAACATGGTAAAGTGAAAATCAAACACCTTGGAAATGAAAGGTATGTACAATGTTTTTAGGAATGGCACAAAGGTCTCTGTCTTTGGATCATTGTTATCAATAAGTGCTTTTTTGTCATTTGTTGTGTATATTTGGATTATGTTGTGTTGTAAATAAATCCAAACAATCAAAAAGCCATTCTTTTTTAAATCTCCTCATTCTTTGTGTAAGGTTGCTCAGAATGATAGGGCCTGATAGCTCCTAAAATAGGGCCATTATTGAGTGTCTTTGTCTTTCTCAGGTGTGAAAAGCTTACATATTAATGAGTTGATCACGCCCCCTTCGCATAAAGCTTTCTCACACAAAACACGTCTTAGAAATTTTAAATCAATATATTGTCTTCTCTGAATGAGCAGTCAGGATGATTTTCACATAGTTTTGGAGCAAATATTCTAGGCTACGTGATACAATTTTCAAAAGTCTTGTGAAGAAATAATCAGTAGGGGTTTCATGACCTTATTTCAGTGACACTTTTTTTTTGTATTTTCACAAACCACGCATAAATGTCATTATCTCAAAACTACAAACTTTTACATACATGCTGCTGATATATTATTGTAGCAGAGTTTGTGCTGAATACAGTGTAATCAGACTTTATCCATGAAAATGTCACAAGTAACAGAAATAAGCACAAATGTCAGAGCATGTCAGAACACCTCAAGGACCCAGAAAACAGCTCAGACCCCAGAGGGTTAACTTACCGTTCTCAACAAATGTGTGAAGGAATCCTGTGATTCTACATGTATCTTCCAAAGAGACATCACTGTCTTCCTCTTCGTCCTGTGTGGGCCAGTTGATCTTGTCCAAGACCATCTGCCAAAATATTTTTTAGCAATCAGTTAATGCCTGCTTTTCCTAAACAGCCAAGACAAAATTATTACAATAAACTGCCATATAGATATAGAGAGTCCATATAAGTTGTGTGATTACAGTATGGTCAGGATGTAGTGAGTTTGCAATCCAATTGCCACAAGTGTAGCTGAAGGGAAAAGTAATGGCTGTTTACAGTAACTAAACCTATGCGCTAGTGGTGTCAACAATAATCGATTCGGCGATGCATCGCAATGCGGGGCATGCACGATTCAGCATCGATGCGGCAAAGTGCCATAATCGATTATGTCACTGTTTATTTTCTGGCCTTGAGTTAGACAACAAAGTTGTTAAGTTTCAATTACTTCCGGGACTTTCAAACATCAAAATAACATTTATTAATATGTATTCTTGTCAAAATGACATAGAAACATCTTTTCCTGTTCTATTTTGCCTGGAAACGCTTCCAACACGCTTGCGTGTCGCGTGAAAAATAGGCGTCGGTTCTATTTCTAGCATGCACGTGTTTTCCGCGCGGCTCATGCCGCGCCTGAGACGCGTGTGTCACGCAGGCAGTGTGCAAGCTCTACCTGTTGACATGGGAGCCGAAAAAAACGGACACGCCACGCAGCCAGTGTGTTGCCGGCCTTACGCGGTGTGTAAAACCTGCCACACTAAAATCAAGCACGTTGGCAATACAACTAACTTAAGTTAGTTTAAAAAAACACTTATGTTCACTGCTGGAAAAAGTATTGGCTGTTATTATTGCTCTATTTAATTTCAAATGGTTCTAAAGCAGAGAGAAGAGAAACATTTCTCATTCAAAGCACTGAAAGCAGTGATTTATGTTTTCTTTTTCAGTTTTCAGTTTTGAAAATGCCATATCCAATACCCTGTACCATTAAATTTTATTTTATTTAATGACATTTATGTCAAAGATACAGGAGAGTGATAATACACACATAGCAGCCAATAAAATCTGTTGTTCAATATCTGACTGCTTGTATTGCCTCATGACTGATGAAAAATTTGCCTTGTTGTGTGCAGAATTTTGATGCATCGCAATGCATCGTAGAATCGAATTGAATCGAATCGTTACCTGGTGAATCGTAATCGAATCGAATCGTGAGGGCAGTGCCAATGCACACCCCTACTAAGCGCGTGAACTCGACAATCGACTACTTTGGACTTCAACCGAAAACAGGATGTAAATACAGGTATTTGCGCTGGCTTAAATAACATCATTTTTATCCATTTCTTTCACATCTACTGCAGTCAGATTCACTCGTGTTCACTCTGAAGGAATCACTCACATGACCTGTGCACTTGTAATGACACATCAAGGATGTTAAGAGGCTAAAAGCAGGTTTAAATATTGCCCCATTGAAGTCAACAGGGTGCAAATTTTAAAAAGAGGATAACACGGTGTAGGCAACACAGATTTTTGTCGTTGTTCTCTGTATTGACAGCACTCCAAATTGACAAAAAAATGAGCTCAATGTTAAAATTGACCGGACTTCTCCTTTAAGTGTTTTGCTCAGGGACACAATGGTGGATGGGTCACAGTGGGGGATTGAACGGTCTCTCACGCCAAAGGCATAGTCTTATCCATTGCGCCACCGCCACATAATTGTCTGTCAGTGTTTTAACATCCATTTAGGCCCCAGCCACACTACTGCGTTTTCTTTTCGAAACAAAGGGTCATTCTAAGGTAACATATTTTCAGGTGATCGCACACGGATGAAAACATAGTTATGATGATTTTATTCTATTTCTGCCATGTTCTGTAAATAAAGCCTTTTAATTGTTACACACTGGACCTTTAAATTGAACAATATTCAGGATATGCAGACCTCCACATTTGGGCTTTTGACATTTTGGAATACAAAGAGAAACTTATGGGCTCATATTTAAAACATCACATAGATGCTGTTTGTCATAACATTTGCCCTCTTCTTTTGTTATACATTTTGCACTACAATGTTGATTCAACATCCACACACAAACACACACGATGCTCTTCAACTGTTGGCTGATGGTGGACCTCGTGCCCCTTGTCTGATGTCTGGCTACACATGTAATATGCATAAATTGATACGTACCTCATGCATTCATCACTATGAGCCTTAATACTTGAAAAGAGAATTCTTCTCCACAAGTCACACATTTCTGGACTGGCCCAACCAGCTCACTGCTGCATTCTGGTCCACATATCTGTAGGAGAGATCATTTTAAAATTCCACAAAAAAATAATAATAATAATGTGACCGTCATTCATAGTCTACATTTTTAAGAAGAGAACAGTAGTAGAAACTTAAAGGATCCATATTCAGATTCCTCTGAAGTGGTCAGATAAAAATTGTTGCATGACCAATCTTGAGTTTGTGGTTCCTTTAGATATCGGACATGGTAGCCATCATTGGGATAGGGGATAGGGGATGAGGACCAGTTCACGACTCTGAGTTGTTCCAGATATTTTTAGCAGTTCAAATCCACCCCCCTGTCTGAGCTTAGGATATGCCGCTAAAAGGAATTCTCTGAACTCCTCTGGATTTGTCTGAATACCTGAAAAGAGAAGGCATACTATAACTAACAACTGAAATTTCTCACATAAAAAGTAATTCATGTTTTCAAGGTGACTTTTTTTGTAATCATAAATTCATATACATTATAAAGACATCCACTTAAACAGAGTCTACATTGTAGTCATGATGTCTTATTTACCTTGAAATGTAAGACGTTTCTCCCCTAACCCTGCAGCAGCTAGCCTCTGTTTAACACATCGATTGGGGACTAACTCCACGTTTTTATCGTCAAGACAACAGAATAAATGGGTGTATGAGTGAAGTTGTACGGGTACAGCAGTGGATCGCCGAATTGTCAACCTTCTCCCTCCATGTGCGTATGGGCCAAACAGTCTTGAAACCTCGGCTGTGATTCAAAAGATGAGACCAGACATTTATAAAAGAATGGTAGGAAATAATAATAACTAGGGATGGGGATCGTTAATTTTTATTGATAATGATACCCTTAATGAGACTGCTTAACGATCAGAGTCTTTATCGATTCCACTATCAATACTTTATTATTATTTGGTGACAGTTATTTGGTAAGACCAGACCCAAGGGGCATGAGGTAGGCCTGCACGCTATGAGGAAAATATTCAATGTGCAATAACATTGTTATATATTGAGATGACATATGACTTGCAATAAATAAACATATATTGAAGTATTAGCTGCCTGGTTGTTTTTAAATTAATTATAGGATTAGACTTTAATGTTTTAAATACAGCTAAATGTTGTTTCTAGAGCAGCACATTAATGTTTACAACAGCAAAGTCACTTAATATCTGACATCACAATTGTAATGATTTATATCTGTGTTCCTCTGTCCTGTCCCGTGTTCATCAGTTCCCCCGTTATGTTGATTAGTCTCCACAGGTGTTTCTGATTAGTCACGCCCCTTGTTATCTTGTTTAGCTTGTCTGTCTGTATATTTAAGCCCTGTGTTTAGTTCAGTCTTTGTCAGTTCTTGTTTATTGTTGCACCATTGCGGTTGTTCTGTTCCCCGAGTCTCAGTCCTGAGTTTGCGCTTGTATATGTGAAGTTTTGAGGTTATTTAATAAAAGACTACTGCACGTGGATCCTGCTTCCTCCTCTGCTTCAACCAAAGATGTAACAGAAGAACTGACCTCACAATGGATCCAGCAGTACGCATCCTTCAGCTCCGTCAAGGTAACCGACCACTCGAGGACCACACCCGAGATTTCCTAGACCTTTCACACCTCATCGACTTTCCAGATTACGCACTCATTGACTTTTATTGTTATGGGCTCAATAAACATTACCAGTCAAAACTTGTTAATGATGGTCCTCGAAGCTCGCTTGCTGGATTTATTAACTTTGCCCTTTTTTGGAGCGGTTCATCAGTTACTGTGGGCTTTACAAATGAGGAGCCACGCAAGCTCACAGTATTACCAAACACTGAGCCAATTCACATCATGCCCACTTTAATATTGGCAACTCCAGTGCTCACATCGCTCGCCAGTGCATCCACGCCAGATCCTGTTATGGCCGCTGCCGAACCTGAGCCTCTTCACGTCAGCTCTGCTGAGCCTCAGCCTCTTCATGTCAGCCCTGCAGTGCCTGAGCTACTTCACATCAGTCCTGCCGAGCCAGAGCTTCACGTCACTTCTGCCGATCCAGAGACTGTTCACGTCACTTCTGCCGATCCAGAGACTGTTCACGTCACTTCTGCCGATCCAGAGATGGTTCACGTCATTTCTGCTGATCCAGAGATGGTTCACGTCACTTCTGCCGATCCAGAGATGGTTCACAACACTTCTGCCGATCCAAAGATGGTTCACGTCATTTCTGCTGATCCAGAGACGGTTCACGCCAGTCCGGTTCACGCCAGTCCTGCCGAGCCTGCACTTCACGCCAGTCCTGCCGAGCCTGCACTTCACGCCAGTCCTGCCGAGCCTGCACTTCACGCCAGTCCTGCCGAGCCTGCACTTCACGCCAGTCCTGCCGAGCCTGCACTTCACGCCAGTCCCGCCGAGCCTGCACTTCACGCCAGTCCCGCCGAGCCTGCGACTGAGAACGTCATGCCCACCGAGCCTGCGACTGAGAGCGTCATGCCCGCCGAGCCTGCGACTGAGAGCGTCATGCCTGTGACTGAGAGCGTCATGCCCGCCGAGCCTGAGAGCGTCATGCCCCCCGAGCCAGAGCTTCCTTCGCCGCTGGTTCCGTCCAGCCCAGAGTTTCCTTCGTCGCTGATCCCGTCCAGCCCAGAGTTTCCTTCGCCGCTGGTCCCGTCCAGCTCAGAGCCCTCTTCGCCGCTGGTCCCGTCCAGCTCAGAGCCCTCTTCACCGCTGGTCCCGTCCAGCTCAGAGCCCTCTTCATCGCTGGTCCTGCCCAGATCAAAGCCCTCTTCATCGCTGGTCCTGTCCAGTCCTGACCTGCCCTCGTCGCAGACCTCATCCAGCCCTGACACGCCTTCGCCACTGGACTCCTCCTACCCGGAGCCTAAGTCCGTTAACCTCCCCAAGAAAATTGGGGGGGGGGGGGGGGGCAATAAGCCTTCACCGCCATGGCCACCCGAAGGGTCCTCTTCGCCGTGGCCACCCGAAGGGTCCTCACCGCCATGGCCACCCGAAGGGTCTTCTCCGCCTTGGCCACCCGAAGCGTCCTCTCCGCCGTGGCCACCCGAAGGGTCCTCTCCGCCGTGGCCACCCGAAGGGTCCTCACCGCCATGGCCACCCGAAGGGTCTTCTCCGCCTTGGCCACCCGAAGCGTCCTCTCCGCCGTGGCCACCCGAAGGGTCCTCACCGCCATGGCCACCCGAAGGGTCTTCTCCGCCGTGGCCACCCGAAGGGTCCTCACCGCCGTGGTCACCCGAAGGGTCTTCTCCGCCTTGGCCACCCGAAGGGTCCTCTCCGCCGTGGCCACCCAAAGGGTCCTCACCGCCATGGCCAGCCGAAGGGTCTTCTCCGCCGTGGCCACCCGAAGGGTCCTCACCGTCATGGCCACCCGAAGGGTCTTCTCCGCCTTGGCCACCCGAAGGGTCCTCTCCGCCGTGGCCACCCAAAGGGTCCTCACCGCCATGGCCACCCAAGTTTGTGCTTGTATATGTGAAGTTTTGAGGTTATTTAATAAAAGACTACTGCACGTGGATCCTGCTTCCTCCTCTGCTTCAACCAAAGATGTAACAACAATGCTGAGTGACATTTAGAAATCAGTCTGTATCAGTCCCTCCTCTTCCTCCTCCTCTCTGCTGTTATTCACTGGCTGCAGGTAATGTTACCAGGTAGAACTAAGCGGCTGGTTTGTCTCAGCCAGCAGCTGAGTTTTTAAGACTACAGACAGCTTTCTATTTAGACTGTTTTTAACGTTTGGCTAATTGGCAAGCTAGCGTTAGCTGTGCTTGTAAATAACATACAGGATGAGAGACTGGGGACAGAGATAATTAATCCTTTCTACATGTTTACCTTACATTCTCTCTTTGGCTCTCAACGAAGGCGGTCGCATTTTCTTCCCCTCCTCTCCCTTATCTCCCCTGCTTTGCTGCTCTCGTCTCGTCTAGTCTACGGTCTTGTACTTTGAGAGACTCTCTCCGCACTGCTCTCCAAACTAAGAAATTATGGATTTGATCAACTGGTCTCTCAACGCAATTGACACCATCTTCTCGACGAGAAGCTTGGGTTCGGGGGAACCTAACTGCCCTGCCGGAACGTTCGCAGCTGGCTACACGATGGATGCGTGGGAGAAGTGGCAGGTTGTGTGTCTGGCGGCTCTTTCCGTGGAGGACATTGAAGATATCTACCTATTCTACCTATTATACCTATTTGACAGAACCATATTAGCCCGGTTCTGTCAAAACTGCATTGGCTCCCTATTAAACATCGCATAAATTTTAAAATATTGCTGATTACTTACAAAGCACTAAATGGTTTAGCTCCGCAGTACTTGAGCGAGCTCTTAACGCATTATAGTCCGTCACGTCTATTGCGATCTCAAAATTCCGGCCAGTTGATAATACCTAGAATATCAAAATCGACTGCTGGCGGTAGATCCTTCTCCTATTTAGCACCAAAACTCTGGAACAGTCTTCCTACCATTGTCCGGGAAGCAGACACACTCTGTCAGTTCAAAGCCAGATTAAAGACACATCTCTTTGGCCTAGCATTCACATAATACATTATAGACTTCTATAATTTAATGTTAGGCTGCATAGATTAGGTCAGCCGGAACCGGGAACACTTCCCAAAAATCCTGATGTACTCGTTACATCATGAGAAGAATGGCATCTACGCTAATTTTAGTGTCTGTGTTTATCCTGAGGTTTTCCTGCAGCCTGCCGGATCCAGGCCGTATCCAGATCTGATGAAGGACCTTCGCCTCGACCGATGACAACGCAGTGCTGAAGTGCCAACTAGTCTCTCCCTATGGAGGATCCCTCTACCACTCTACAGATAAGGCGTTGTCGGGAAATTCGTTTCGCGTTCCTACCCCAAAGCAACAAAATAAAATAAAATTCTTTATCAAAATTTATAAGGAAAGACAAGTACTTTGTTTAGGCTTGGCTTGTAGGGAATTCCAAACCTGCGTATTTTCAAACGCACATAACTATAGAACCCATTCTAAATGCGCATGTGAACGCCATCAGCGTTTCTCACAGGTTCGCGTTTAAAGTCTGTGTAGAGGGAATGGTGTCGTCTTAGCGGCCCCTAATTTAATAACAAATGATCGTTGCGACGGAAGCAAATCAATCAAAACTAACTTTAGATGGAAAATAACTTAACTCTGCTATAAAGCCAAAACAATCTCTGTTACCTTAAATTATACGCTTATCTCTGTGAAGCTGCTTTGAAACAATCTACGTTGTTAAAAGCGCTATATAAATGAAGATGACTTGACTTGACTTGACTATTCGGAACCATGATAACAGGTTTTCTGCTGTTTGGATTAGGCATTGCCCTGGTTTATCGAGGAATTAAGAAGACGGTGACAGCTGTCCAAAGCCCCACAAGGCTGCCCGTCATGATTGAAGCAGTGGGCAGAGCTGTCAGCACTCAGACTGTGACTATGAACCACAATATGGATAACATCATGGAGAAGCTCACAGCTTTGCAAAGGCAAATGGATCGTTTCGGAGACCAAAATGGACCAGGAGCTGTGTAAATTGGAATGTGGCTACTCGTACCAAGACCAAACAACCCCAATCTTATCTACTTTCGGCCCCCCTCAACCAGCACTGGCCTTGGCCTTGGCTGCTGCTGGAACAACAACTCCTCCAGAAGAGCACTGCAGCGAGACGCTCTTGCGTTCCTTCCCCCACACCCCACAGACACCTGCTGATTGTTGACTCTGTCTGGGACCTGACTCCATGGCAATTGCTGTGTATCGCTATGACATCCTGCGGACTGAGGCACCTAGATTAGGATGCCAGGCGTAGCGACTCTCCAGGCCTACACATACACAAACTCTTACATGTATACAGATATGCAATCACCCCCCCCCCCCCCCCCCCCAACCCCCCATCCCTCGCCTTCGACGCTTTGTACCACCAGTCTGACAGGCGGGTCTGTGACCAGCGCCTGAATGGCTGCAGGACCGGATGGCTGCTTGCCTGTGCTGGGTTACCTCCATCCCCCACTCCCCTCCCCTGTTGCAAGTCTTGTGTGTTCATGTTGTGTACTGATTATGTGCTTATGTTGCTGAGGTGTTTTTTTACTGTTCCCAAACTGTACTCCTACAGGAGCATAGTCTGGGGGTTGCCTTTTTTTTTTTCTCCTCACTTCTCCTCATGTTATGCTGTATTTTTTTTTTCCCTAAATTCTCTGTCTTCCTGTTCTGTCTACCCCCTTGTCATATTGTATGTATGTTTGTATGGACAGGTTGATGGCTAATTTCGCTGGTACTTGTGACTAAGTGACAATAAAGGCTACTACTACTACTACTACTACACACAGGTGTACTGATAAAGTATTGTCTTTTTACTCGCGAAGGTTTTATTGCACATAAGGAGCGTAGCTGTCGGCAAATTGAGCAGTTTGGAGCTAACTTAACTTCCCCGTCTCCACAGCGATGAAGCGGTGTCTGCGTCTCTGCAGGGCGCTGTGTGCGCGACAGAATGGAGGCGGAAGCTGCAGCCTGATAATAAACAGTCCCAGGCCCGTTTAATACCGCGTTTCGGTGCCATCATTAGAAACATTGATAGCAGTATCCGATAAGCTCGGACCTTATTGATTTTAGAGAAAGTTTGGGTCCTTTCAGAACCGGGTCTCGATCCCCATCCCTAATAAAAACTATACTGCACCCGATGCTGCACAAAAAGATATGCAATGTTAACTTAGTGAACGCCACATGGTTGGTAAATTTAATTAAAGTTAATACATTTGCAGATATTATAAGTTAGGTAGTTAATGTCATTCAAATGCGTCTGTTAACATTTGCTAACGTGAAATCACTTTATGTGGTTGCACTGGGTGTTAGGGTTGATCTGAAGGAAGTTAGAGTAGAAACTCACTGCTTTCGAGCTGGTCACACTGTAAAAAATCCAACTTGCAAATTGTTTACTCACCTTAAGATTATAAGTTGAGTGGGCAAATGTTTGAGCGCAATGTTGAGTTAACTTATAAAAACTATTTAACTGCATGTTTAGTACTATTTGTCCAATGAACACAAAAAAATAAGTTGAGAAAACTTAATGTTTTGATTTCTGCGCTGGAACGTTTAACTTCCCACCATCGCGCATGCGCAGTCTGTCTCTATGTACGTTACACGGGGTTTCCTCCTTCAACCACGCTATCGAAGGGACTGGATTCATCTCTGAGGTAAGTTTTATTTTGCTTTATGAATGAAAATAAGCTACATTGATTGCAGACATATCTGTTGGTAAAATATAGTATTATGTTAAAAGATATTTTCTGTGGAGACGATAAGTGTCTATTGTTAGAGATTATCCGCGTAGCACATGGCTAACTTACTTAGGCCTAACTATTGACACCTAACGTTAAAGTGAGGAAACATGCTTGAATGAGAAAAGACAAGAACGTGCACGAAGTTTAAAATGTTAAGCGCAGTAAGTCGTTAAAAAAGACTCAAATCTGGTGCTTGCGCTGATTGAGACAGAAGAGAGCTGTTTATCTCAGACAGAATGTGAGTGCGAATTCAGTTATCTTTCACGGCTTATTGCTAATTAATAGTGAAATACACACAATTATTTCAAAAAACCCTCTGTGTGTGTAGTATTCATGTAAATCATAGACTGTAAAAAATAGATGTAAATACAGTCGGCTATGTCTTAAGTGAACAAACAATGTTGTAAAATCCAGATGTTTCAGTATTAAATCTGTGCAATAGCTCTTAAAGTGACAGTAGTCTATTCAATTTAAATTCAATTTCAAGTTTATTTGTTATATAGGCCTATATACAAATGTCAGTGACAATTTGTACATGCTTAGGTTGAGGCTCAGGCATTCTACAGTAGTGCAATATAATTCAATATAATACAATTTAGAGGGGAAAAAATATAGGCCTATATATGCTAAACAAATGTTATGTTAAAAATACGCATGTTTGCTTTGTATATTAAATAATGTTTAAAGTGAAAATATGTTATCTGCCGCTGTCAGTGTCCTTCCTGTTAATCAACGAAAGACAAAATCGCTCACTGCTCTTTAATAACTTTTGTATTTTTAAGGAAAAAATGAATTAATTTTTTTTCACATTTGATTATTCCATTTCTGTAGTATTTTTACTATATGTAAATTAACCTACTGTAACTGTTTTTTTTGTTTGTTTAATATGAATCTTTGTTATGTTGTATTTGTCCCTTTTAGACTAAAGAACATCAGTACAGCAACAAGAACCTCTGATGTGCTAAAACAGTGGCCTTTGTTTTTGAAAGATCAGGTGAGTTTATCATTTTTAGTTAGTAGAACTGAATTAACGTGTAGGCCTACACTTAATTCTTACTGTTTTAACAATGTTTTTTTTTTTTTTTCAGGGTCTGTGCTGAGTATTACAGGTTTACACAAACTAATCAGAAGAGCACCTTTTTCTGTTAGTTAGATGAATACACATCTAATTGTACAAAACAAGTGGTGGAGCGTATATGATGAGATGAAGATCCTCCTAGACCAACTTAATCATCAGGTAATTATTTTGCATGTGGTCATATCTCTCTGGTTAAAGGCTGAATTTTGCCATCTCCTTTTCAAGGTAATTCCCATGCTTCTCTTTGGATATAACATGCATAGCTTGTTCCATATTTGTTTTCTGTCTTTCAGACACAGAAACTACAATGTGCTTGGTCAAAGAAAGGCTACAACTCTCAGAGCTCTACCTTTGTTTATGAGGGAAAAGTCAGGAAACATCCTGAAGACTTGCCTGGTAAGAAGATGTGTGTCACCAGCATATACACTCACACTTGATATAATTTCACCTGTTCACCAGATCCCCATGACGTTGTGCCACGTGTAACTATATTAAAGGAATAGTTCACCCAAAAATGAAAATTAGCCCATGATTTACTCACCCTGAAGTCATTAGGTGTATATGGCATTCTTCTTTCAGACAAATACATTTGGAGTTATATTAAAACGATTCCTGGCTCTTCCAAGCTTTATAAGGGCAGTGATATAGTGGCAGACTTGAGGGTGAGTAAATCATGGGCTAATTTTCATTTTTGGGTAAACTATCCCTTTAATACTGATATGGCATCTAACAGCACAGGTGCAGGAAATTGGGAGATGTATTCTGTTTATCAGTTTTAGTTCTATGGCTGAATTTGAACAAGCTTAAAAACATGACCACCTTTACTTTTCAAGTGAACGTACATGAGCACATGTTTAGGGTCACTCTGTGGTGTAACGTAATAAAAAAAAAAAAAAAAGTTATGTCAATTTATTTTCTACTGCAGGACACAGAGCCAGAAGACATTCACAAGGGGAGAAGATGAGGATCTTAACTATCATTGAAGATGATGTTGCAACTGTTCCACTCCAGCCCAATTATAAGGTGCCTCTCTGTAGTACTATAAGAGCAGATTGGGCTAGATAATGTGCAAGAACTTTGCCACAGCTGTTACTCTCATCTTTGGCTTGATTTATGCCCTCAATTTGAACTGTCCTAAACAATTAAAATACATAAAATACACTTTTGACTAAATAAAAAATTGTTTATTGGTCTTGACTTAAAGTGCTCAGCAAGAGTCCGGTCCTTCAACAAATTATTGTTCAAGTAGCTGCAATCCATATGGATATAAGATTGAGCATTTATTTGTTCCAGTTTGTACTCTTATTTAGTGCATAGTCTTTTTATGGCTTCATTTCTTCTCTAGAACATAAAGATATAAACCATGTTTTATATAAATGTAACACATATGATTTAATCCATGTCTTCTGAATACAATCGGATATCTAGATTTAAAAAGAATTGTTAGTTTATTGTTTCTCCCAAAACTGTATTACTTCAGAAAATACAAATTACAGCTGCATGTCTTTGTGTCCTATGAGTTTGAGACAGAAAAAAGTAAATAATTATGATTTTGGGGTAATATATTCCTTTGAATAAAAAAAGAAAATTCTTGTCATGATGACAGCTAATTGAAATGACATTTTTATTTGCCTTCAACATGCTTCTGAATAAATGTTTTGTTAACATTGACTCACTGTTTTCAGTTTTTGACTTGGGCAAAGTTATTGTAGTTTCCAGTCTTAACATATTATTACTTAGTACCAATTTCCTTTAGGATTTTTTTGTTCACTCAACTTCAGACATTGAGACAATTTTTTTTGAATTGGCTCAACTTAAAAAGGTAATCGTTTTTTAATTCCCAACGGTTGTGATATATAAAATAATGAACGCGCAGACGCTTCCATCGACTTAAAATGGTAAATAACACAATTATTAGATCATTCTGACCTTATAAGAGGCTACATATGCAATCTATGTTTATAAAATGACATTTAATAATCAAGTAGGCTAGCTATCAACATGAGGAAATCCGCGTTACAGGCGTTATAGAACATAAGCCGCGGGCAGTTCTTCTAAACTAACATTAACCTGCTACTATTTAGTTTGCATAAAACAAATATAAAGATTCATCACTAACCAGATATTTATGGCGAAAACTTCGCCGACAGACACAGAGGAGGCCTGCAAAGGCCTGCGCTCTCAACGTTACTCAGGGAACTGAAGAGTTATTCATAAAACGGCAGCTTGTGGTTATTTTTCGCGGCCATTTCGTACTAGCCTACTGTAGCCTATTTAAATTTACAGTAACACCAATGTCCCAAACTACATTGAAACCTAGAGTAGCCTATCATATTGTACACAGCTTATAGTAAAATGTTGAGAATAAATTAAATTAAATATCTAAATCCTGGTCATAATCTCTAAATCATTTTAAAGTTATTAGCTAGAATCCATGCATACAAATATTAAGATTTATTACTTACCATATCTGACGAAGTTCCAGGTCGGCAGAAACGACAGGTCTATCGATGCACTGACACAACAGAAAAACTCATTCAAATGCGCTCTCATGCACCCCCCACTGACAGAAATTAAGACTGTTAATGGTCACCCAGTCCTGAAAATGTTTTATGTAAGGATAACGTTAGTAGGCTAGCAATTTTACTTGTGGAATTGTGAAGTGGTGTTTTTCACGGTCAATTTGCACTGCTGTATTTAGATTTACAGTAACTAATAATTTCCCAGAATGCATTGAAAATCTACAGTAACATACTGTCAACTGTGTGCACAGTACATAACTGTTGAAAATACAAAATAATACTGTGAAAGCAACAAAATCTACAATAACATACTGTACATAGGTTATACAGCAAGAAACTGTTGAGAAAAACAGTATAATGCTGTGAAAACAACAGAAATCATTTACAGTGTAATATTAATAAATGATATTGTGTCATGTAGCTTGAGGCTACCTGTTGAGCTAATGCACCTTCTATATGAGCTTCCTATTTCATACAATCATTTTATTTATTTTTTTAATTCAAGAACAGTTTTTTTTTTTTTTGTTGTTGTTGGTTTTCTAACAAGACTTAAGATAATAGATGAGTAGTTGATATGATGGACCACCTGTCAAAAAATGGTTGATTGACAGGTGCCCCGCCCCTTCCGGTGACAGGTACCTGCCCCTTTTGGCATCCCAGATAGCATGTATAATCGGCCCGAGCTCGGCTGCCCTGCGGCGCCTGCGGCTCAGACTCGGCATCGGCGTGTGTTAACCGGGCCGATTGTGGCCCGCAGCTCGCTCTGGCACATGCATTTTTGTTACGGCTGTAAAGCACTGGGCCGATTCATGTTCACCGTAACTGGTAACTCGGCTCTGCTGTATGATCTGGACAACTTCTGGAAATGACTCGGCTTAGTTAAATCAAGGATGGTTTTAATGTAGCAATAATTAACATAAAAATTATTTTAAAATTGACGTAAATTCCTGACTGTATCTTAGGATGTTATACTCGTCGAATGTCGTTGTCCAAAACAAAATATCTGCGGTAAATAATAATAATAATAATAGAGTCATTTTGCACAGAGCAATTTTTAATATTTATAACCATAGCAAAAATATTTAGTTGTCATGAAGATTCTTTACGTGTATTTTAAAAATGCATGGCCGCTTGACATCACTCGCACAGTCACGGTGATTGCAGTCGCGCATCGGCTGAGTAGTTGGGTAGTCTAAAATTAACACTAAAATTGTGTCTAAAATTCATTTTACTGGCTATTTCAAATGTTTACCAGCAGTGACGGTTAAACTCTGGGCGCTCGGCTCAGATGCGTTTACCGGTATGAAGCCGATTTCAACAGTTGCTGCAGCGAGCGTCAGCACGCAAGACGTGTGCACAACTTTCGGTGAGATAAAACTCAACGCCTGACTTAAAATCATCCCTTTTCGATCCTGCGCCATTACAGTGAACTTGAGGTAAGTTGTGTTCAATTTCCTTAAAAAGCATCAACATTTCACGCCGAGCATAGTTTCAATCGAGTTACGTCGACCTACATATTTCGAACTGTTGCTGATTAAATGTTGATTATTATCGATCCGTTTAAACTTTGTTCATGTTCATTTGACAGTGCTTCCCTAGATGAAACGAAAAGAAAGAATTCAGAACTCGAATTCTATTAATTAGGACAACAATATAAATTTTTTGACTGAGTAAAGTAGTGCAAATGGGGGTAATATGAAAGCTTTTATGGCGCGAACGAAGCTAACATTGACTAACGTTAGCTGCGCTGTTTTTGCGCTAGCAGCTCATATTTTCGTTCTGCTAGTTGGCAAAGAATTAGTTGCTAGGCTAGACACCATTTTTATTTAATGCAATTTACGTGAATAATATTTACGAGCACAGTCTTTGATCTGTGGAAGAAAATAAAGTGGAACAAATGTTAGCTGGCTTAAGGCCAATTCATACCGCACAGACAAACGCCAACAAACACGTTTTGTCCTAAAGTATGTGCACATTTTGATCCTGTAAGAAAATATTTATTTTACTTATGTAAATAGAGGAATGATGTGGGACTTTGGTCTGCTGAAAGCTGGGTCATGTCTGTTGCTGAGTGAGATCGGGACTCTTATTATGAAAATGAACTGAGGACTCTTATAACGGTAGAGGAGCAGCTGCGCCTGCGCCGGCGACCTCACAGTTGCTGGGGATTATGATTACGCTGACACGTTTGCTCCTGGTTTTACAGGTACAACATATGTTCATGCTGCAAATATTTTGTGTATTAATGTTCTGGGTTGTGAAGATCTATGTGCAGACCGTCCGCCATTTTGTGAACGCTGTGTATGACGTCGTGAAGTGCATTTAATGGCCTTTTGCACAGGGGCCTGTAACAGATGCACTCTCGACATTTAACAATATAAAACGAGAAGAAAGTTGTGTCTGAAAGCTGCAATCTTTTACTTGTATTGGTTAAAATGAATGAATATCTCGTGTTTTTCCGTGGGTGCTTGAGTTTGTCGGTGTCTGTTGGGGCAGTGTGAACATGACACTTATTTTTCATAACATTCTGTATACAACGACCAACTTTTGTTGGTGACTTTTTTTTGTTGGTGTTTGCTGGCGTTTGTCTGCGGTGTGAATTGGCCTCTAGTTGTACTTTTATGGCGCAAACTGAAATCGCACTTTATAGCTAACATCAACATTACCTTTGGCTAAATGCGGTCTGTACAGACAGGTTTGAAAAGTTTATTAGCTACCCTAGGGCTGGGCGATATGACTGAAAACTGTATCATGATGTAAGCGTTTCATATCAGTCGATAATATTGATATTTTTTATGACCTATTTAAAATAAAGACCAGGAGAAAAATATATTACATTCAACATTTTTATTTTAAACTTAACCTTCCTCTGATTATAATCCCCTCAGTTATAAAGGCAGAAATGTCAACACAACCATGGAAAGCAACACCATGGAAGAGACAAAAGACAGGTCTTCTCAGGAGGCTGTGCCTACAGGTAGGAATTCTACAAAGTGATCTCTCTCGGTTTACTCTGATCTACGTACAATGTTTTGCTACTAATCTGTTATGCCTGCTTTTTCTTGTGTCTTACAGCAATTGCTAAGGAGATCCTCATCCAGCTTGATTCTATCAGAGAGCAGCAGTTGCTCATCCTGATGCAGCTCCTACAAATCTCCAGCAGTTCCAGACTTCACGCCAGACCCAACACATTTTGGGCTCCTACTTTCAACTATTGAGGAGCTACAATGTTTGGAGGAGACGTTAAAGAATCCAGAGGAGAAGAAGAATTTGGTGAGTTAAATTATGCATTAATCAGATCATTCCTAAAAGTCAGTCCCCACTCTCACTCATGCTATATTCCTTAAATAACTAACGAGTTACATGTCTTTGTTTCAGACTGTTCTCCTTGGAATGGTTGGAGGCATGACTCTTAAAGACACTGTGGGGTGGGTCCTGAAAAGAGCAATGAACACTTCGCTGGCGAGACTCATTAAAAGTGTGGTTCTGGGTGAGTGTCAGTGCTGGATAACTGCACTGTGGTGACATCCCAGGGCTCTACAGTGCAACCTATTTATTTATTTATTTATTTATTTATTTATTTATTTATTTATTTATTTATTTACTGGCTGTGACGGTGACAAAGTATTTAGGAGCACCAGTGCGACTGACCTGATCAGGTTCTATGGGTGCACCCTCCATTGAAACTAGAGCTGCAACGATTCCTCGATTAAAGTCTAGCACTCGATTTAAAAAAAATCCTCAATTGCAATTTACCCGTGTTGAGTAACCGGCAAAATACCGGAAGTGGCGCATTCCACAGACGAGAATCCATGAATAACATTATTACACCGTTTTCTAAGGCTACGCGATCTATTTAAAATCATTTACAATCATAATATAGCATAGTGCTATCATGAAATCACAAAGGCTGTGATTTAGTTAAGAATATGTGCTTTAAAAAAAAAAAAAGCCCCGGCAAGTCATTTTATCAAATATCGCCTTTTAATGGGTAGGTTAATTTGTCATTGATCAGAAGGTGCTCCTAAATTTTTGACTGTGCTCCTAAACTTTTTACATTAAAAAGAAATGTAAGTGTAGAGCCCTGCATCCAAATTAAGTTTTGGTGGTTGCTGAGTAACATCACGTGGTCATGCTGCCCTATTCTATCTTGTGTTTTTCTCAGATGCAGTCTGCCGGAATGCCCTGACCAAAGATTCTACAGAAGAGGAAACAGAGCTGCTCATCACCAGGTGGCTGTGGCTAGCCTCTGATAGGGATGGTGGCCGAAGCCAAAGAGGGCGAACAGGCAGACAACGTAGACAACTCAAAAATCGCGGTGGGCCAGAATTAAATGTTTCAAAGTTAAAAATGTTGATATTGGAAAATGGTATTTGAACTCCTTGATTCTACATTAATGCTGTGATATTATTTCTATTCTATTCTTTTCAATTCAAATCTGTTATTAAAAAGTGTGTGCGTAGACTACTCAAAAACACAGTGGGCCAGAATTAAATGTTTCAAAGTGAAAATGTTGATATTGGAAAATGGTATTTGAACTCCTTGATTCTACATTAATGCTGTGATATTATTTCTATTCTATTCTGTTCTATTCTATTCTTTTCAATTCAAATCTGTTATTAAAAAGTGTGTGTGCGTAGACAACTCAAATGCAGTGGGCCAGAATTAAATGTTTCAAAGTTAAAAATGTTGATATTGGAAAATGGTATTTGAACTCCTTGATTCTACATTAATGCTGTGATATTATTTCTATTCTATTCAAATCTGTTATTAAAAAGTGTGTTTATCCTATTTTTGTAGTGTGGTCCAATAAAAAATGCATTAAACATGAAACCTGTCTTCCTTGTGCTGTTTTACTTTGTTTATCTTGCATAAATAACGGCTGCTAAGCAATTTTAGTATTAACCTGATATGAATGGAAATCATAGTTCAAAGTTCAAATAAGGAACGGGATTGGAGGCGAGCTTACGTCCTCTCACTCTGGGTTCCGCAATCGGGCCGCGTTAAAACCGAGCGCTCGGCCGAGTGTCTTTAGCCTTAATCGGGCCGCGTTAAAACCGAGCGCTCGCAGAGCAATCGGACCTAGATTCATGCCGAGGATTGGCCGATTGTTTTAGCCTTAATCGGGCCGCTTTCGGCCCGCACAATTTTTGCTAGCTGGGATAGGATCAAAGGGATCAAAGAAGATCAGATGAGATCAAAGGGGTTTTGAAGTCTTTTTGACAGCTAGTTTTGACCTATTGACCCTCCTAACCCTTGATCATGTGTTTTGACAGTTCGTTTCGGGTTTTGATGCCTTTTGAAGCCTTTTGATATGGACAGAAAGTGTTATAACAATATGTCATGGCTATGACAGCTAGTTTGATACCTTTTGATATTGACAGAAGGTTTTGAAGACACTGTGGTTAAATAATTATGTCATGGTATCTGACAGAAAGTCTGATTGTTTGATGCCTATTGAAGCCTTTTGATATTGACAGTTAGTGTGTGTTTTTGAAGTTGGTATCACAGGATTATCCTCCCTACATATTCCTGAGCGTATCCGGGCTGTAATGTGAAACTGATAAGGATAAACTGTGGAAGTTTATCTCACACACAAATGTTGAAAAACCATTCAGTTCTTTTAAAATAATATAAATGATTATAAAATAAATAAATAATATAAAATAAAGATCTTACTAAAACCTCACACCAAAAGTTTAAATAAAATGGAGTTAGAAAAATTGCAATGAGTCTCTCAAAGCACCGTCTCAAAACATAGGGAGAGCGCGCATCTCTGTGTGTGTGTGTGTGTGTGTGTGTGTGTGTGTGTGGACATCAGAGGAGATGTGACCATCTGTGTGTGTCATGGGATTCCCCTCTGACATCTGAAACGTGCTGTTCAGACGCTGTGATTAATGATGTCACAAAATTACAATCAGTTAAATGTTTAGGGACTTAATCAAGTTTATGAATGGGTTCACAAAAAAAATGTGTTAAATATAAAATCACATATTGGTTCTCTCTCTCTCAGCTCCGGCCTGAGTGGTGCGCGCGCCCTCCACATTCTGACATCCCCCTCCTTCTGCTCCTCCACATTCCAGAGCACAGTGATAGTGAGAAACAGAGATTTTATAAAATAATGTATATTTCACACAAATAATATAATATAATATACAATAATATAAAATAACATCTTACTGAAACCAATTCTTGCAGTTTTCACTGAATCATCTTACATAAAACATTCTGTTCTTTAAAAGAATATAAATGATTATAAATAAATAATATAAAATAAAGATCTTACTAAAACCTCACACAAAAAGTTGAAATAAATGTAGAACTATCCAGTTTAAATAAAATGGATTCACAAAAAAAAAAAAAAAAAAAAAAAAAATGCAATCAGTTAAATTTTTATAGAGTTGAAGAAAAAACATAGGCCTACATGTTATGAAACAATCAGTTAAATGTTTAGAGAGTTGAAGAAAAAACATACAGGTTATGAAACAATCAGTTAAATGTTTAGAGAGTTGAAGAAAAAAACATACAGCTCATGAAAAAACGAAAATAAAAAATCATCTTACATGTTTAGAAATCAGGGCCCTCTGGCCTCTCTTTACACCAGCGTTTGACCTGCGGGGCTTTCAAAAAGCATCAGCCAAAGGGTGGGTGTGTGTGTGTGTGTGTGTGTGTGTGTGTGTGTGTGTGTGTGTGTGTGTGTGTGTGTGTGTTTGTGTCTGTGAGAGAGTCACACAAATTCAGCGATCAGGATATCAGGTGCTGAGTTTATTTATAAGAAGTATAATCTTAAAAGTTTAAATGATATCTTTTAAAAACAAAAGACTGTTTAAATAAAATCTTTAAAGTTTGAATACATACGCATCTTCTGTTTACCTTTTAGAAGATTACTGTAATGATTTTGTTTAAATTGAACCTAAGGTATAATGGTTATTAAACAATGTCTGTTCAAAAACTTTAGATGGTTGAAAAACTACATTTGTACATTTTCAAAAATGAAATAAAATGTAAACAAAGTTTTAGCTAAATAAATATATATAAATAAAAACACCTTACATTTCCAGAGAGGTGAAGTAGTTCTTTATGCAATGATAAAAAACAATCCAAAAAGCAAATAGTTTAGGTTGTCATAAACAAAACAGCCCCAGATCCTTCAGAGATAAACTACAGTGTGAACTGAAGCTTCAGGATATAGGGTAACAGACCAGATGAGTCTCGGGGGGACAATGTCACAGTACATCTAGTCTGCGTTCCAGAGCATACTACATCCAGAGTTTTATACTAAATTCATTTAAAAGCATAACCTTAAAAGTTTAAATTAGATATTTATATATGTCAATAAAAGTTTTATTAAAATCATATCTTCTATTTATCTTTTAGAAGACTTATATATGATGTAAATGATTTTGCTTAAATTTAACCTAAGGTATAATTGCTACTAAACAATGTCTGTTCAAAAACTTTAGATGGTTGAAAAACTGTAAGGCGTCTTAGATCTTAGATCATAGATCTTTTGTCCATACAACATGGTGTCACAATGTGTTGTTTTTAAGAAATCCGAGGACTCCACGTTGCTCTTATTTAGACTAAGTTGTATCAATTTTTTTTTTTTTTTTTTTTTTTTTTTTGGTTACATTGTTTTTATTCATCAAGTTAAATGTAAATTTGCAAATCCAAAAACTGTTGTTACTTGGATGATGATCAGTATCTTCACTTTATGATAGGAAAGTACGGACAGCGCCTTTGACCAAGCCTCTACATATGGGGCACTTGCGCAGAGAAGATGCACATTCTTTGCACACAACTAGGTGACCACAGGGGATGAAGACAATGTTCACTTCCTTATCCATGCAAACTTTGCATGTGCGCTCCTCTTGAAGTCTTCTTAACTGTTCCTCCATAGGCAAGTCTGAAAGATCTTGACTCGGTGATGCAGCTTCATTTGTCTGCGCCATCAGTTCTCTCAGCAGGTAGACATCATTCTTCTTAATCCAATTGCAGAAGACCTCTGCTGCTGCATTTCCTTTCGACAGGACTAACTCAATGAGCTGCCCTGTCTGCTGCTTAACTGTAGTGCAGTTACGAATAATGCCATACTCTTTCTGTGAGATGACATTCTCCTCTAGAAGATGGTCCATTAAGCTCTGCACACTTTTTAGTTGCTGTGACATGGCAAGATGATGTTTCTTAAGAAAAGTAAGAAACTTACTTTCTCGCTCCTCCTCTCTCTTCTCATCTTCTGCACTTAGTAAATCAGACACCAACTCTTGAACGGTTTTGTAATTTTCTCCACTTGCGAGAATTTTGCTTTCAACGGTTTGCTTCACCACAGGATTGTTCATCATCACTGCATCTTTTGAACAGTCTTCTCCAGGACCCAGGTGTACAACAGCTGGATCAACAAATTATCTTGAGTCGCTGTCTCCATTAGTCAATAGCTGCTCAAATAGTCTTGGAAATCTTGCTTGAATCTGATGAACCAACTCTTGGCCCTTTTCTTGCAACAGGTATTCACATCTTGGAAACCACTTAGCATGTTCTACCCATGGATCATCACCAGACTCCCAACATCTGAGTCCACCATCACAACAAAAGCACTTCACGTCATCATTACGACCAACATAGTAAAAACCAGCCTTAGCCAATTGGTCTGGTCGAACAGTTATTCTTGAGGGCCAGTTGACAAATGTGAGCAACCTTTCTTCACACTGTTGCTTTGCCGAGTTAGATACATTGGAAAGGCAGCCACCAGATAAAGGTACATTATCTGCACGGTCACCTCGAACGAAGCGGGAGTTGGGGTAATGCCTCTGGTGCTCTGATACTGCACGATCTCCCGGTTCCCAGTTGCTAAGCTGGCCTCCACAACTGAAGCAAGCCACTCTGTCGCCCTGGCCAAGGTAGTAGAAACCGCTTTTGGCAAGCTCGGCTGGAGTTAATGTAGCAAGAGTCCAATTCTGAAAGGTGTCTAGGCGTTCCAGTTCCTGACGCATGCCAGGATTGTGAAAAGTGAAAAGGATTGGGTAAAAATGTGACCACAGGGCGTGTCCACTCAAGCCCTTCTCTCTGCTGGACATCCCATGACTAGTGTCTAGTCGTCCATGACAGAACACATAATCTTATTAAACTTATTAAATACCCTCTATGATGCAGGAAACGATGCTAAGAACAAAATCAAATTTTGTTCAACACCACAATTTCAAAAATTGAAAAATCACCACACAATTTCAGGTATTCACATCTTGGAAATGGTTGCCACCTCGGGAATACAGTCATTTAAATGCAGAAATCAAATATTTAAATATTTAAATATTTAATCTTTTAAATCATGTAGTATTTTTAATTATTCTAAATATTATTATTCTAAATATTATTATGTATACTATTATAATACTATTTTTACGAGCTCAGACATTTTTTCATTCAGAAATTTTTATTTCAACATTATACTTTCATACATTGAAGTAGTGAAGAAAATGATAGATCGGCATTACGTACATAAAGTAAAACAATAATGACATTTACAGATGGTCTAACCAGAATAGAAAATCTCTGCAGGCTATCATGTCTTGCTCTAGGATGTAGTTGACCAGACTTTCAACTAATTCACCAACGTCAGTTTTTGCATTTTTTGACACCAGTGACACACAGAGATCCGTTACAAAAGTACAAATAGCGAGTATCTCTGTGATTTCGAATTCGTCAGAACATGCACGCAACACATCCAGAACTTTTCTGAGGATTACGCCGTTCGGCTCTTTGCCGTTAAAAAACATGGGTGTTACATCAGTCCATGACTTTGTCAGGCCTCTTACGACATCCATTTCATTTTTGAGATTTGTCACACGTTTGGTATCCTGCGCACAATCGTTTTTCATACCACACGCAGCATCGATGATCCTGTGCATCAAGCCAACCATCTGGCCTCTAAAATGATCTTTAAACATAGAGTCTAGCGTAGCTCTTAAAGGACACTCTGCCCGTGGCGCACTCACACGCCGGATGATACTTGTTCTCCATCAGGTTTTGCGTCGCCATTTTTTCAACTTTTCGAATAGTCCACTATTCGATGATGAAAGATGCTTTTCGTTCCTGGAATCTCCTGAGCGAGTCCTTGCAGTACAGTCGTCCAGGGTTTGTGCGTTAATGCTCGGAAGTTTGTGTTTTTGGGTCAGAAGCGTAGTTTGTGTCAGATTCAGGCAAACAGGAATGTTGAAGCGGCCTTTGATCAATGAGATGATGCAGTAGCACAGCAGTCCACGGCTAGTAGAGCTAGAGTAGAGCTAGAGTGTGCGATGTCCTGAAATATTTATCAGGACGGCGATTGGGGTCCGCCCCCTCGCCCCACTGGAGGGGTTGAATAGGGTGTCGTCATCAGGAAAGCCATAAATAACTACGTAAATTATAATCACGATGCAACAGAAGTAGCGTCATGGAGAAGTTATGCATATGCCACCAGAGAGAAGTTTATTATTTTTACTCAATCCAGTTACAAAATCTGATTAAACATATGCATGGGTGAATTGTTCGCCATAAGATCTGTAACATACATTTAGAAAGTAGTTAGGATCTATTTCATTTTGCGCATGCTTTAAGTTAACTATTAAGATGTTAAAGTTCATAGACCTTTAGCGCATTGAGTTAAAATTAAAATCGCATTAAACACATCATTACCGTGTTTAATAACTTCAATAGTTATCAAGCACCAGCTGATTTAAGTTTTTCTTCAAACAAAAGTAATTTTCTGATAAATCATCATACACCTACATGTGTTTTGTTGTATGCACAGATTTTGAGGGTCCTTGTCTTTGTTTCGCGGTATTTTAAAAAACATAGAACCAGAGAACCTTGTGTGGTATTCTATATCTGCATAAAGGGTTAAAATATAAAATGTACATTTTAGCGCTATTTAAAAACGATAGGACGGTATAATAATAATATAATGTAAATGTCTCACGTGAAGATGATGGTTTAAACCATAATTTTATCAAATCAAGCCAATTCATGTGAATACTGTCGTATATGAACAAAGAGAAGACATAGAGTTCACTAACATTACAGCTACAGTAACTGTAGGAAACAGATATCCGGGGGAAAGTGTAAAGAAAACGCCATACAAAACATTACAATCACACCCGGCAATACGATAAGTGTTACGCTAGTGATGTTAAAAATTGTTAAAAAATTGTTACACAATTTCAAAACAGGTTGTTTCAGAAGAAATGCATACAAAATCAAAGATGCCTAAACACAAAGGTGTCCAAAATGTTACGTGCTAATATTTGGTCTTTGGTCGGTATGCTCCGGTGAAAACTTTGATGAGGCCGAGAACAATAGCGCTGTTAAACATGCGGTTTAATAACAATGTTCAATATAAACAAGAATCCAACTCTAATGCGACTGAGCTTGTTTCACATATAACTTTTGATTGTTAGATATAATAGTTAGATGATTTATCTAACCATTGAAATTTACGATATGTTAAAACATTTTGCCATTATGCCGAATGAAAAGAAGATCATAAAAAGAAGAACAATTATTAAGACATAAAACACAATGTCTGTTTTCTGGATCGAGCCTAAAAGACAGATGCCTAAAACTCAAAGTATTGGTGTGGACAGAATAAAAAATGAATCAACCCTCATTTCACGTAAAAATACCACGTATCAACTGTAATTCATTAGCTTAACTGTTGTTTAGCGACACACACACACACACACACAAACACACAAACAAAATAACTGTGTAATAATAACAAAGTAAGTGTAATAGTTAGACGAGTTTGAAGTGTAAAACTCATCTTTGACGTTGATGTTTCGTATAGACATAGCAGAAAGATGTTCTAAAAGAAATATGATTTGTTTAGTCTTAAACACTCTCATGTAGAAGGACCGTCATTTAATTCTCTTTATGCAATATTTGTTCATGTTTTTCATACATTCCTATATGAACATGTTTGACCACGCTCTGAGACTTTTTGCAAACTGTACAAAAACAAGATCAATTACAGACATTCAAAAGCTAAAACTGATCACTATAGTGGCTTTTCTGTATTTGTTTTAAATGGCTCATGATGATGCATTTACTTTTAACCCAGTTGACCTCTAAAATTTACTTTTGTGCAATTTTATCAGCAGGTTTTACCAAAGTGTGGAACTCTGTTTAACAGCCTCAAGCTTTAATGAATATGCATCTCTCGCTGCAGTAGTCGGATGTGTAAAACAGCATGCACTTTGTGTGATTCGTAGATAGTAGGGGTGTAACGGTACACAAAAATCACGGTTCGGTACGTACCTCGGTTTTAAAGTCACGGTTCGGTTTATTTTCGGTACAGTAAGGGAAAGAAATGCAAACATTAAATTGCAGGTTGTTTATTACTATAAACTTTTTTTAACAATTTGTTTACACTTTTTTAAACACTTTTTAATAAAATATAATAAAATAGATATAAAATAAAAAAAGAATAAGAAATAAAATACTGCTGCAAAGTTCTCCACTAAATAAAATACTCTCAGTCTCAAACCAATATCACATAATAAAATATAATGAAAAATATAAATAAATAACTATGATTACAGTGCAGGAACATAAAATAGCCCTATATTAAAATAATATTAAACAAATATATTAATGTATTATTATTTTTCAATAATCAATCAACATAATCAATTTAAGATTTTTTTTTCCACTTTTTTAATAATTATCTAAATAAAATATAGTCCAAAGCTATAGTACAAAGCTATTATTACCAGAGCATGTGATCAGAGCAGGTCATTTTACCATTGTTGCCAGCATGACTATACCAGCTCAGCAAACAGAAATCTAAGTTACTACTGAGAAATTTCACCTTATTTGAGCGGACTTTGCTTTTCCAGTGCGTGATCGGTACATGATTGGAGTGTTTGGGCCGTTAACCACAGAGCAGAACGCGCATCGCAAACACGGACTCGAACATTGAGCAGAGAGCGCAGCGGGTCATCGTCACACACACGCCACGGAACGGAGAGTGCGGCGGCGCACACGAAGCGGAAAAGCTTTTTTTCGCCATGCAGTCTATTTCATTGTTACAGTGACGACGGGTAAAACACGGGTAAAACTAGAGAATGTCTAATAGGAAAAAACATTAGAATCAGCTGCAGGGCGGGATTTGCGCTGAACGCGGAGACTTCCGCCACTTAATATGTTCGTGTGGAAACACGAAAATGTACCTATGTTCCGCACACAAAATATTGCATTCAGTCATTCGGTACACACGTGCACCGAACCGAAAGCCCTGTACCGAAACGGTTCGGTACGAATACACGTACCGTTACACCCCTAGTAGATAGAGGGAAAGTTGCACTAAATGTAGTATCAACTATCACTTAAATTCTTAATGGTCATTTATTTCTTTAAACAATGATTGTTGACGGCTCTCAAAGAAACGTCTTCACCTAAAACACATACAGTCCAACATACAAAATGTGAAACAGTGTCGTCTGAACAAGATGACTAAATCTAGTGGAGTAATAAAACCATAATTTGGAAACAGCTCTTTTCAATCTTCTTTTCTTAGTGATTTGGTCTTTAGAATCTTAAAGATAAAGAATAAGATTATGTTTGAAAGTTAGTCCATAGGATGTGGAACTTTGCATCACTATGGTGTGTAAAAATACACCCAAATATACACCCAAAGATACTAAGTTGGAGAATATCTAACTGTATATTGTAGATTGTGAACATTCCACTATCAATTTATTTGGGGTCAGAGGACATCCTTAGCTCATACATCTCTTTAATTTTGTGCTGGATGTTAGTTAAAAGATACATTTATTAGTTAATAACAAACAAACAAAAACTTTAAATCAACATGAAGCCATAATATTAATAAATAAAATATGGTATAATTACATTTTACAATTACAGTTTGAAAATGACTTCCATAATATTTTATTTTAGTAAAGGTATGCCTGGATCACCCAACACAAAGTTGTGCAAAGATTACACCAATATTAGATTTCTCGAACATTGCACTATGCCTGAAACTCAGTAATCAACATGCATTTATGTAGGACTGTCAAAAAATCATCTGGTATCATGGTTTAGTTGAATTTTAAAACACTGTTTTTTCTTAAAAACGTTGTGTCAAACGTATTGGGTAGCATGATTATCTTGTTTAATCGTGTATTAAGTCCATATTTATCAGGTTGATATTTGTAGAAATAAGCAAAATACATTTATAAAACAAAAAGAACAAGCTAATGGCCTTGTGTCAGAACACAACAGGTATGAAGATATGTTTGGTTTTTAACTTTTTATTCTAACTTTAAAGGAGCTGTATGTAAGAAATGTATTTCAATTCATCATAAAATGGCCCTGATATGTCACTAGACATTAAGAAATCATGTTCATTTCAAATACTTATATCACTGACAACAGTAGTTCGGCCAGGATATTGTCATTTAAAAAGTGAAGTTGCAGCCCTCAACTGATGTTGATGTTGTCATGTTGTGTTTTGGCCTGATGCTCCACCCTCCACCTATCTACCAATCACAAAGTCAGTAGTGTTTCGGCATCCGGGTTGCCAGCTCAGCTCTAGTTACCACAGCTGCAGCTACAAACGTTCCTGCTGGATCCTGCAGCCTATCTGACAACCTCGAGTCAGGGGGAGGGGGAGGGGATACACCGCTCTACAGTAATTTGAAAGTGATTGCAGTACCAGTTTGGCCACAATCTTACATACGGTTCCTTTAAAGCTAGATTATCCTTTGAAAAGTGTAATACAGTATTTGATTTTGGGTGAAAATCTGGAAAACTTCCTTACACATGTAGGGTTTTCGCCAACTGACCTAAACCGTTGACCCCTGAAGTTATGACTTCTGAAGGCCTAGATTCACTCGGTTGAAAAAATGGCATTTTGTCATTTAAACATCTGAAATTAAAGGTACAGTAGTTTTTTAAATGTATTTTATTAGCTAAAATCATTATCTGTATTCATAAAATATGTCCTCATTGGTGTAAAATGACCTCTGCCAATGACCTCTGCCAATGATCTGACTTATCCTCGTAAACAAAGAATTTCTTATCTTTATGGGGCGGGTAAGTCCATGGAAGCTTCCATGTCGTTCCGCCATCTTGAAAAACTATAATAGCAGAGAGGGACAAAAAGCACTAGCCTACCTCAACACGTTTCATCAACGCGTGTTCGTTCAGAGCCGGCTGCTTGAGACCGGCTAAAGTGGACAAGGAGATCAGTGAGAGGCACTTGTCACTCCCCCGGCACATTTGAAAGGCTGCACTGCACGGTACAATATAATGCAGGATCATAGGTATGCAGGAGAAGGAATCCTCGTGGCCAAAAAGCAAAAATTTTATTTATCGGGATGTAAATAAATATCGGGATAGCTTTTCCCAGGTGGAAAGAGCTAATGAAGGAGAAAGACTTTGAAAAGGACGCTGAAGGTGCCTGCTTTCTTCTCGACAGGTAAGTCAAAGTTACGGTCTAAATTGCAAGCTTTTTTTCATTGCTTGGTTGTGTAAATCATTATATATGCAGCATAACAGTAGAACATGTACAGTTACACTCGATGGAGTGCTATTGGAAGACATGTTGTCATAGATTCTTGACACATAACGGCTACCGCAGTTGCAACACAATTTGAAAAAGCGAGGTGCTAGAGAGCACTATTCGTTTAAATGCAAAATAGAATTTCACCGCTAGATGGGAGAAATTCCTACACAGCGTACCTTTAAGGATAGGGTCTTTAACAAAAAAGCCTCCAAAATATAAAATACTCTATCAAGTCTAAAAATTAAAATAAAAAGTCGCTTGTTTAAAGCAAACAGAAATTGCTTGAAAAGTGTAAAACAATAAAACCATAACCTCTAATTTGATATTAAATGCTGAACCATAAAGGAATAAAGTAACTATAATATCAGATAATATCTATAATCATCAGATGCTGAAGACAGAAGTTAATAATCCAGCCACTGTCTAATCTGATTGGACATGGGAAAATTGGGCTAGTTTTTATTCCATTTGGGTGGGTTTTGAGTTGTCATTGGGCTGGAAATATTTCTGGGACCTGGCAACCCTGGCTTTATGGAAGTTTGAATTGTTCGAGTCACACACACACACACACACACACACAAGTGCAGCGATGGAGCGCGTGAACACGAGCAGTGTGAGAGGATTCCTGAGATCTTGCGACGATCTGACTGAGAAGATTCGATGTTTAATACAGAAGAAACTCATCAAGAAGTACTTGAGCAGGTGATATTATGCGCTTACGATTTATGTGTGGATTAAAGAATAGACATTAGTAGAATAGACAAAATAGGCATTTAATGAAGATATAATTTATATCATTGTAGAATGTATTTCTGAGCACCAGACGCTCGCTCTCACTAGCATATGGACACACAATCCCATGCATGCCAAACTATCTAAAATGGTGCCTTCGAAGGGCACTAAAGTTTTTAATCATTATCAACATATTTTTTTTATAAAAATAACTAAAAAAGAGTTCCAAATGACACTTATTTTTGAGCCCCACACTTTTAAGCGCTCCAAAGTTCTAACTAGAGCAGGGGGCAGAGTTAAAAAGGAACTTTGTTGTTCTTGTCTAGCCTTAATTTACTGAAGGCTATGGATGTTAGGTAAATGTTTATTAAATTAATTCATAATATGTACACATTCATTATTAATCTTATGCCTAATATGATGAAAATGGCTGTTATTTGTTTCTTCTCCTCTCACATTAAATCACAATGTATTATATAGTCCTATTTTAAGTTCAAAATGGTGAAATTAGAAAAAAGTTGATTAGTTTGCCCGATTATTTTTGTCGTTGTTTAACACTTCTCAAAACAGCTGTCAAATATGACATTTTTAGTTTAGCTACTTGCACCTTATCTCGCACTTTATGACCGTTATCAGCTGGAACTCGCTCTCAGCGGCTCCTGTGAACAGGGCCGTAGCTAGAGAATTCGGGGCCCCCTGAAAAAATATTCATGTGGGCCCCCTTCACCAATATCATATATACTGTAAATAGATGAGCATGGAGCCCAAATATAACAGAAGATGGTGATGTAGTTGTAAAACCTGTATTTTAAAAGTTAAATGTTTATATAAAACAACAAAAAGAAAGAAATTGTTGAATAATAATAAAACAAATTTTAAAAAGTAATAGCAAAATAATGTTTTTTTCCCATCAGTCTGTTATAATTCATAAATCAAAAAGTAAACATTTAGAAATGGACAAGAATGCAGTCAAATTTAAAAAAATTAAATCATTTATTGTCTTATTTTTTAATAAAGATCAAATGGAACTGGTAATATTATTAAATAAATCTAATAAATGTATTCATCCAAGTGCAGTGTGTTGTATTCATGTTTTCTTGATGTAATAAATACTTCATCAGCCGGCAGGTCAGGTGCATAATGCAATGCGTCGTGACTCCTGTACATTTTTTAACCGTTATGTTAAAAAGAGAAATTTTGACCACGTAATCATTCGGCCTTTGAAAAAGTGAATGTTTGAACTCTGGTGTATGCTAAATGAAAACAGGTGAACAGGTGTATGAATGCGTCTGCAGGTGTATCTAAGGTGTATTTTATTCTTCTAACTGTTTGTCTTTGGTTAACACAGCTGGAGAAGAACAACAGGGAGGTTGGAAGACACAGTAGAGGAACTACAGAATAAATATGGAGAGAAAACAGCATTAAAAAGGATCAAGTCCATAGTGAAAAAAATCTGAAAAAAGAATATCAAACATAGGAAAAGATTTATAATTGACTTTGTTAGTAGTCAATATGTTTCTCAATCTTCAATAAGCTTTACTATAATGTTTACATGGTTTTGGTTGCGTATTTAATTGTTAAAGTTTTTTTAACAGATGGTGCACATTCTGGAAACATGACAAATCAACAGCTTAATAATACTAATAATAATAATTCTACATCATTCGGACAGCCATTAATTCAGAACCCTAATCAGGTTAACTTAACAATTGACCAGAGGAATGGTGGGTCAATATTTGCTCCAATCATGGTAGAAAAGACAATATATGGTGATGTTAACTATAATGTGGTGAGTGTCTGATAATTTAAGAAACAGTTGCTTAGTTAAGAAATGATTTGTGTATGTTATATATATTTATGTATGAGTATTTTTTGTTTTGTTTTTCGGGTGTCTCACTCTACCTCGGTAAACGAACATGGTAAGATCTCTTGTTGTAGAACACTGTGCATTCATAAGCGTGATGCTCCTGTTATTAATATGACTATCCAACTTTGTCCTGATTTTTAGAAATCCTTCTAAATGTAAGGAATGAGATGAAATCAAGAATGCTGCGTGACGCTGAGAGGACTTTGGAGGGAAGTGCACCACAGTCGGTCTCTCTAAACAAGATCTACACTGAACTGTTTATCATCAATGATGAGACTGACCCCATCTATAGAGAACTTGAGATCTGGCAGATCGAGACGACACATGATTAAAACACATCAGCTCAGAGACTCATAAACTACAAGGAAATCCTTCAGCCACCCACAGATGAAAATATAATTGTATGGTGATTTTCCAAATGATACAACTTAGTCTAAATAAGAGCAACGTGGAGTCCTCGGATTTCTTAAAAACAACACATTGTGACACCATGTTGTATGGACAAAAGATCTATGATCTAAGATCTAAGACGCCTTACAGTTTTTCAACCATCTAAAGTTTTTGAACAGACATTGTTTAGTAGCAATTATACCTTAGGTTAAATTTAAGCAAAATCATTTACATCATATAAGTCTTCTAAAAGATAAATAGAAGATATGATTTTAATAAAACTGTTATTGACATATATAAATATCTAATTTAAACTTTTAAGGTTATGCTTTTAAATGAATGTAGTATGCTCTGGAACGCAGACTAGATGTACTGTGACATTGTCCCCCCGAGACTCATCTGGTCTGTTACCCTATATCCTGAAGCTTCAGTTCACACTGTAGTTTATCTCTGAAGGATCTGGGGCTGTTTTGTTTATGACAACCTAAACTATTTGCTTTTTGGATTGTTTTTTATCGTTGCATAAAGAACTACTTCACCTCTCTGGAAATGTAAGGTGTTTTTATTTATATATATTTATTTAGCTAAAACTTTGTTTACATTTTATTTCATTTTTGAAAATGTACAAATGTAGTTTTTCAACCATCTAAAGTTTTTGAACAGACATTGTTTAATAACCATTATACCTTAGGTTCAATTTAAACAAAATCATTACAGTAATCTTCTAAAAGGTAAATAGAAGATGCGTATGTATTCAAACTTTAAAGATTTTATTTAAACAGTCTTTTGTTTTTAAAAGATATCATTTAAACTTTTAAGATTATACTTCTTATAAATAAACTCAGCACCTGATATCCTGATCGCTGAATTTGTGTGACTCTCTCACAGACACAAACACACACACACACACACACACACCCTTTGGCTGATGCTTTTTGAAAGCCCCGCAGGTCAAACGCTGTTGTAAAGAGAGGCCAGAGGGCCCTGATTTCTAAACATGTAAGATGATTTTTTATTTTCGTTTTTTCATGAGCTGTATGTTTTTTTCTTCAACTCTCTAAACATTTAACTGATTGTTTCATAACCTGTATGTTTTTTCTTCAACTCTCTAAACATTTAACTGATTGTTTCATAACATGTAGGCCTATGTTTTTTCTTCAACTCTATAAAAATTTAACTGATTGCATTTTTTTTTTTTTTTTTTTTTTTTTGTGAATCTATTTTATTTAAACTGGATAGTTCTACATTTATTTCAACTTTTTGTGTGAGGTTTTAGTAAGATCTTTATTTTATATTATTTATTTATAATCATTTATATTCTTTTAAAGAACAGAATGTTTTATGTAAGATGATTCAGTGAAAACTGCAAGAATTGGTTTCAGTAAGATGTTATTTTATATTATTGTATATTATATTATATTATTTGTGTGAAATATACATTATTTTATAAAATCTCTGTTTCTCACTATCACTGTGCTCTGGAATGTGGAGGAGCAGAAGGAGGGGGATGTCAGAATGTGGAGGGCGCGCGCACCACTCAGGCCGGAGCTGAGAGAGAGAGAACCAATATGTGATTTTATATTTAACACATTTTTTTTGTGAACCCATTCATAAACTTGATTAAGTCCCTAAACATTTAACTGATTGTAATTTTGTGACATCATTAATCACAGCGTCTGAACAGCAGAGGGGAATCCCATGACACACACAGATGGTCACATCTCCTCTGATGTCCACACACACACACACACACACACACACACACAGATGCGCGCGCTCCCTATGTTTTGAGACGGTGCTTTGAGAGACTCATTGCAATTTTTCTAACTCAATTTTATTTAAACTTTTGGTGTGAGGTTTTAGTAAGATCTTTATTTTATATTATTTATTTATTTTATAATCATTTATATTATTTTAAAAGAACTGAATGGTTTTTCAACATTTGTGTGTGAGATAAACTTCCACAGTTTATCCTTATCAGTTTCACATTACAGCCCGGATACGCTCAGGAATATGTAGGGAGGATAATCCTGTGATACCAACTTCAAAAACACACACTAAAGCGGGTCGCACACCGGACGCGCTGCTCAGCGCCGCGCCGCGCCACGTCTAGGACAACTCTCACTGGAAAATCCGGTAACATCAACAATTTTCTGATTTCTGTAAATAAATATAAAACTAAATGTATATTGCCGCACAGGGTGAAGTCCGTATATACATTAACTACGATTTGAGACACAATATTTTTTGGTCGGGAAGTTCGGTCTGGACTCGCTCCGTTGAGGAGCTATTATGCCCGAACAAAAATTGTTCGGACCAATCACAATGTCAGGGCGGGCTTTATACGATGATTGACAGATGAGCAACGGTAACGTAATCACCCACGTCACCAAAGAGCGCTTGATTTGAATTAGTTTACAACAAAGACGAGGGCAGCTGGAGAATTGAGATTTCACGAGTTCACATTTACAAATAAGTCAGATAGAATAAATGCGTATATAAGATTTCACGAGTTCACACAAATAAGTCAGATAGACTAAATGCGTATATGACGTGCTGTCCGAGGAGAGGGCTGTGGGCTCGGTAGCCATACTCCCCCCGTGTTCCTGGTTGTGAGAGAACAAGACAAGAGTGAGGATTCGGGGTGGTGGAGGGATGCTGAAAAACTGTCAAGGAGTGTTAGGTAAGTTGACAGAGTGAATATGCTTCCTCATGCTGATATAGGGTAACGTTAGACATGGTATTGTTTGATGACAAGTTGATATTGGATTGATTATTTGTACGTGCTCCTCCCGAACTTTGTTTATGAAACATCATGTGTAGATTCCGCCATCGCGTCTGTTATAGAAGATATGCACAGCGCATTCATTTTAAAAGAGGAACAGAGAGCCGCGACATTTTGTTGGTTGAAAATATGAATGAAGAACATGCGTCATTTACTCCGTTACTCTGATTGGTTGTAGGTCTATCCAATTGAGTGCAGAGTTTTTTTTTTTCCTGGTTCGGTTGAGACACGCCCCATAATCAAATCTCTATGGAACAGTCTCAGACTCACATTCTGACTAGAATATGAGTATGACGAAGTCAGGCTAAGGGTTAGGAGGGTCAATAGGTCAAAACTAGCTGTCAAAAAGACTTCAAAACCCCTTTGATCTCCTTTGATCTCATCTGATCTTCTTTGATCCCTTTGATCCTATGCCAAAAGGGGCAGGTACCTGTCACTGGAAGGGGCGGGGCACCTGTCAATCAATCATTTTTTGACAGGTGGCCATCATATCAACTACTTAGATGGATTGCTCTTGCATAGTGGAATGACAGAGATTTAGATGACCAAGCAAAAAATACAGGGATACAGGCTATAATGGCTGAATTCAAACAAAATAATAAGAATAAAAGAATAATGAAGATTAAGTCTCTCTCTTGAAAAGGTGCTAAATGTTCGTCGATTTACATGAATGGGCCATTTCTCCTCACCAGACATTCGTCAAAGACTGTAAATGGGTGTTTACAGGGCAATAAAATATTTGATAAGCATCTTATCAGCCTTTTCTAAAACTTCTCCAAAGCCTTGGTCTTACAATAGGCTTCATAAAATGCATTTAGAGATCATCCTCAAATTTACGTAAATTACATTTGTATGTATTCTAAATAAAAGACACAGGTTGTACTGAATGTCAGCTTGCTTATTTTTCTAAAGATAATGATTTATTCAGTCCACACATGCCATGTAAACTAGAAACTCAAATCACAGGTCGAGAGCTGTTGTTCAAACCACAACTCTGCGATGCTGTTTACAAATGTTCGTTGGAACTATGGTTTCTGGAAACACAGACTCGTTGAACTATGCTGATAATGATGGAACTTGCGAACATTGCTGGCTAATGATGCTTTTGGGAAACCCACTCCAGAGCATATGAGCTAAGATGCAAGTGTGCTCCACTAAATCGCTCACAACTCAAGCTAAAGCTCCACTCTTGAACCACTTAGGCTCATCGGTAAAACACATTTGTTCAAATCCCGCTCCAACAGTTAGTTTCTCTGTACTATATGTCCTTTTTGTAATGAACTTCTTGATCAAATGTCTTAATTGCAGTTGGCTTATAGATAACAGATAAGATATTTGTGGATTTAACCTCCTTAGCTCTATAACAAATTTCTTAATCTCTGTGAGAAGTGCAAAGCAAGCAATCAGAAGTTTTTCAAGTAAATATAGTAACAATCTTATAATTGTGATTTGTAAATTGATTATCTGTTCATAGAAAGACTGATATAAGATAGGTGAATATATATATATATATATATATATATATATATATATATATATATATTTTTTTTAAGTAGATTCATTTGATTATTTGCATAGAAAAAAACATTACTGGTGTGAATCTTGAGACAAAACAATGGCATATTTTAAGATATGTTTTCAGTTAAAACAGCTCAAACATACGTCTGAGAAAGCGTTGTCTGTGAAACTGGGGGCATAGTTTTAGAGACACCAACCTCAAATTTGAAACGGAACATAACAGACGTGGTTTCTAGACCACAGCCACATCCATGTTTTATACATTTAAATTATGTATTATCAATTATTATCAATTGTATTACAGTTTTTATATTTGTCATTTATTCCCCACCTGGTAAAATGGGGGCTGTCTTAGAACATTTTAAAGAATTATAATGTATAAAGTGGTATAAATAATTGTGGTGTGACTTGACTGTATATAAATTACAGAGCTGATTGAAACATATCCCAATTGCTCTGATCTGATGGTTTCTCACGGCTGTTTTTCAGTCCCTGGGTGGACTTTGCTGCTACCCTACCCCCACTACCCCCGCAGGCAATTTGCATTTCTATGGAGAAGAGCTTCAAAGGACAGCATGTCATAGACACATAGGCCAGACTGTGAAAGTTTTACCTTAGACCTAAAAAGTACACATGTTTTAATAAAGAAGTCATCCTATCTACGTAAAACAATTGATAAAGCACTCTGTGTGCAATTTTTTTTTTTTTTTTTTTTTTTTTTAGTGATTCAACACAAGGTACTATTAAGTAAGTGGTATGAGCTTTCTTTTCAGATGTGGTATAAAGGTTAAAGGGATAGTTCAGGATTTTAGACATGAATCTCTATAGCTTCCCCATAAGCAGTGTGGTGCATTGACCATGACTTACCCCCGACAGCGTCCTGTGAGCCGAGCTCCGGTCCAGTTTTGGTCAAGATGAAATTAGTCCGGCAAGTTTGCTGGGGTCACGGCAATAAAGCTTTTTTCTTCTCAAATCAATATGTGTTCAAAAGAGTGATATATTTGCAGCACAAAACCGCTGTCTATGGAGAGGTCAGACCTCGTAATGGCTTGGCACTATTTTCTTCCCCGTCATATCACTGCGCGCTGCCGCTACCTACAGCCAGCTGGGAGCTACGCAGGCGCACACCACTTTTTCAGTTGTTCGGCAGTGTTTACAGCAGTGTTTACGTGCTCAGAACAGCTACACGAACGAGCTAACATAGCTACTCACCAAGAGCGATCAGTTTGTAATCCTTTTGGCTGTGTGTCGAAGTCAATGTTGTCATCGTCGCTGCTGTAGTCAGACATGTTATCGTTCTCTTTACGAGCTGTAAACAAAGTGACACGTGCACGGCTCCCAGCTGGCTGTAGGTAGCGGCAGCGCGCAGTGATATGACGGGGAAGAAAATAGTGCCAAGCCATTACGAGGTCTGACCTCTCCATAGACAGCGGTTTTGTGCTGCAAATATATCACTCTTTTGAACACATATTGATTTGAGAAGAAAAAAGCTTTATTGCCGTGACCCCAGCAAACTTGCCGGACTAATTTCATCTTGACCAAAACTGGACCGGAGCTCGGCTCACAGGACGCTGTCGGGGGTAAGTCATGGTCAATGCACCACACTGCTTATGGGGAAGCTATAGAGATTCATGTCTAAAATCCTGAACTATCCCTTTAAGTTAAACCAACATAAATATGAATGCCCATGGTATATGCTACGTCCTATATAACCATTTGATTTACATTAAATGAGAAGATTTTTATATTTATTTACATTGTGGGAAATTACTTTTTCCTGTCTACATCCACATCATCATTTAATATTTTCTTGTGCTCCAGATCATAATGCGGTATGTTAACTTTGAAATACATTATGTAAATGCTACATCTATAAGTAATTTACCATTATTAAGGAAAAGGGATCCTGCAAATGAAAATCTTTTAAATAGAAAATTAATTTGATCTCATTCCCTTCTTTAAATGCTGTGCCATCCCATAGTTCAATATTATCTTTAACTTTTTCTTTATTAACTTTATCATTTCTATCTGCCATTGGTATAGATTTGTGTTCTGTGCTCTATACGTACATAAAAAAGTGAGTAATTATAATGTATGTAATACTAATTGAGGAAAAGGAATTTTTCCTGATCCAATTGATGTTTACAATTTGAACTCAATTTAAAACCAATGGACTATACACTTAATTTGAACTGGCTGTTTGATTTCATTCACAGATAAATTTGCATAACAGAACCAATAGTAATGGTGGGTAATTGTGGCTAATCTGTGGGCGTGGGCCCAATCACTGCTCAGATACACAGTAAATTCCCCAGTGTTAAATTAACACTGCTCAGAGCACATATGGTCCCACTCTACATGGTGTTAAAGTAACACTGAAGCAGTGTTAAAGTTAATGAGACAATTAAGTGATCAATTGAGTGATGATTGAGCATTATTTAAGACACCTGATGATAACAAGCAGAATCACTGAAGGAGAAAATCTCAAATTGTAAGCCACCGTTATGGTGATGGGTGTTTGCTTTAGTTGGGCTCTTGACCCTTATACATTCACTTTAAATTTTGTTTGTCTGCTGTTATTGATTTATAACAGTCAAATGAACAATGAAAAGTGTGATCTGATAGTGGTGGTTATGTTTTGACATAATCATGCTGTGATCTGAAAAATGAAACTTATTGAGATAGTTTGGTGTAACTTGCATTCTACAGCATATGATTATCAGCATTTTTCTTGTAATCCAAAATATTTAATAAACATTGTTCTGATCAAAACACTTTCAAATGTATTTATTTAGAAACACAGACATCAGTAATCTGCCTGTGAATCTCAACAATGGTGACAATATTAAAGCATGTTGCAGTGGCTACCACCAATCACAACTCATTAACCCTTTAGGCGCCAGAGGTTTTTTCCTAAAACGTTCGATTTTGACATCTTAATTTCAAAAGGCTATATCTTAAAAGTGATAAAAGATAGAGACTTTCTGTAAATTAGAGAAATATTAAGGATGACCCAAAGTTTATGTAGGGATTACATTTTCCCATCTAATTTGCATATTATGACGTCATATGGTGGCGGCCATCTTGGATTATAGAATTTTTATGGTTTTTGTTGATGTTTATTTGGTTGTTTTTTTTTTTTTTTTAGCTGACAAAGACGCACACATCACAAGGACATGAACACAAAAAAGAACACATATTGTACACTACTAAATGGTCAGGTAAATAGATAGTAAATCAACAGTGTAATAAATGGCAGACAAAAACAATTGTTACAGGGCTTTTGCTGTAGAGATAATGACTCCCTATTCATCCAGTTGACATTTCTTGTAGTGTTTCATGGTGTGGTCTTGCGATAGACTATGCATAATAGCCCCTCTGCCCCGTGTCACATCGCCTCTTCTCCTGCTACGAGCAGCAGCGCGCGCGGGCGCGGCCAGATCTGCCTCGCGCGCGCGTCGAATGTGCACAGCTCGGACTACTGTCTTTGTCATTGCGACTCCCCACCCTGCCTCCACGTTGCCCCCTAACTGCCCTATGAATACTTCGACCTCGTCTAACATACCCAGTGGCATTAGACAAAGTCTCCACCACAATACAGTACTGTCGCCGCGATTGCGGAGAGGCACACGGTCACGGCTAGCGCGGTAAAAATCTCCCGCGGCCGCCTCGTTCCCCACAACACTAACACGCCTGCTAACTTCGCGATGAACACTCCAACCCCGGGAAACATTGTTCCCACCACTGACATTGGGCAAAGGACCATCTAACGTTATATTGGGCAAAGGATTCACCGTTTGTGCTTGGTGTAGGGCTATACTTTCACTTTCAGAATCACCGTCATTTTCTGAAGGCAGATAACGTTATTCCCCTTCAGAATCAGGGTCCGCGAATAGAAGACACAACACTTCATTGCGGGTAAGCTTTATTGATGCCATTAGATAATAATAATAATAATAATCTAATGCAAATACTCGCTGATGTTGACAATATTGCTCTGATAAAATGGCTCACTCGCACACTAGCTCCGCTTTTGTTCGCACTGATTCAATGCGCTCTAGCTCGAAGATTTTGTATAGAAGCATGACTTTTTTTTGAGTCGGGGATAAAGTATGACATGTCTGCCAACTAGTGGAGGGGAGGTTGAACGAAATTTGACACCCTATTTGACAAAATCGGCCGTTTTATTCAGTGCCGCATCTTGTCGAGTAAACTCGACCGTGGCGCCCAGAGGGTTAATGGCTCCCATCATGCATTGCGGTATGAATAAATTATGATCTGAATTGTCTATGTAATTTACTTTTCCCAATTGTCACCATTGTTGAGATGCATAGACTGAATCTTTATGTCTGTGTGTGCCTAAAAGAAAGATTTAAAAAAAAAAAAAAAACTTTTAAGAAATCGTTTATATTATATCTAAAATTCTGGATATTTATGCAGAATCACAGTTATGCTGTAATCAACAACATAAATCAAAAACATAAAGTTCAAATGATGATTGTCATAATATAACCAACACCATCAGATCACTTTTTTCTTTGTTCATCTGGCAGTTATAACTCAGATACAGCAGACAAACAAAAATTAAAGTTAATAATTTAAGGGTCAAGAGCCCAACTAAAGCAAACACCAATCACCATAATGGTGGCTTACAATTTGTGATTTTCTCCTTCAGTGATTCTGCTTGTTAACATCAGGTGTCTTCAATAATGGTCAATCATCACTCAATTAATCACTTAATTGTCTCATTAACTTTAACACTGCTTCGGTGTTACTTTAACACCATGTAGAGTGGGACCATATGTGCTCTGAGCAGTGTTAATTTAACACTGGGGAATTTACAGTGTAGCAGCATGTGTATCATCTATTCTGGGTTCCTAACTCACACTTCAGTTTTGCCATTTGGAAGACAGCTCCTATACGCGATTGTTTCCTACATTGGAGAGTTATCTTTCTGTTATAGTTTAAAGACTGTATCTACCTACAAGATCCTCATAAAAAGCGCACTGAGCCATTTCTCATCTCAGTTTTTTCTTTCCAAATTAACTCACACTTCAGTTTTGCCATTTGGAAGACAGCTCCTATACGCGATTGTTTCCTACATTGGAGAGTTATCTTTCTGTTATAGTTTAAAGGCTGTATCTACCTACAAAATCCTCATAAAAAGCGCACTGAGCCATTTCTCATCTCAGTTTTTTCTTTCCAAATTAAGAGGTAAGTTGAACATTATATATTTTATGATAATTTGTAAATGCTAACACTATAAAATATTTATATCCTCTTACAATGTAAATATGCACGTATATTACCGGTAATATTATTGATAATCAGTTTGTTTGTAAAATGTTTTTTTAAATACTTAATTTACTACTTTTTATATTGTTACCCACGTTGTCATCTTTTCAATCATTTATTTTCTATGAAATTCTAAAGAGGCATTTTTTTTTCTTTTTTTTTTTCATATGAAGTAGATCCTACATAAAATAATTTAAAATATTTCACAGGAAAATGAGACCCAGAAGAGTTTTTCCTGAAAAAGAAGCTTTGCACTTCATTGCTTCTGGCAAAGATAAAGACACATTTGAGAAACAATTCATGAGTGAAGAGAAAGGTAAGTTACTACATACAATTCTCCCATCAATACTGTATGACTTTGCAAAACTTAAATAAAAGCTAAGTGTGGTCACTAATTAATGTCAAAGGGTTGGGTTTAAAATATGAAGCTAGAGAATGCAGGCTGTTAAAACAAAGCACACAAGAGGGGGAAAAAACATGATTGCTTTGACCAGTTAAAGGTGGATTTACATCTGTTTTCCTGTCAGTATTTATGTTATAAGCTGCTGATGTCTCTAAATTAAACACTATTATGTAAATGTGTGAGTGCTCTTGATATTATTTGTAAGTAACTGCCAGTTAGAATGTGAGGGGCCTGTGTAATAATGGAAATGATGAATATTTAGTGTCATTTAGAGTTTTTTTTTTAGTTTTGCACTTTTATAAAGATGTAGATACAGTTGTTTTCGAAGTAACAATACCATTGAAAATAATTTAGACAACCTGAACAACTTCATGAATCTTTTATCATACTATTAATTTACTCTTATTTATACTATTTATTAGGTTTTGGAGTAATCGCCACAAAAAACATTGAGCCAGGAGAATTCCTGTTGGAGTATGTTGGAAGACACACCACTGGATCTGAAGGAGAGAACCTGTTCAAAGACTACTCAGCTGAAAATGCAGCATTTTTGTATTTCCACTCCTTTCAGGAACAATCTTACTGGTAAGATTAAATTAATGAATGTTCTAATGAAATATAATGACATTATGACATTTCAAAAGTGTTTTTAAAATATTTCACCACACAGTTTTGATGGCAGTAAAGATACAGAAAGACTTGGACGATTCATAAATGATGATCACATCAAGCCAAACAGCAAAATTAAAATAGTAAGTCTGTCTTTAATGTATTCTTATTCTTTGTTTTAATTACACCTTTTATACAGCCTCATCTTGTAGCATTATTTGACATTATTACAAACTAGGCGACTATTCAAATGATGTTTTTGTTGTTTTCATTTGTGTGTTTGTGTGCTTTTGTAACCAATAGATAATGGATGAAAAGAAAAGACCACATCTGTGTGCATTTGCGTTAACAAAAATCAACGCAGGAGAAGAAATTATCTACGACTACGGAGATCCTAACTGCCCATGGAGACAGGTATTTCAACTTCTATTTCTATATATTTGTGTCTTATTTTCATTATTTTATCAAGTGGTGAGGAAAACTTGCTAACACTTTACAATAAGGTTCATTAGTTAACATTAGTACTATATGAGCAATACATTTGTTACAGTATTGGTAAATCTTTGTTACAGTATTGGTAAATCTTTGTTAATATTAGTTAAAATCCAGCTGTTCATTGTTTGTGCATGTTACTTCACAGTGCGTTATTAACCGGTCAAAATAGTGACCGTAAAAAAGTGTTTCATTTCTAAGGCTATAAAAATGTTACTAAATGATCTATCAATGCATTTCCAGCAGATATTGAAATAATAAAGGGTCTCAATGAAATATGTGCAGTTTTCGCATGTTTACTGTAAATTGTCACATGACCAGAGCTGTTTACTTCTTGTCTGCGCCAAGAGAAGAGGATGGCAGCAAGAAAGCTCCCAAAGAAAAGGGTGGTAAAGTATGTTAACATAAAGATAGGACATAGATTTTTGGTACACATCATGTTTAAGGTGTCTAGTATTGATATATGCATTTGCAATTACTCAACTTTGTTTAATGTGGTCATAGAACTCACAAACATGTCAACGGCAACAATAGTGACCGGTGGGATAACCCATTGTATCTACATACTAATACACATAGGCTAACTGTTCTACCTTACTTTCTACCTAATTTTACACACACACACACACACACACACACACACACACACACACACACACACAGTCACGTCTCTTCTGATGTCTGATTTCCACACATACACACACACACACACACACACACACACACACACACACACACACAGAGACAGAAACTCACACACACACACACACACACACACACACACACACACACACACGGTCACGTCTCCTCTGATGTCTGATCTCCACACACACACACACACACACACACACACACACACAAACACACACACACACACACACACAAACACACACACACACACACGGTCACGTCTTCTCTGATGTCTGATCTCCACACACACACAGACACACACACAGAAACACACACAGATACAAACACACATACACAAACACACACACACACACACACTCACACAAACACACTGCCCAGGTCAAATAGACCTATATTAAATCAATACAATGGTTGATACAACACAGTATCCCACCGGTCACAATTGTGACCGACCATAAAACACACTTTTTCACACACTTTTCCATGAAAATTTAAAAAAATTATGATTGATTGTTTCAAAGGGATACTAATGACACATGATTTGGATATTTTTGTGTCTGGGAAAAATTTGGGATTAAATGGGTTAATTTTAACAAATACAACTTATGATTTTAATAATGTATTAGTACATTTTTAAATTAACAATAACCAAAGTTTAATAAATGCTGTATAAGTGTAAAATTTTTACTTTAAAAAAGCTCATTATTGAGGTAACACTTAACACAATAAGGTTTAATTTGTTAACATTAGTTAATGTATTAATTCGCATGAACTAAAAGCCATACATTTGGTACAATATTTATTCATCTTTGTTAATGTTAGTTAATAAAACTCCAGCTGTTCATTGATTGTTCATGTACATTTACAACGTATTACCTAATTGATTTTAATAATGCATTACTAAATGTTGAAATTAACATTATCAAAGTTTAATAAATGCTGTATAAGTGGAGTTCATTATTGGTTTGTTAACTAATGTTAGCTAATGAAACCTTATTGTAAAGTGTTACAAGATTCTCTTATCCTCAACAATACTGCTGTACAATTTTTACCTTTAAAAAAGCTAATTATTGAGGTAACACTTACACAATGAGGTTTCATTTGTTAACATTAGTTAATGTATTAATTCGCATGAACTAAAAGCCACACATTTGGTACAATATTTATTCATCTTTGTTAATGTTAGTTAATTAAACTCCAGCTGTTCATTGATTGTTCATGTACATTTACAACGCAATAACTAATGTTAATAAATACAACATTTGATTTTAATAATGCATTTCTAAATGTTGAAATTAACATTACATAATATTAAGAAATATTGTAAAAGTGCAGTTCATTATGTTCATGTTAAGTATATTAATGATTGCTTTTAATGTAATTTGTTTCAGAAAACAAGTAATTCCACATTCAGAGAGATCAAGGAAAATATGGTAAATATATATAGAGAGGTCTGTTCCTTCAGCTGAGTTTACTAATAACTATATACACTGTAAAACATTTTTTACATTTCAATATGCTTTTGCTTTTTTGCATTTTACTGGAATCACGATGGAAGAATTCATTTGAAAACTTTGACTAAAGCCTGGTGTGATGAAAATTGATGACCTTGTTATCAACACAGAAATGAAGATTGCAAATGGATGCAATGCTGCTGCGATTTTCCCAGGAGTCTTCAACAACTGCAAAGTTGCAGTGAAACGAGTTGCCAAACATGTTTCCAAAACTGAATTGGAAATAGCTCATTTCCTGAGTTCAAAAAATTTACAAGCAGAGCACCTTCTGCAACACATTTCAGTGTTGGAAGACACTTACTTTGCCTATTTTGTCTCACCTCTTTGTGAATATAATCTGATGGAGCTGATTGAAAACAAGGATTTTCCTGAAAGAAAAAGCCTGATAGAGAATCGAAGACTAGAGATCTGCCAGGAGTTACTGCATGGACTTCAGGAACTGCATTCATATGGAATTTTGCACAGAGACCTGAAGCCTGAAAATATTTTGTTTGGTAAGAGCAGTCTGTGGATTAGCCATAGCTATAATTATCCTGTAATATCAGCAGAAATTCTCATTTAAAATGCATGAGCATATGATAATGTGGATATCATTTTAAGTGTTACAGTTTTTATGAGCATTTTTACTTTTCTACAGATATCAACAATAAACTCTACATCGCAGACTTTGGAGCAAGCAGAAAACTTGATCTGGCACAAACCACACTGCTCTCTCAAATGGCTGGATCTTTTTCTTGGTCAAGTTATGAAGATGTTGGAGGCATGCAATACAAGTACAAGAAAGAATCAGATATCCAGGTAAGGGTTGGAAATATCATGTTAAAGCTTGTTAATTTGTGGGAGGACGCCGGCACACAGAAGTGTTTTTTAATTACACTATATCAAAGTTACTTTAAGATTTAATGTAAAAATAATAATAAAAGGCAAACTATACATTATTTAAAAGGTTTAAGACTCAAGCCTAAATTTTTGACCTCTGTTTTATTATAAATATCTCATGGTGACTGTAATTTAATTTCTTAATTTGTGTCAGAGGAAAAAATCTGCTATATGGTCATCATGAAAGCATTTGACTACACAAATTCGGTTTCACTTTATTTTGATGGTCCCTTTAACACATTCTGTTGACTATAAGTAATGTTACAACTACATGTGAACTAATTCTCATTAGAGTACTAGAGGAGTATAAGTAGACTAGAGACTATAAGTAGGTTAGAGTTAGAATAAGTTGACATGTATTTGCAAAGTTACATTTAGTCAGTATAATGTCTATTGGAGTTTATCACAATAAAATGTTAGCAGATATTAAGCAGATAGTCTACCAATACTGTAATTACAGTTGGTTGACATGTAGCTGCAAATTTATTTATAGTTAGTAGAATGTTCAAAAGGGACCATCAAAATAAAGTGTTCCCTTTCATAGTCACTACGAGTTACGACGTGACGACGAATAACGTCTCCGTTCCCTACTCAGGGAACAAGGATTACATACGTAACTGTTTATTCTTTTTTTTTTTTTTTTTTTTTTTTTACAAGTCCGCAAGTCACAAGTGTCACAAGTCACAAGCTTCATGTCGAACCATTTTCTTTTCACTTCTGGGACTGTTCGATTAACAGATGAAACTCCATTAACTGCATCTGTAATATGCTGCCAAGCATTTTTACCTAAAGCATTTAGGTAGGCTATTACCTAAAAAATCCTTTTTTTTAGGACCTGATACGCCACTATGTAGCCTACGCTTGAAAATAAAATGTGGCGTTTTGAATGAACTTCTGATAATAAAATTTCAATTTCTGCATCTGAGAAATTTCTCTTCTTCATTCGCTTTTGAGAAGACATGTTGAAATCCTTCGTTTGGTGTCATAATATGATGCCCATATATAGTTGTCAGTCGGTTTTAATGGGCGGGATTTATGGTAATTAAGAATGAGCATGCACGCGTGTCCCATTTACGACTGATTGGAATTCATTAACCCACACACACTAATAATATTAGATCAATAAAATGAAAGAAAAAACTGCAAAAATATGCAGCTGAGTTCTGTTCATTTTACTCCACAAACAAGGTGATAGAAAGTAAACAAAAAATAAATAAATGGTCATTTCAAAAGTTTGAAAACCACTGGTATAGAGCATTAAACACTGGTATAGAGCATGTATTGGGTCTCATTCATGAAACATTCGTAAATATACGAGTAAATATGTGAGTGATTTGCGCGTAAAGAGACATTCCCGAAAATTCTTCTCCTGATTCACAAATACTTCATAAACGTCAGATTTGATAGTGAAATGTGTGTGTGGGTTAATGAATTCCAATCAGTCGTAAATGGGACGCGCATGCACGCTCATTCTTAATTACCATAAATCCCGCCCATTAAAACCGACTGACAACTATATATGGGCATCATATTATGACACCAAACGAAGGATTTCAACATGTCTTCTCAAAAGCGAATGAAGAAGAGAAATTTCTCAGATGCAGAAATTGAAATGTTATTATCAGAAGTTCATTCAAAACGCCACATTTTATTTTCAAGCGTAGGCTACATAGTGGCGTATCAGGTCCTAAAAAGAAGGATTTTTTAGGTAATAGCCTACCTAAATGCTTTAGGTAAAAATGCTTGGCAGCATATTACAGATGCAGTTAATGGAGTTTCATCTGTTAATCGAACAGTCCCAGAAGTGAAAAGAAAATGGTTCGACATGAAGCTTGCAACACTTGTGACTTGTGGACTTGTAAAAAAAATAAAAAAAATAAAAAAGAATAAACAGCTTGAATAAAAAAAAAAAAAAAAATAAAAAAAAAGACTTGCGGACTTGTGTTCCGTTTGCAGATGCTATTACTGGCTCTCGTAATAAAAGTAAAAAGAAAAACCATATGTAATTACTATATAATCTTTTTTCAAAATACTGTGTAAATATGTACCCGATTACGGTGAATTAAAAGGCAGCCTTATTAATGAGCAAAACGTTCGGATGTTAAACGCACTATTTACGCGTGGCTGGGACCAGGTGTAGATTTCTTTCGTACCAACTAACATTTGGGAAATACGAACATTTTAATGAATCCGAAAATTTACGCCAGAACCACTTTACACATGATTTACACAAAAATTCGTTCTGCTCGTGTTTCATGAATGAGACCCATTGTCTTTTCCATTCACTAACAAAATAATTATGACTTTGTGCAGAAAGTCAAGAACGTTTACTAAAACAAATACAATTATGATGTTCCATGAAATTCCAGTCACAGTGCTGGTTATAACTTAAATATTGTACTGTACACAGTTACTCATTCCAAATTACATGACACAAATTGCAGTCAGTGATGAAATCTAATCTAGATTACAATCTAAATACAATTACAATAATTTATAATATTATTTACAAATAATTTACAATCCTGTAATCTAAATCATTTTATGTAATGTAATTGGACTACTTTGCAAGTACTTTTTACCCTAACGATTCAATAGGATAATCGTGTACCATATTGATAATAATACCATGAGAAAGAAAATATATTTAATTTTTTGCTATCAATTTTGTGAAGTGCATTAACTATTATAGCCATTAACTATTATAGCTCTTAGCCTTTATTACAGTATGTAAACTATCCTATCCTCTAAGCCTCATCAGATCACAGAAGGAATGTATTTTAAATACTTGAATGGCCTTATAAGAGAGTTAGGAGCAAAAACATGGTTTTGATCTAATAAATTGTCTTGGTTTGATGCTGTGTTAATATGCCAATTATCCCTTATTTACCTGTTACCAAAATAGATTATGTTGTAATATGCTACTTTAACACTGTTGCAATTACCAACATTTTAAAACATTGTACTTTGAACTGTTCAGTTCTTTCATGTAGCCTAAATCATGACAGAAGTTTTTTTAGTGACAAAAGAGGGTTTGCGCTGGAGTAAGCTGTTAGTTAATCTGGCCGTTAGAGTTATCATCTGCAGATTTGAAATTAAACATGGTCAGACCTGTGGCTTCATTGGGTTTCTGTACTTTAACAAGGACCAATTTCTGTTTTGTCATAAAATATTAATGAGAAAAATATTTTCTTAAAACTTTACAATACACTTAAGCCTATACAGTGGTGGTCAAAATTGATGGCACCCCTGATAAATATGATAAAAAATGGCTGTAAAAAATAAATCTGCATTGTTTATCCTTTTGATCTTTCATTCAAAAAATTCACAAAAATCTAACCTTTCATTGAAGTAAAAGAATTGAAAGTGGGGGTAAATCACATTATAAAATAAATGTTTTTCTCCAAAACACGCTGGCCATAATTGTTGGCACCCTGTTATTAAATACTTTTTGCAACCTCCTTTTGCCAAGATAACAGATCTGAGTTTTCTTCTATAATGCCTGATGAGTTTGGAGAACAACTGACAAGAGATCAGAGACCATTCCTCCATACAGGATCTCTCCAGATCCTTCAGATTCAGAAGTTCATGTTGGTGCTTCTTCTGTTCAGTTCACTCCACTCATCAGGTCAGGGAACTGTGACGGTCATGGCAGAAGCTTCATTTTGTGCTCAGTTACCAATTTTTGTGTTGATTTTGATGTTTGTTTTGGACCGTTGTCCTGATGGAAGATCCAACCACGGCCCATTATAAGATTTCTAGCAGAGGCCGTCAGGTTTTGATTTTGTTATCTGTTGGTATTTGCTAGAATCCATAATACCATGTATCTGAACAAGATGTCCAGGACCTCCAGCAAATAAATAGGCCCACAACATATAAGATCCAGCAGTATATTTAACCGTAGGCATGGGGTACTCTTCATCCTTGTTTGCACCAAACACATCTGCTGTTTGCACCAAACACATCACATCACAATTCTCCATCTGTGATCCTTGAAGAGTCTTTGGCCACTCAAACTTTCCTCCTCACCGTCCATTAAGACAATATAGACACACGTCCTTATCCTGGCAGATTCGTAACATCTTTAGTTGATTATAACTTCTTAATTATTGCCCTGATGGTCAAAATGGGGATTTTCAATTCTTTAGATATTTTCTTACAGACACTTTCTATTTTGTGAAGCTCAACAATCTTTTGCTGCACATCAGAACTATATTCTTTAGTTTTACTCATTGTGATGGATGAGCAAGGGAATTTGGCCTTTGTGTTTCCTCATATTTAAACTCCTGTGAAACAAGAAGTCATAGCTGAACAATTTCATATTCCTGGTGTGCTAAAAAAGGTAAATATTAATGGGAATATACTTCAGAGATACTTTTCTAAGAAAAAATTCTAGGGGTGCCAACAATTATGGCCAGGGTGTTTTGGAGAAAAACATTTATTTCATAATGTGATTTACCCCCCAATTTCAATTCTTTTACTTCAATGAAAGGTTAGATTTTTGCAAATTTTTTGAAGGAAAGATCAAAAGGATAAACAATGCAGATTTATTTTTTACAGCCATTTTTTATCATATTTATCAGGGGTGCCATCAATTTTGACCACCACTGTATATTATGTTTCTTAATGATTGTAATTATGATTTTATGACAACAAATTGCTAAGTGTCTTCTTTAAAATGCTTCTATTCCAAAAATGGCATGAACAGTGAACTTCATGAACATCCCCTATTTAATTTGGGGATGACAATTCTTGGGTTTAGGTTCAAATGGATTAACAGGTTACATGTATGCAGTTATAATACTATTTTAGTATGTGACCACTATGATTTGTCACCAGTTCTGCCAAAAATGCATACATTTGTTCTATGTTCAATTGTTCTGAATGCTAATATTCCGAGCAGCTTTCACTTGAGCACAGCAGCATTTTGTCATTTCAATCATCTTTATTCATTCTGCAGTTTAGTTGTGACCATTACTGAAATTTTTGAAATATTATTTTATTTTGTAGGTAGCAGGATTGGTTTCATTGCATCCTGACGGATGGGCAACACCCCTATCAGACAACTACACCCTACTCCAAGGATCCAGTTGGGCTATCTCAAAATGTCAGAATGGGTAACTTCACTCTTCAATGTGAAGAAAGATGGACAAGACAAAAAGATATTATTAGCAGAATGCTGTCTAAATCGATTGAAGAATGTCCCACCATTGAGGAATGCCTTCAGTCTTTCACATGTATGTTCCAAGACTTACACTCTTCTCTTCACCTCATTAATAAAACTTTGTAGATTTTACAAGAATGTAGAAAAAAATCCTTAAATGATTGGATATCCTTAACAATTGTTGTGCATTTATAGGTTTCATACACCAGTCGGATTACACTGGAATCACAAACAACTACAGCAATGTGAATGAAAATGAAGTACTTTTCATTTTCATTTTCATTAAAAAAAAAAAAAGTTTAATACCAAAAAGACAACAGTGATTCTAAAACACAGTGTTATGAGATAAACAGCAGACTCTAGATAGAAAACAAACATGGACATGGATTTCACACACTGTTTTACAGGACAGAACCCGTACAGCAGATTTCTGTCCCCAAACGTCAGATGAGATGGACATCCTAGAGAATACTGACAGTGATAAGCCAGAAAGTGTTTGCAGTGACATGATGGATTCATCTTCTCACACTGAGGAAGACTTATATGAGTTTGAAATGGTAATTAGGAGTTTTATTACATGAACATACAGGGGAATATATGGGGGGGTTTTATAACATTGTTATTATTTACAAATACATTTCAGTTGTGTGGTTCTTTATTTCAGAACAACACTGAACAACAGGTTTCCCTTTCCCTGGAAATCTCAGAAGAAGAAGAAGACGACACAAAAAAAGCTGAAGGACAAGTTGCAGAACGCATCCGAGGAAAACCACTTATGAAGAGTTGGATGGAAATAGATGAAAGTGCCCATGGCTGTAGCTCTCAACAACATCAAATAAAAGTGAAAATGTCCTCAAACAGTGTACATCAACGCATCTATGACAAGAAGAATTACTGTCTTTACTGTGAGAAGCCTTATCCAAAAATTGCAAGACATCTACAGCAGAAACATTCTGAAAAAGTTGAAGTTGCAAAGGCACTTGCACACATCCGAGGCTCAACCATGCGTACTCTTTTATTAACCAAAATAAGGAACATGGAAAACTACCACCATAACAGTTCAGTCCTATCCTCTGGGAAAGGACAGATCATACCAAAAAGACAAGCAACTTGTGAGTCAACAGCAATAGACTATCTGCCTTGCAAGTTTTGCTTTGCTATGCATGTCAAAACAGATCTCTGGAGACATCACAAACGTTGCAAATTACAAGTGAAAGAGAATATGCCAGTGAAACGAAAAGTTCAGGCAAGTTGTTCTCTGTTGTTGCCAGTGGACTCTGAAGTTTCCAGTAGACTTAAAAAAATGATTGAATATATGACATATGACACCGTTACTCAAGTGGTGAAATCTGACCCGTTGATTCTGTCACTGGGTCAAGTCAAGTCAAGTCATCTTCATTTATATAGCGCTTTTAACAATGTAGATTGTTTCAAAGCAGCTTTACAGAGATAAGCGTATAATTTAAGGTAACAGAGATTGTTTCGGCTTTACAGCAGAGTTAAGTTATTTCCATCTAAAGTTAGTTTTGATTTATTTGCTTCCGTCGCAATGATCATTTGTTATTAAATTAGGGGCCGCTAAGACGACACCATTCCCTCTACACAGACTTTAAACGCGAACCTGTGAGAAACACTGATGGCGTTCACATGCGCATTTAGAATGGGTTCTATAGTTATGTGCGTTTGAATATATGCAGGTTTGGAATTCCCTACAAGCCAAGCCTAAACAAAGTACTTGTCTTTCCCTATAAATTTTGATAAAGAATTTTATTTTATTTTGTTGCTTTGGGGTAGGAACGCGAAACGGATTTTCCCGACAACGCCTTATCTGTAGAGTGGTAGTGGGATCCTCCATAGGGAGAGACTAGTTGGCACTTCAGCACTGCATTGTCATCGGTCCAGGCGAAGGTCCTTCGTCAGATCTGGATACGGCCTGGATCCGGCAGGCTGCAGGAAAACCTCGGGATAAACACAGACACTAAAATTAGCGTAGATGCCATTCTTCTCATGATGTAACGAGTACATCAGGATTTTTGGGAAGTGTTCCCGGTTCCGGCTGACCTAATCTATGCAGCCTAACATTAAATTATAGAAGTCTATAATGTATTATGTGAAAGCTAGGTCAAAGAGATGAGTCTTTAATCTGGCTTTGAACTGACAGAGTGTGTCTGCTTCCCGGACAATGGTAGGAAGACTGTTCCAGAGTTTTGGTGCTAAATAGGAAAAGGATCTACCGCCAGCAGTCGATTTTGATATTCTAGGTATTATCAACTGGCCGGAATTTTGAGATCGCAATAGACGTGACGGACTATAATGCGTTAAGAGCTCGCTCAAGTACTGCGGAGCTAAACCATTTAGTGCTTTGTAAGTGATCAGCAATATTTTAAAATTGATGCGATGTTTAATAGGGAGCCAATGCAGTTTTGACAGAACCGGGCTAATATGGTCATACTTCCTGGTTCTGGTAAGAACTCGAGCTGCTGCGTTTTGAACCAGCTGTAGTTTGTTTATTAAGCGTGCAGGGCAACCACCCAGTAGAGCATTACAATAATCTAGCCTTGAGGTCATGAACGCATGAACTAATTGTTCCGCATTTGTCAATGAGAGCATATGGCGTAATTTAGATATATTTTTAAGATGGAAAAATGCGGTTTTACAGATACTAGACACGTGACTTTCAAATGAAAGATTGGTATCAAAGAGCACACCCAGGTTCCTAACCGACGACGAAGACTTAACAGAGCAGCCATCGAGTGTTAGACAGTATTCTAGATTATTACGTGAGGACGTTTTTTGTCCAATAATTAGAAACTCTGTTTTTTCAGAATTTAGAAGTAGGAAATTACAAGTCATCCAATTTTTTATATCCGCTATGCATTCCGTTAATTTTGTGAATTGATAAGTTTCGTTATGTTTTGAAGAAATATAGAGCTGAGTATCATCGGCATAACAGTGAAAGCTAATGCCATGTTTCCTAATGATATCTCCTAAGGGTAGCATGTACAGAGTGAACAGCAACGGTCCTAGTACTGAGCCTTGTGGTACGCCATACTGAACTTGTGATCGATGAGACATCTCATCATTTACTGCTACAAACTGATAACGGTCAGACAAGTATGATTTAAACCATGCTAGTGCAATTCCACTAATGCCAACATAATGTTCTAATCTATTTAAAAGAACGTTGTGGTCAATGGTGTCAAATGCAGCACTAAGATCGAGTAACACTAATAGAGAGATACAACCACGATCGGATGATAAGAGCAAATCATTTGTGACTCTAACGAGAGCTGTCTCGGTACTATGGTACGGTCTAAATCCTGACTGGAAATCCTCGCAGATATCATTTCTTTCAAGAAAGGAACACAGTTGTGAGGGTACTGCCTTTTCTAATATCTTTGACAGAAAAGGTAGATTCGAGATCGGCCTGTAATTGACTAATTCTGTAGGATCAAGTTGCGTTTTTTTAACAAGCGGTTTAATCATAGCCGGTTTTTTGGTACGTATCCTAGAGACAAAGACGAATTAATGATATTAAGAAGAGGATCTATGACCTCTGAAAGTATTTCTTTCAGTAGCTTAGTCGGTATAGGGTCTAACATACATGTTGTAGATTTAGATGATTTAACCCTCTGGGGTCTGGGGTGTTTTTGGGGTCCTTGAGATGTTCTGACATGCCCTGACATTTGTGCTTTTTTCAGTTGCTTATAAACATATTAATGGCAAAAAAAAATTACACACTATTTAGCACAAACAGGGCTACCATAATATGTGAGCAACATGTATGTACATGTCTGCATTTTTGAGAGAATAATGTTTATGCGTGGTTATTGAAAAAACTAAAAACTAAAGTTTCTGAAATAAGGCCACAAAACACATACTAAATATGTGGCAATAAGACTTTTGACTAATGGATTTCATCGCCTAGTGTTTTTTCTTCAAAATGATATGAAAATCATCCTGCCTAATCATCCACAAAAAAACGATACATTGATTTTAGTTTTGTGAAACACTTTTAGTTTGGAAAGCCAATATGCGGATGGGGCGTAAACGCTCCAACAGCATCATGCATATGTAGTAGTTCACACCTGGTGAGACTACGTCCCTGCATACTTAATGAGCCATTCATTCAGGTGACGTGTCACCTATAGCTAACTTAAATATACAAGCTTCATAAAAATTATCATTCTAGGAGAAAATTTCAGATGGCATTTAGAGGCTTTTGCATCTGAACTCTTCATATATACACACACACATATATATATATGCATGCACATACATACTTTATAATCTTTTCAAAACTAGTCAACGTCTTTCAAAACTAAAGTATACATTTTATCATACGTATTTCAAAGTAAAGGATTCATTAGTTAGTTGATGACTTTATTTTTGACAAAACACATACAGTATATATTCCTCATCTCAGTATAGCAATAGAGTTTGCTAAAAGCTGTTCATTCAATACAGCAGTATTTGAAAATCGATCATATTTTGTAAAATTACATTTATATTTGCATTTATGTCAAAACCTAGACACTTTTAAACATCAAAAGGACATTTATTAATATGTATTCGTGTCAAAATGACAAATAAACAGATTTTCCTATTCAATTTTGCATGGAAACGCTTCCAAGACGCTTGCGTGTCGCGTGAAAAATAGGCGTCGGTTCTATTTCTAGAATGCACGCGTTTTCCACGCGGCTCGTGCCGCGCCTGAGACGCGCGTCTCACACAGGCAGTATGCAAACCCTAAACTGTTAACATGGATGGGAGCCGAAATAAAAACGGACACGCCACGCAGCTGAGACGCTTACGCCACGCATCCAGTGTTTCACCGGCCTTATCCAGCGGATGTGGGCGTTTCACAGGTTTGTATGGATCGCCTCACATTTGCGTTTGAATAGCGCGGTCTCCGTAGGCGGAGTCACATTAAAACTTAATTAGCTGAGATGAGAACGACTGACATCTCTCTCTTTACATACATATTATATAAACTGTGAATATTTTTTTTTTTATAAAAATTACTTCATTTGAAAGAAGATAATTCAAGCTTCATGCCTGTGTGACTGTATGCCTGTTTGACTGAGTATTCGCTGAGTTACAGTTCATTTTCGGACGCGTTTCAGAATTGACTTCACTGACGGAGAGTAGGCAGAACTCGCATCATGTTTATTTTTCTTTATTTGGCGAAAAGCACAACACTTTGTTTTTATTATGAGCATACACAAAAAAAAATACACACTAAACAGGATCGATTGATGTATAACACAAGTATATAAGATAAAAATTAATATTTTTTTTTTATTTTTTTTTTGCACTCATACGAAAAAAAACGAGCCTATCGCGCCGGCGCGATAGCCGACCTCAGGGGGTTAATGAGTTTAGTAAATTCTTCCTCTCCTATAGCAACGAATGAATCAAATTTTTCCTCAGGGAGACTACAATGCACTGCCTGATGCGATACTGTAGTAGACGGTTGCATAGTTATAATTTTGTCCCTGATATTATCAATCTTATAATTGAAGAAGTTTATAAAGTCATTACTGCTGTGTTGCTTGGAAACTTCTGGGCTTGAAGCTTTATTTTTCGTTAGTTTAGCCACCGTTTCAAATAAATACCTAGGATTATGTTTATTTTCTTCTAATAGGGTTGAAAAATAAGCAGATCTAGCAGCTTTTAAAGCCTCTCTGTAAGCAATAGAGCTCTCCTTCCATGAAATGCGAAATACCTCTAGTTTTGTTTTCTTCCAGTTGCGCTCCATTTTTCTAGCTGCTCTCTTAAGGGCCCGAGTGTGCTCATTGTACCACGGCGTTGGACTATTTTCTTTAATCTTCTTTAAGCGCAACGGAGAAACTGTGTCTAAAGTGCTGGAAAAGAGAGAGTTAAACGTTTCTGTTGTAATATCTAGTTCTTCTAAGCTATCTGAGATGCTGAGATGATGAAACTGATTAGGAAGATTATTAATAAAGCAATCTTTAGTAGCAGAAGTGATAGGTCTAACATATTTGTAACACGGAGTCGGCTTTGCAGCTTTGGCTAAATGAAGTTTACACGAGACTAGATAATGATCTGAGATGTCATCGCTCTGCTGCAGAATTTCAACGGCATCAACATCTATTCCGTGTGATAATATTAGATCTAGAGTATGATTACGACGATGAGTAGGTCCTGACACGTGTTGTCTAACTCCAATTGAATTTACAATGTCTTTAAATGCCAATCCCAATGCATCTTTTTCATTATCGATGTGTATATTAAAATCATCAACAATTAGTACTTTATCTGCAGTCAATATTAATTCTGATAGAAAGTCCGCAAATTCTTTGATATAGTCAGTATGGTGCCCTGGTGGCCTGTATACAGTAGCCAACACAAATCTCAAACGTGATTTATCGTTTACACTATATATTTTTACATTAAGCACCAATGCTTCAAAAGAATTATATTTAAAACTTGATTTCTTAGTGGTTTTGAAACTATTACTATAAATTACAGCAACACCACCCCCTTTGCGTTTCAGACGAGGCTCATGTTTATAACAGTAATCGTGCGGGGTTGATTCATTTAAAGTAATGTAATCGTTTGGTTTTAGCCAGGTTTCTGTCAAACACAGCAAATCTAGGTTATTATCTGAAATCATATCGTTAACAACGAGTGCTTTTGAAGTAAGCGATCGAATATTCAGCAACCCAAGCTTTAGCATTTGCTCATCTGTAATATAGCTGTTTTTTATTTGTTGAACATCAATTAAATTTTTAACCTTAGATGGGTTTAAACGTTTTTTGGATTTCCAAATTCGGGGAACAGACACAGTCTCTATATGATGATAGCTAGGTGAAAGAGGCTCTATGTGATAGGATTTATCTGACCTTGGTGACGCGAGGCCGCTAGCAGACGGTCGGTTTAGCCAGTCTGTCTGCTTCCTGACCTGAGCCCCAGATTGTCATGTTTGAGCTCTAAGACTATGAGCCATATTACTAGAGAGAAGAGCAGCACCATCCCAGGAGGGATGAATACCATCTCTTTTCAACAGGTCAGGTTTGCCCCAAAAACTTTTCCAATTGTCTATGAATTCTATATTATTAAGCGGACACCACCTAGACAGCCAACCGTTAAGCGAACACAATCTACTAACTATCTCATCACTCCTGCGAACAGGAAGGGGGCCAGAGCAAATTACAGTCCTTGACATCGTACTTGCAAGTTCACACACCTCTTTAATATTAATTTTGGTGATCTCCGACTGGCGGAGTCGAACATCATTAGTGCCGACATGAATAATGATCTTAGAGAATTTACGATTAGCATTAGCCAGCACTTTTAAATTTGCTTTGATGTCAGGCGCTCTGGCTCCCGGCAAACATGTGACTATGGTGGTTGGTGTCTCTATTTTCACGTTCCGTGTGATAGAATCGCCAATAACTAGGGCACAATCATTCTCAGTGGGTGTTTCACTGAGCGGGGCAAATCGATTTGTTATGGTAATCGGAACGGAAGAGTGGTTTTTAGATCCGCGACTAGAGCGATCCCTCACTGTCACCCATTTGCCCGGCTGCACGGGCTCTACTTCAGCCGGAACCACGCCATGTAAAGTGTTCACTATTCTATGCGCATCCAAAACATCTAAAGCACTAGCACTCTTACTATCCTCAATTAAAGTTTGGATGCGTGTTTCTAATTCTGAAATCTTCTCTGTCAACCTAACTGTCTCCTTACATTTATCACATATAAATCCTATATTGTCGACAGAGAAGGCTATACTAAACATGTGACATGAAGTGCAAGTGACAATAACAGGACAAGACATTACTCACCGTGTTTGTTGACTGATTCTTACTCACCTGAGCTTTTATGAACTCAAAGGCGCGGACGCGCGAGAGAAAAATAAATAAATAAAAATAGCTGAGCGCACGGGTGGCGCGTTAACAGGCTAGCGAATTACTAGCGTTTTGTGCTAGTAGTACTAATAACAAAAGCTAGCGATGTCAGGTTAATCTGAGATGTTGGGTAAAATGTAGTAGTATAAACAACTAGAAATGGTAGTAAAATGATGGTTCAAAACAAAGAAATATAAGGCTAAGACGGAGCTTACAGCACCGAAGCACACAAACACACTCACAGCAGGCAGCGAGGCAGACAGGAGCAATCGATCGGCAGACAGGAGCAGGGTGAGAGAATGTTCCTCAAAAACTGAGAAGTTTCACGGCACCGGGCAGACATTAGAAATAAGATGAGAGAACTTGCCAGACTTCTTCTAGTGACAAGAAGTATTGACAAAGACATTGTTGCTTTGAAGGACTTGATCAACCCAGGAAAGTTCAACACAGTACATGAGGGAGTAAAAAAGATGACTGGATTTGATTCCTCAACAAACCGATTCTCAGTCCCTTCAACAGCACTGAAACTGCGCCATTCCCTTGTGAAAGTGGCATATATTTTGCAGGGAGAGGCTTTACATCAAGAGGATGATGTATTGAAGGGAAGAGCAGAGCAATTCAGTAAATTAATTGAACTGGAATGGACCATTCATGTTTCATCTAATGCACTGAAAACTTTGTACCAGAAAAAGTGGAACAGTCCACAAATGCTGCCTTTAGCAGAAGACATAAAGAAGCTCCATGATCATCTAAAGTGTCTTGAGGAGGTCAACAAAAAAGCACACATTGAACTCACATCACAAAGGTCATGGAGTGATCTCTCTCAGGTGACTCTAGCACAGCTGATATTATTCAATCGGCGTCGAGAAGGTGAGGTTTCTAGGATGGAAGTCAAAACATACCTGCAGAGAAACAAACAGATGATTCAGGATGCAATTATGGAGAGCCTTTCACCTTTTGAGAAGAAACTCTGTAAGAATCTCACCAGAGTAGAGGTACGGGGGAAACGAGGCCGCAAAGTACCAGTACTATTTCCAACAAATGTCACAGAATCTGTGGAACTTCTAATTAAAACTAGAGAAGATGTTGGGATTTCCCCTAGCAATCCCTGTCACGGTTCATAAATTCATTGTTTCCTTCTTGTCTCGTGTAACTGTTGTTTTGTGTGCCTGGGTGTGTGAGAGTGGGCATCACCACTCATTCCGGTTGATCAGCGATCCAGCTGATCTCATTCATCGCTCCAGCTGCAGCTCATTCACGCACCTATAAAACCTCACCGCACTTTCCTCTCATTGTCAGATCGTTGTTTGATGTCTCCCGTGTGTGATCCTGTTCCTGTCGACGTTCCTGTTCGTGTTCCCGTTCCTGTTTCTTGTTCACCTGGATTCGTCTTCACTTGGGTCATCACGTCTGCTTCACTTCACTTCACGGACACCTCGCTGACCATCCAGTCCCTGTGTCATCAGCTGCTCACCCACCACCGGACTTTTCATTACTATCATCTAATAAACTGAGTTAACTTGCATATTGCTTCTGTCTTTTTGTAATCATGACAATCCCTACATATTTGCTCGTCCTTTTTATGGATCACAGGAGAGCATCCATGGTTGTGACTGCTTAAAGCGATTTGCAGAAAGCTGTGGGGCTAAACACCCAGAAAACATTACATCTACAAAGTTGAGAAAACATGTAGCCACAGTTTCTCAGCTACTTAACCTGCAAACGCATGAACTAGACCAACTAGCAACTTTCATGGGTCACAACATTGAAGTCCATAGGGAGTTTTACAGACTGCCTGAAGAAACCGTACAAGTGGCAAAAGTGAGCAGAATTCTGTTTGCCCTACAAAGTGGAATAGGCAAATTTAAAGGAAAATCTCTGGAGGACATAACGCCAAACATCAACTGTAAGTAAATTACTTATGTGTCTTTTTTTTAAACAATTCAAAGTGTCCACACTTTGTAAAAATCTACTTTTAGTTTTAAAGAATGTGACTGCTCGTTTTGGTAGAGTTGAAGGGGGCTCCAGCAACTCAGATACAGAGGATGCTGAATCTGAAAAAAGGATGACAGAGGATGATCATTCGGAAACAAAGGGCTGCCACCTCAATAACGACTGCAGCCTCAAGAGAGGCGGTTCCATTCTTTAGGATTTCACCACTGCCTTTAAATAAAAAGGGTTCGTTATTCCACTTTGCATAAATAATTGTATCTACATGAAACATCTTGACATGTATTTTAAGAATTGGCTGTGCTCTTCAGTTTTGTAAAATCTGCATTATTCAAATTTTGTTTATTCTTTAATTCAATGAATTTGATTTACTTACTTAATTTCTTAATTTATTTTAACAGGAAAGTCCAGAAAGAAAGTCCCTGGTCAGAGAAGGAGAGTAAAATTATCGAACACCATTTCAAGAATTTCCTAAAGGAAATGAAAGTCCCTGGAAAAAAGTGGATTGTGAAAGATTCTTAAATGAAAACAAGATTTTAAATGATAATGAAAGAGACTGGAAAGCAGTAAAATACTTTGCAGTGCACAACCGAATAATTACTATCAAGAGAAATTTGTGTCACCAGTATTGATCCTATAGAAATACTGGGAGCTTGCGTATTTGAGTGATAGATAATTTTCTGTCTTTTTTTAAGTTGTTTTAAAAACTCACTATTTTACACGTGCTTTTCATTAATATATTTCATGGTATTTGTATCTTTTAATATAATTTATTTGGTGTTACCCTTTTATTTATTTAATTATTTATTTTATATAAAGCAAAGCAACTTGTTTGAGAAGCAATATGTCATTGATGTTGTGGTATACATTTAGGCACTCATCACTGAGGGTGGAAAGTCTGCACTACCGCAGGGGGGGCTCTTTTAGTGAGCTTATGAGATTTTCTATGTGATAAACTTAATGGTTTATTATGTGAAAAACCATTTCCGTTGTCAGGAGTGCAGCAAGAGCAAGTAAGAAACCTTCAGTTTAGGAGTGTGTGGACCTTAAATAAACTTTTACTTGATTTCATGCAACATGCTGTAGGTATGCATTTTTTCACTATTTATTCTAATTGCAAGAACTGGTTTTTGAGTGTTATTGTGAACAATATTATTACATGTCATTACATATTTTGTAAGTAAAAACTCAAACTGAACTTTGAGTTTTGACCTCCGGTTATATATATATATATATATATATATATATATATATATAGTTACATAATGAAGACAGACTTCACTGCCAGTTCACATCACTGTTCACACACACACACACACACAGTTCCATTGCAGGCAGAAGTCTCCTGTTGTATAGGTAGACATCATTCAGGTACAGAGAATACAGCAAAGAAATTCCCGAAACTACAGAGCCCTGCTTTAAATGGGATATGTGGACCGATTATATACTATCGTATACAGCCACAACAGAGAATACATTTCTTAAAGCAATAACTCTCCTGTAATCAAGTTGCATTCTGTCAAAGCTCTGTTTGTCTTCTCCTGAACATAACAGTCCACAACATAAAGTGTCTGATGTTTTATAGTGCTTCCATCAAAAGTGTTATGATATTCTGTATTTGTTGATATGGAACTGTAGCTAGAGAGACGAAATCAGTAAATAAAAGTCGTAACAATGGCAATTAAATTGTTAGGGACTGCATAACCAAGCATAGAAAATATCTTTGAAGAGAGACCATTAATAGAAAAGAAAAAGACTAAGAAATAAGAAAAGTAATATTATGAATGGTTAATGATAAGAAGCGTCTTCTCACATCTGCTCTTGATCTGTTGCCGCCAGGCCGTCTGTAATTTTTACCCCAGTGAAAAACAGATTCAAATGGTCTTTAATAAAAATAAAAATAAATCTATTTTTATTTTATTTTTGATAATTTTTGATTTTTGATTTTTTTTTTTAAATTGTAGGCTATATGTTTATCTTTGCATATTGGTCTCTGTAAGTGTGTATGCAATGGTAAGTTAATTGTTAGGGACTTCATATATATAAATATATATAATGTAACTTATAGTTATAGTTACAAAATAAAGACACTGTTCACACACACACACACAGTTCCATTGCAGGCAGGAGTCCCCTGTTGGTCAGTGTAGAGCGAAAGTCCCCTATGTTAGTAATATAGACATGTATGTGTGTATGTGTGTATGCAATGGTAAGTTAATTGTTAGGGACTGCATATATATAATAGATATATAATGTAACTTATAGTTATAGTTACAAAATAAAGACACTGTTCACACACACACAGTTCCATTGCAGGCAGGAGTCCCCTGTTGGTCAGTGTAGCGATAGTCCCCTATGTTAGTAATATAGACATGTATGTGTGTATGTGTGTATGCAATGGTAAGTTAATTGTTAGGGACTGCATATATATAAATATATATAATGTAACTTATAGTTATAGTTACAAAATAAAGACACTGTTCACACACACACAGTTCCATTGCAGGCAGGAGTCCCCTGTTGGTCAGTGTAGAGCGATAGTCCCCTATGTTAGTAATATAGACGTATGTGTGTATGTGTGTATGCAATGGTAAGTTAATTGTTAGGGACTGCATATATATAAATATATATAATGTAACTTATAGTTATAGTTACAAAATAAAGACACTGTTCACACACACACACACACACACACACACACACACACACACACACACACACAGTTCCATTGCAGGCAGGAGTCCCCTGTTGGTCAGTGTAGAGCGATAGTCCCCTATGTTAGTAATATAGACATGTATGTGTGTATGTGTGTATGCAATGGTAAGTTAATTGTTAGGGACTGCATATATATAAATATATATAATGTAACTTATAGTTATAGTTACAAAATAAAGACACTGTTCACACACACACACAGTTCCATTGCAGGCAGGAGTCCCCTGTTGGTCAGTGTAGAGCGATAGTCCCCTATGTTAGTAACATAGACATGTATGTGTGTATGTGTGTATGCAATGGTAAGTTAATTGTTAGGGACTGCATATATATAATAGATATATAATGTAACTTATAGTTATAGTTACAAAATAAAGACACTGTTCACACACACACACAGTTCCATTGCAGGCTGGAGTCCCCTGTTGGTCAGTGTAGAGCGATAGTCCCCTATGTTAGTAATATAGACATGTATGTGTGTATGTGTGTATGCAATAGCAAGTTACTTGTTAGGGACTGCATATATATAATAGATATATAATGTAACTTATAGTTATAGTTACAAAATAAAGACACTGTTCACACACACACACAGTTCCATTGCAGGCAGAAGTCCCCTGTTGGTCAGTGTAGAGCGATAGTCCCCTATGTTAGTAATATAGACATGTATGTGTGTATGTGTGTATGCAATAGCAAGTTAATTGTTAGGGACTGCATATATATAATAGATATATAATGTAACTTATAGTTATAGTTACAAAATAAAGACACTGTTCACACACACACAGTTCCATTGCAGGCAGGAGTCCCCTGTTGGTCAGTGTAGAGCGATAGTCCCCTATGTTAGTAATATAGACATGTATGTGTGTATGTGTCTATGCAATGGTAAGTTAATTGTTAGGGACTGCATATATATAATAGATATATAATGTAACTTATAGTTATAGTTACAAAATAAAGACACTGTTCACACACACACACACAGTTCCATTGCAGGCAGGAGTCCCCTGTTGGTCAGTGTAGAGCGAAAGTCCCCTATGTTAGTAATATAGACATGTATGTATTTATGTGTGCATGCATTAGCAAGTAAATTGTTAGGGACTGCACAACCAATTCAAAGTGTCTAGGAAGAGAGAGTGTTAAAAAAGAAAATAATATTATGAATGATAAGAAGCGTCTTCTCGCCTCTGCTTTTAAAACATTTGCCTCCGGACAGTCTGTATTATTTACCCTGTTGTAGATTTAAATGGTCTTTCCTCAAGCAATTACATTTTTGATATATATATATACAAGTTACAAAATGAAGACAGACTTCACTGCCAGTTAACTTCACTGTTCACACACACAGACACACAGTTCCATTGCAGGCTGGAGTCCCCTGTTGTATAGGTAGAGATCGTTCAGAGTTTCAGGTCCCCACTTGGCATGTTTTTTAAAAAATAAAAAAATGCATATTTAAAGTTATATTATGAAAAAAGACCTTAAAAGAAAATTTTGTATGTCATTTTTGTTTCTTCAAAATGTCTAGAAACCATAGTCCCCTCTTGGTCAGTGTAGAGCGATAGTCCCCTGTTAGTAATATAGACATGTATGTGTGCGTGCGTGCGTGTGTGTGTGTGTGTGAGGTGGAGAGAGCACACTTGTGTGACATAGTTGGTTATGGTGCATATAGTTCATACCCTTACTAACTTTATCCTCATTCTACAGGCCACTGTGCACAATACTGCACATACACAACTATAGAGCAAGACGCTCACGACATTGTACATATTGTCTCTGTCGACAGGCGGGAGACGAACAGAAATTCGGTAATCATGGAGAAGGAGTGCTTCATTAGGACAATGGATGCACTTCTTCCAGAGATCCATGTGACTGAGGTGGTCACTGACGCACATCCTCAAATCTCAGCATTGCTCAGTAAGGACAATGTGTGTTTTTTCACAAAATGTGGTCTTTAAATTCATGTTTTTCAAGTTGGTTTGTCTGATTGTAATGACTACTATTTAGGGTATGGCTGGTTGAATAAGTGCCTGCACAGCCAGGCAAATGGGTGACAGTGAGGGATCGCTCTAGTCGCGGATCAAAAAAACACTCTTCCGTTCCGATTACCATAACAAATCGATTTGCCCCGCTCAGTGAAACACCCACTGAGAGTTCTGTTGATTGTGCCCTAGTTATTGGCGATTCTATTACACGGAACGTGAAAATAGAGACACCAGTCACCATAGTCACATGTTTGCCGGGAGCCAGAGCGCCTGACATCAAAGCAAATTTAAAAGTGCTGGCTAATGCTAATCGTAAATTCTCTAAGATCATTATCCACGTCGGCACAAATGATGTTCGACTCCGCCAGTCGGAGATCACCTAAATTAATATTAAAGAGGTGTGTGAACTCGCAAGTACGATGTCAAGCACTGTAATTTGCTCTGGCCCCCTTCCTGTTCGCAGGAGTGATGAGATAGTTAGTAGATTGTGTTCTCTTAACGGTTGGCTGTCTAAGTGGTGTCCGCTTAATAATATAGAATTTATAGACAATTGGAGAAGTTTTTGGGGCAAACCTGACCTGTTGAAAAGAGATGGTATTCATCCCTCCTGGGATGGTGCTGCTCTTCTCTCTAGTAATATGGCACATAGTCTTAGAGCTCAAACATGACAATCTGGGGCTCAAGTCAGGAAGCAGACAGACTGGCTTAACCGACTGTCTGCTAGCGGCCTCGCGTCACCCAGGTCAGATAAATCCCATCACATAGAGCCTCTTTCACCTAGCTATCATCATATAGAGACTGTGTCTGTGGAAATCCAAAAAACGTTTAAACCCATCTAAGGTTAAAATTTTTATTGATGTTCAACAAATAAAAAACAGCTATAATACAGACGAGCAAATGCTAAAGCTTGGGTTGCTGAATATTCGATCGCTTACTTCAAAAGCACTCATTGTTAATGATATTATTTCAGATAATAATCTAGATGTGCTGTGTTTGACAGAAACCTGGCTAAAACCAAACGATTACATTACTTTAAATGAGTCCACCCCGCAAGATTACTGTTATAAACATGAGCCTCGTCTGAAACTCAAAGGGGGAGGAGTTGCTGTAATTTATAGTAATATTTTCAAAACCACTAAGAAATCAAGTTTTAAATATAATTCTTTTGAAGTGTTAGTACTTAATGTAAAAATATATAGTATAAATGATAAATCACGTTTGAGATTTGTGCTGGCTACTGTATACAGGCCACCAGGGCACCATAAAGATTTTATCAAAGAATTTGCGGACTTTCTATCAGAATTAATACTGACTGCAGATAAAGTACTAATTGTTGGTGATTTTAATATACACATTGATAATGAAAAAGATGCATTGGGTTTGGCATTTAAAGACATTGTAATCTCTATTGGAGTTAGACAACACGTGTCAGGACCTACTCATTGTCGTAATCATACTCTAGATCTAATATTATCACATGGAATAGATGTTGATGCCGTTGAAATTCTGCAGCAGAGCGATGACATCTCAGATCATTATCTAGTCTTGTGTAAACTTCATTTAGCCAAGGCTGCAAAGCCGACTCCGTGTTTCAAATATGTTAGACCTATCACTTCTGCCACAAAAGATTGCTTTATTAATAATCTTCCTGATCAGTTTCATCATCTCAGCATCCCGGATAGCTTAGAAGAACTAGATATTGCAACAGAAACTTTTAACTCTCTCTTTTCCAGCACTTTAGACACAGTTGCTCCATTGCGCTTAAAGAAGCTTAAAGAAAATAGTCCAACGCCGTGGTACAACGAGCACACTCAGGCCCTTAAGAGAGCAGCCAGAAAAATGGAGCGCAACTGGAAGAAAACAAAACTAGAGGTATTTCGCATTTCATGGAAAGAGAGCTCGATTACTTACAGAGAGGCCTTAAAAGTGGATAGATATGCTTATTTTACAACCCTATTAGAAGAAAATAAACATAATCCTAGGTATTTATTTGAAACGGTGGCTAAACTAACGAAAAAGAAAGCTTCAAGCACCGAAGTTTCCAAGCAGCACAGCAGTAATGACTTTATGAACTTCTTCACTTATAAGATTGATAATATCATGGAGAAAATTATAACTATGCAACCGTCTACTACAGTATCGCATCAGGCAGTGCATTGTAGTCTCCCTGAGGAAAAATTTGATTCATTCGTTGCTATAGGAGAGGAAGAATTTACTAAACTCGTTAAATCATCTAAATCTACAACATGTATGTTAGACCCTATACCGACTAAGCTACTGAAAGAAATACTTCCAGAGGTCACAGATCCTCTTCTTAATATCATTAATTCATCTTTGTCTCTAGGATACGTACCAAAAACCTTTAAGCTGGCCATGATTAAACCGCTTGTTAAAAAAACGCAACTTGATCCTACAGAATTAGTCAATTACAGGCCGATCTTGAATCTACCTTATCTGTCAAAGATATTAGAAAAAGCAGTGTCTTCACAACTGTGTTCCTTTCTTGAAAGAAATGATATCTGTGAGGATTTCCATTCCGGATTTAGACCGTACCATAGTACTAAGACAGCTCTCATTAGAGTCACAAATGATTTGCGATTGTCATCCGATTATCATGATTCTCATCCGATCGTGGTTGTGTCTCTCTATTAGTGTTACTCGATCTTAGTGCTGCATTTGACACCATTGACCACAACGTTCTTTTAAATAGACTCGAAAATTATGTTGGCATTAGTGGAATTGCACTAGCATGGTTTAAATCATACTTATCTGACCGTTATCAGTTTGTAGCAGTAAATGAAGAGATGTCTCATCGATCACAAGTTCAGTATGGCGTACCACAAGGCTCAGTACTAGGACCGCTGCTGTTCACTCTGTACATGCTACCATTAGGAGATATCATTAGGAAACATGGCATTAGTTTTCACTGTTATGCCGATGATACTCAGCTGTATATTTCTTCAAAACCAAATGAAACCTACCAATTCACAAAATTAACGGAATGCATAGATGATATAAAAAATTGGATGACTCATAATTTCCTACTTCTAAATTCTGAAAAAACAGAGTTTCTAATTGTTGGACAAAAAAAATTCCGGCCAGTTGATAATACCTAGAATATCAAAATCGACTGCTGGCGGTAGATCCTTCTCCTATTTAGCACCAAAACTTTGGAACAGTCTTCCTAACATTGTGCGGGAAGCAGACACACTCTGTCAGTTCAAAGCTAGACTAAAGACACATCTCTTTGACCTAACATTCACATAATACATTATAGACTTCTATAATTCAATGTTAGGCTGCATAGATTAGGTCAGCTGGAACGGGGAACACTTCCCATAAATCCTGATGTACTCGTTACATCATAAGAAGAATGTAATCTACGTTAATTTTAGTGTCTTTTGTTTATCCCGAGGTTTTCCCGCAGCCTGCTGGATCCAGGCCGTATCCAGATCTGATGAAGGACCTGCGCCTGGACCCGATGACAACGCAGTGCTGAAGTGCCAACTAGTCTCTCCCTATGGAGGATCCCTTTACCACTCTACAGATAAAGCGTCGTCGGGAAACTCAATTCGCGTATCTACCCCGAATTGATAAAATAAAATAAAATTCTGTATCAAAAATTATAAGGAAACACCAGTACTTTGTTTAGGCTTGGTTTGTAGGGAATTCCAAACCTGCGCACATTCAAATGCACTTAAAGCTACACTGTGTGATTTTTACCCCCATCTAGCGGTGAAATTGTATATGACTACCCAGTGAAAATTAGTTTCTGTTCCTCTCAATTCCGAGAGCGTTTTAACTCCTACGGTGGCCGTATTATTCCAAGATTAACATGGCTTCCAGTTATCGACTTCGTCCAAGACAATAATAAACAATATGTCTAAAATGAATAAAACTACAGGACAGATGTCAGGAGGTAAACGTCACCCTTGGAATCGGCTATCCCAGCATAATCAGATTAGGCTAATGTTACAATGTGTACAAAGTAAAAGCAATTAAAAATAACTAAAATTTACAGTGTCCTTTTTTTATATAGCTTAAAAAATTGCACCTTTAAAACTATTCATTACCTGTGATCTGTCGCAGCACAGATTTATGTTACAAGGTAAACAATACTTTTTCACCATTGACGCGAGGATGAAGTTATACTAGAGGTCGTTCTGGCGTTATGCACAACCATGCTATGGTTAGACAAGCAACTATAAAACTTCGAATTTACACAAATTAATTACAACAGGCTGAATTACCTGTCGAGAAGAAAGCAGGCAACCTTGGCGTCCGTTTTAAAATCTTTTCTCCTCATGAGCTCTTTCCATCTGGGAAAAGTTACTCCAATATTGACTATGGTCTTGCTGATTTGTCTGTCGCGTTGACGTTTTAATTCTCTCTTTCAAATGTGAGTACGCACGCACGCACACACACACACACACACACACACACACACACACCACACTATCTTTCAAATCTGCCGGCACTCGCGAGCTCGCGAGTAATCTCCCCCTCGCATTCGTCACGGTGTCACTGAGTGAAAAACGCAAAAGGCGAAGCTTGAATTTACAGGTATGTCCCTATTTGGCTAATGTAGTTTCAAGATGGAGGGGCAACATGGCGACCGGCATACGAACCCCTCACCCGTATGTACTTTCAATGGCAGATTATAAACTTAAGAGAATACTTTATTACTTGAAAGAAGTAAATATACATTAATGAGCACATATATTTTTGAAAGAACTAAGTGTTTTTTGCTAAGAATCAACTAAAAAAGTTACACAGTGTAGCTTTAACTATAGAACCATTTCTTAATGCGCATGTGACCACCATCAGCGTTTCTCACAGGTTCACGTTTAAAGTCTGTGTAGAGAGAATGGTGTCGTCTTAGCGGCCCCTAATTTTCCAAATGATCAAATGATCCAAATGATCATTGCGACGGAAGCGAATCAATCAAAACTAACTTTAGCTGGAAAATAACTTTATTAAAGAACCGCTATAAATCCAAAACAATCTCTGTTACCTTAAATTATATGTTTATCTCTGTAAAGCTGCTTTGAAACAATCTACATTGTTAAAAGCGCTATATAAATGAAGATGACTTGACTTGACTTATTTCTTAGATCCTGAACGTGGCAAATACAAGGCACAGGGTTTGAAGCATTCCCTAGATATTTGGCATGCAGACAAGAATTTAGGGAAGAAGATACGACGGGTATGTCATCTTATTTCACACACTCATTGGATAGTTGAATCTGTTCATGCTGTGGCTGTGTAACATCTACATCTTTCTTTCAGGTTGGTACAGTGAGGGACCAGTCAGAACTCCTGCCTTGGATAAAGAATATTGTGAACCACTTCTGGTATTGTGCCAAGCAAGCCTCTTCCGAAGAACAGTTCAAGGTAGGTTTGTGAATTGCAAAGTGGTAAACTCAAACAATGTTTTGGGTGTGTGAAAAAGGTGAAAAAGGTTTTTTGTTTTGTTTTTAAAGCTGAAGTGACATGCACTCCTACATCATGTCCGCAACCAGCACACATGGTCAACGGGATGCTGTGAGCATGAACCTCTAGGGGACAGAACCCAGGAGAAGCCTTGGATAAAACAAGGTAATTGTAATGTGATTGTCATGCCATGTGTCGGACTATGCATGTACAATCAACCGATTCAGAGTATGAATTTTTACAGGTTCGGAAGCTCACCAGGCTCTCACCGCTATCGTATTGGACAAGCGGTGGTTGAAGGATGTGGGGAAGTTCATTACCTTCAGGTAAGCTATTATTTCAATTATCGGTTTTCATTTCAAAACATATTTATGTCAAGCCCTATTACAACACATAATTTCTTGGAATTATAACGTGTATGCAAAGCAGTGTCTTACATATGCCAATCTCGATGTCTGTACTGTTTGCTTGGCTGGCCTGTATGCTTGGCACAAAGAAGCGATCTAAATGAAACAGGGTTCCCTTAGAGTGCGATGCTGTTAACCAGTTTTGGTAAGTGAAAGTAAGTTTGTTTGTTTCTCACATCCTACAGGACGACATCAGATTTGGAGAATTTCCAGAATCACATCCTGATGTACGCTGGAAAATGGTTTGCCTACAGCCCAGCAGTGTATCGCACGCAGACCCTGCTGGCGGCGATCGACTACAACAGTCATAATCATCGCCTTCCCGCGCGTAACAGAGATGCTCAAAAGATGTAAGTGTTTATTATAATGCTTGTACGCTTTCCAGTAGAAAAACATTTATTCCAAATAGTCCGATTTGCAAAGACTATAAAGCAAACTGTGTTTTCTTTCTAGGTACAGGCGTTACTACAATAAGAAGTCGAAATGTTGGAGCGTGTACGCCCTGAAGGAGAAAAAGGACTATCGGTACATTCCAGACCTGCAGAGGGCCATTGTTCGACACTGACTGAGAAGTGGAGCTGGTCTTCCAAGGAGACAGACTCTCCGGCTCGATGACCCTAGGCGCTTGGGTGTGCTGGCTGCTACATCGCCACCATCCACCTCCGAACTGGTTCAGACTCACGTTATGCGTGGGGAGGGTGTCCCCCAAAGTGAGCGCTGAGTGCGTTCGTGGGTGGTGGTGTATCTCTATGTAATATGTACATAGTTATCTATGTAAATAAAATAAAAATGTCCTTAATGTTTTTGGGTTTTTTTTCAAAAAAATTACCAAACTTGAACTATAACAAATAAACATCACACCATAAAAAACACTTTTTACAATAAACATTCACATGAGCCGTCGCACCCTGAAACCTATTTTTTCATAAAATAACCAAACTTGAACTATAATAAATAACCATCACACCATAAAAAACACTTTCTACAATAAACATTCACAAGAGCCGGCGCACCCTGAAACCAGTATACTGACCCCTTGGGTCAGGAAAAGTCTCCCTGATCCTCCAGACACAACAGCTGGGAATCACCACTCTTTCCAACTCCAAGGCGACCATACTGCCATGTATTGTCTTTGTTCAACACCAGGCTCCTGTGCATCATCAACTGCAAAGATATCATTACAAGCAGCCCTCGCTAGCCTCAGAACACCCTCATCCAGGATGTAGTACTCCATGTAGGCCATACTACTAATGCAGTTCTGTAGGGCCTGGCGGCAGCAGAGCCTCTCCAGATCAGTGTCCATTTCCCGGCAGTTTGTACAGATACACCAGTGTAGTCCACCACCATCAGGTACTCTTGGCCTCTCTGTGTCTTCATGCAAGGTCAGCACATCGAACATCAGTCCTGGGAGCCTCAACATGACCTTTTGGAGGATGCGGTCCTTCTCTTGCGGTCCCAGAGAGTTGATCTGGGTCTGTATTTCTGTATTTTTCCCACTGCATGAAAAGAGGTGTATCCGGACCAGTATACTCCTGTATACACTGCTGAAATTCGGAAGAATCCAGGAGTATACTGGCCGGATAGCTCAAATTCCATGGGTCTGTATATATCCGTATACATCCGAAATGATACCAAATCGGATGTATGTTGTGGACGTATACAGCCATTTGTTGCCATGGCAAGTAATCCCATCAAAGGTTTTTTCAAGAGAACATTTTCACACCTTTGTGCACCTTTTGGCCTTCCCCCCTATTGGTCCTTTTCTTTTAAAACCACTCCCATTACCCAGACCACTATTGGAGGACAGGACACATTGAAAACCCAGGAAAGTGACTTGATTGGTTACTTTTAGAACATAGCCCACCCTAGGCCTTATCGCACAGTGATTTGATTGGTTATAGGCCAGCTATGCAGTTATTGCTCAGTATACACTAACCCCCCTTCCCCCAATTTTAATACATTCAAATATAATTTTAAAAACACACACAAAGAACAATGAGAAAGTCTGACATTTTTATTAAGGTAAATAAAACATTCCAAAGAGCATTATAAACAAGCATTAAAAAGGAATGGGGGAACAAAAATATTTGAAGGGATGAAAATGTAAAGGAACAAAAACAAATATAACATGAACATTCCAAAGAACATTATAAACATACATTAAAATGAATGGGGAAAAAGAAATGTGAACAAAGGTGTAAAGGAATAAAATACAAAACGTGGAGATAAGCAACATGCACATCAAAAAGGAACAAATATACAAAGTATACAATATAAAACGAGATCAATAAATAAGAAATATAGAAATTAAAGTGTATATAAAATATATGTAAATATTCATTTTTCAAACTGCCATGATGCACTGGTGGTGTTACGTAGCGTGGGTCAGTCTCTAGTCTGGTTTGTAGTACCTGGCAGAGAGCAGATAACTCTGTGGTTCTGTTTGGTGGAGACCTCACCATCCACACTGGCCTTCCATCAACAATAGCATCTTCATCAGACATCAGTTCTATTGTTGCAGTCTTCCACAGTTCCCTTTCTGTGTTGGTTTGTACAACACTGGACCTGGTCTCCAGCAACTGCAAAACATGACACAGGGTTCTCAAGTCTCACGCATTGGCCGTGAGACACACGCAATTCAACCAGTTCACACGCTCACACGCCACACCGTGTATTTCTCACGCTAAAAAGGCAATGTCAACCAAGTTGTCCTGCAAGCTTTATATATAACGTTGTATACGAGGCGCGGGCACACAAAGTGAAGTTTTCTGCCGCCAGCACGTATCTCGGCCAGATTGCGTTCGTTAATAGGCAACACAGATGCGCAAACACACGGAAGTTGACGGAACATTCTCGGCCGCCGTACGTTCGTTACTAGGTAACCAACAACATCGCGCGAACACTCGTGAATGATGGAGAAGGTAAGTTGGAAGAAAGCTCGTCTAACATTTTTAGACTAGAACATTTAATATATAGCCCATCGTATACATTATTATTGATGCAGTCAAAAACTCTACAACTACTTTGCAACCAGGCCAGAAGCTTTGGCTCAGTTTGGCTAGCTTACGTTATCTGAAACTAAGGGAAATGTTAGTGGGTATGGGAAGGAATGAAGATGTATTTCTTCATTTTATTTTAAATAAATTTAAATGTATTTATTTTATTTTAAATTATATATTATACTGTATTAATCTTTCTAGTTACATTAAGGCTACATGTATTAAAGCAGAGTGCTCTGGGTAATATTTTATATCCTGTCAAAACATACATTAATCATTGCCATACATTAACATTGCATTTGTATTTTTCAAACACTTACAACACAAAACACATTTCATAAGCTGGAGTGTGTAGCCTACTCTTGTGTACACACACAAACACACACACACACACACACACACACACCTTAATAATACTCTAATATGTCATTTGTTCACAATGTCCCACCACACAAGAAATCATTATACCATTTCGACTAGACACATTCAAAATGCAAAAAGATTTGTTTTTCAAAAACTGTTTGGAGAAATTTGTTATATTTTTGTATAACTTATTTGTAATTTTGAAATATAACATTAAAGAGTATATTTGATGTGATGAATTGCTCTGTCATTTATCAGATTTACCAATTGTTATAATTTCAATTTGTGCTGGTTAATTTGGGTAAAATTGGGGGGCGGGGACAGGTGGGGGCGTGGCTCCATTATGGCTCCTCCCCCAACCACATGTGATCTCACTCCAAGCTTTTGATAAAACTTGAGAACCCTGATGACAGTAATTTAACCACTAAAACACAGAGAGGAGGACAGTTACATTCTGAAGAAAAAAAAAAAACTGCTTAACCAGTTTCTTAAAGGTATAGTGGAGGATTTTTCCGAATTTTAGAAAAGAACCGCCCTCTCCACTTTCACATGCGCAACACTCTACCTGCTCCCGAGAGAGAACGCCTATTAAACGTGTGTGAGAGAGCATGCACGGGCCCAGTTCTCCTCGTGCATGCTCTGTTTACAATTTTCTGTCGGCATCGCTCATACATGCTTACTTGCAAGTGTAACCGTGGCGATTATGCCTAACTTAGTCCCGACTACGCCACCGGGGTTATATATCCCCGGAAATAACAACACAAGTTCAAATAGACAATATTTGATAGAAGAACGAAGACGTGACTTTCAAGATCAAATAGTTTTATTGACAATGAAGCATAATTCTCTGAAATAAGCACTTTCATCTATTAGTAATATAAAAGAGGAATAAGAATTTAATACACATGGACATTGGTTCAAATTATTTAAATTTCACAACCCACCCGTCTTACAGTAGGAGAGACCAAGCCTGTGTGAAAAAGAGGAAAAGTCATTGGGCCACGGACCCGCCGCCCTAAGAGTACAAACCACACGTGCACGGTTCTCAATGAGATTAATAAAACCACTTCTAAGAAAAGTACAGTGAATAATACAAACCACTCTACACTCCCAAACCAATACACATGCAGTGCAGGAAATCTCACGCCACATGCAGTGAAGGGAAAGGCCCAGACGACCCCAGAGAAAGACACTCCCACACAGGCTGGCTCCTAAAACAACAAGGAATATAGATTAAAACTCTCATTTACGCATCACATACACCACAGCGGTTGGTCTAAACCAAACTCAAATAATAAAAAACAATTTACAAAAATAAATCATAAACAAAACAGCAGGGCCTAGACGTCAGAGTGGGTGCTTGAATTATTGTGTACTTTGTTGGACTCCAGACATCTTGTATTTTATTTCTACCTCGGTTACTACAGTCTCTTCGATAAACTAACTGACCTTCTTTCAAGTGGCCGCTAGAACCCTTCCGATCATGCCTCTCTTTCCTCAACTGTGCTGCCGCTTGAATTCTCTCCCGCGCACCATCAAAGGCCACTTGCAATCGCTCCCGATGTTCCTCCATCCAGTCCATTACGGTCCCTGCTGTCGACTGTGGAACTCTTCCAAGGAGAAAATCAACTGGCAAATTAGGTTCTTGGCCAAACATTACAAAATGTGGGCACTCGCCTGTTGTCTGATGTATGGTGGTATTATAAGAGAACAATAATTGAGGCAAATACTTAGGCCAGTCAACTTTAGCAGACTTTGGCAGCGTACAAAGGAGGCTGTGCAGTGTTCGGTTAAACCTTTCGCATTGGCCGTTGCCTTGAGGACGATAGGGTGTTGTGCGGGTCTTCTGTATCCCATACAGGTCACAAAGTTGTTGTATCAATGCCCCTTCAAAGCTCCGACCCTGGTCCGAGTGGATACGAGCTGGAACTCCAAACCGGCAAAACCATTCCTTTACCAGGACATTTGCTACCGTGGAAGCCCTCTGATCATAGGTTGGAACTGCCTGCGTAAATTTGGAGAAAACATCAGTCATTATTAGTACTTGCTCCTTCCCATCCCTTGAACGCTCCAGGAAAGTAAAATCAATTGCTAGAATTTGATTTGGTCTTGCAGCAATCAAGTGTCCCATTGGTGCCTTCACCGGAGGATGTGCTGGTTTAGCCAACGTGCAACGTTCACATTCTTCACACCACTTCTTAACTGCTTTATACATCCTAGGCCAGTAACACCTTGAGCGTACCAGCTCAGTTGTCCTCTCAATACCTTGGTGACCATGCCCCTGATGTAACTGCTGTAACACCTCCTCCTGTAGAGATTCTGGCAACACCAATTGTAGCACCTCCTCTCCGCCATCAGGACGAGAAGTCCTACTGTACAATACCCCCTCTCTCTCCTCCAAACGCTCCCATTGTCGTACCAATTCCAATACAGACTTACTCAATGCTTGTCGTTCAATGTGGTCAAGTTTTGCGGTGCTCAAATGACTCAAAGGGTTGTTATCAGTCCAAACAATGCACTTATGGCCCAGCAAATATTCTCGAAATTTCACCGCCATTGCCCATTTCAGAGCAAGAAACTCGAGCTTCATGGAACTATAGTTTGGCATCCTCTTCTCAGTTCGACTCAGTGTTCTACTTGCATACGCCAGAGGCCTCACTTTCCCTTCCTGTTCCTGTGACAACACTACTCCAAGTCCGTTCTGGCAGGCATCCACTTCCAAAATAAAAGGCAATGAAAAATTAGCATAAGCCAACACAGGAGTAGTGGTCAGACGCACCTTTAGATCCTGAAAACTCTTCTCACAAGCTTCAGTCCACGCACTGCTCACGGGTCTCCGCGCACCCTTTTTATCCTTACTCCCGCCCAGTTCTCCAATCAGATGATACAAGGGAGCCGCCACCACTGAGAAATCTTTAACAAATCGTCTGTAATAACTAGAGAACCCCAAGAAGGATCTTAGCGCTGCTATATCCGTTGGTCGAGGCCAATTGGCTACAACAACAATCTTCTCAGGGTCAGTAGAAACCCCCTTATTGGATATCACATGTCCCAAGTATTTTACCTCAGTCTTGAAGAAACAGCACTTCTCTAACTTCACCTTAAGACCCTCTTGGTGAAGCCGGCTCAGAACCTTGTCCAACCGCTCCAGATGTTGGTCTATAGAACTGGAAAATACGATCACATCATCAAGGTAAAGCAACAAAGTTTGGAAGTGCTGAGACCCAAACATGCGCTCCATGAGTCGCTGAAATGTACTTGGTGCATTACATAGCCCAAAAGGCATACGATTGAATTCGAAGAGCCCAAAAGGGGTACAAAAAGCAGTCTTGCATTTATCCTTCTCTTCAACAGGCACCTGATTGTAACCGCTTGCCAGATCTAGAGTTGAAAACCAGCGGGCCCCTGAAAGGGCATCAAGGGACTCCTCAATGCGAGGGAGGGGAAAGGCATCTCTCCGAGTCTTACGATTGAGCTGACGATAATCCACACACAATCGCAGGGCACCATCTTTTTTCTTCACCAGGACTATTGGTGACGCATAGGGGCTGCAACTCTCCCGTATTACCTGACTTTCCAAAAGCTGATTTATATGTGCCTTCACAACATCATATTCAGCAGGTGGAATGCGCCTATACCTTTGTCGTACAGGCGCCTCATCAGTTAAGGGGATCTCATGACTAATGAGGGTAGTACAACCTAGATCTCCCTCATGGGTGGCAAACACTGACTGATACTTTGTCAATAGAAAAATTACTTTACTCTGCTCTGACTCAGAGAGGGCAGACAAATCAACTGACTGTATCAGCTGCTGTACTTTATCAGCTTGCCCTTGTTGCATACTAACTGTTGCCTGAACTTCCCCCTCCCCCAATGGAAAAGGAACCTCCTCAACTCCTGCAGGTAAGCTAACTATTTGTCCTGGCTTTAACGTCCCCAAGGCACAGCGTGAAGGGACACGAGCATCAATACTACTAACGTTAATCACAGGAACATAAGCAGTACCCTTAAACGTCTGTACTATAGCAGGAACCACTAGTAGTCCAGCAGGGAGCATAACATTAGAAAATGGCTCAAAAACAACAGTCTTAGACCGGTCAGTAAGGTGCTGAGAGCAGGTAGTTGCCACTAATTCCATGGTGCCCCCGGGTAAATGGACAGGGTACCTACCCCTAACTCTTGCGATCCCGGTGCTGGGCCTACCCGACGAGGGAGTATTATGACAAAACTGGAGAGCCTGTTGCCACTCCTTAGGGGCCTGCTGGACACATGGGAGGCTGAAAAGAGAAGCACCATGCTGACTGAACAACAAGTCGTAACACTCGCCAATAATGTTCATTCCCAGAACACCTGGAATATTTGTTTTTGACCATAAGCCAGGGGTGTCTTTTACCACAAGGATCCCTTTCTTTGGTATAAATTTTCCCAAAACCTCAACATTCACTTCTGCATAACCAAAATAGGGTATATCAAGCCCATTAGCGGCTTTGAGTTGTAACCAATTACAAGAATGCAGTTGTTCACTAAAATGTTGGGAAAAAAAACTTTCTGTTACCGTGGACACCATTGATCCAGTATCCAAAAGGCATGGCACCCTGACCCCCCCCCCCATAAGCACAATAACGGACGGGCATGGCCCTACTAATTTCGGCACATTGAGGCGGCTTACCTCATTAAGATTACTTGAGTCAGAGTTGTCCCCTCCTGAACCGTGACTCAACGACTCAGAGGGAGTAAGTTTTCCGACGGCTGCTGCTGGGATCCTACCCCCTGTCTGAAATGAGACTGTGATCGAGGTTCAACACGTTCATTGTCACAGTGGCTAGCGAAATGGCCAGGCTTTTGACAACGCCTACATACCACTTGGTTACGATGCATAGGGGGCCGTTTGGGAGAATTGCGTAAATGGGAGAGCTGTTCTCCCAGCTGATTTAACTGTTCTTGTTGTCGTTTTAACAGTTCTTTTATTTCAGCAATTTCAGCCGAATAACTACCTATTCTAGAGATGTTTGATGTAGTGGATACATGCGTAGCACACAATGAAGGTACAGAATAACTTCGTGCCCGCCCCTCTACAGACATACCTTCCCGCTCCCAACGAATAGCCTCTTTACGAATATCTAAAAGCGTATGGCTTGGATGGGCTCGGACACTTTGTTTCAGTGCCCTTCGAAGAGCAGGGTCAGTAACGTGTTCAACAAACTGGTCTCTTAACAATATGGTAGAATTAGGCATTGCATCTGGGGCACTTTCCACCACCTCATTCATAAGCCCAAACAGAGCATGAGAATACTCCTGTAATGATTCACCCTCAAGTTGTTTACGAGAAAAAAATGTATCTTGCAATGCAACATAAGACTGAGAACATCCATATATTTCTTGGAGGATAGAGAGAATCTCTTCTGGATCTTCCCTCTCTTCTCTAGACCTATATTTGATTTCATTTTTAGCTTCCCCCTCCAAATGGTCATAAATGAAGTAAGCTTGATCAACAGATGTTAAACCCCGGGCCCGCATACTCGCGCGGACCTCATCTACCCATTCGGCTATTCCAATTCCCACCATACCTCTAAACACAGGGCACTTCCTTTCCCTGGGCACATACAATAAACGGTCATGGGACCCATTAGACTGAACCAAAGACCTGGGAATATTGGGACCAACATTAGTGGGTTCAGTTCTCATAGGAGCAGTCTGAGCCTCTACAAGGCGTTGATTATCAGTTCTCAGCTGTTTAACCAAGTCCCGCAACTCTTGCAACTCCACCTCCATGATCACCATGCACAGTTCCTTCCGTCGTCCTCACCAGAAGCAATCTCCAGGCGAAACACCTTCCTGTTGATAGGCCACTGCTGTTTTGCAAAAGAAAACAAGAAAAAAAAAACAACAACAACAAAACAACAACAAAAAAACAAAAAAAACACCAACCGCTAGGTAAAAAAAAAAAATACTATTACCCTTGGAAGCCACGTCTCATTTTACACAAGCAAAACAGATTATCCTGCCGACTTACGCCAGATGTAACCGTGGCGATTATGCCTAACTTAGTCCCGACTACGCCACCGGGGTTATATATCCCCGGAAATAACAACACAAGTTCAAATAGACAATATTTGATAGAAGAACGAAGACGTGACTTTCAAGATCAAATAGTTTTATTGACAATGAAGCATAATTCTCTGAAATAAGCACTTTCATCTATTAGTAATATAAAAGAGGAATAAGAATTTAATACACATGGACATTGGTTCAAATTATTTAAATTTCACAACCCACCCGTCTTACAGTAGGAGAGACCAAGCCTGTGTGAAAAAGAGGAAAAGTCATTGGGCCACGGACCCGCCGCCCTAAGAGTACAAACCACACGTGCACGGTTCTCAATGAGATTAATAAAACCACTTCTAAGAAAAGTACAGTGAATAATACAAACCACTCTACACTCCCAAACCAATACACATGCAGTGCAGGAAATCTCACGCCACATGCAGTGAAGGGAAAGGCCCAGACGACCCCAGAGAAAGACACTCCCACACAGGCTGGCTCCTAAAACAACAAGGAATATAGATTAAAACTCTCATTTATGCATCACATACACCACAGCGGTTGGTCTAAACCAAACTCAAATAATAAAAAACAATTTACAAAAATAAATCATAAACAAAACAGCAGGGCCTAGACGTCAGAGGTCCACATGTATAGGACTCCAAACAGCAAGATCTGCCAAATAAAAACAAAAACAAATACCAAACAAACAATATTAGTATTTGGAATACAAATCCAAATAAACCTCCTATGATGTCGTTCCTATAAATCATCGTAACCATTCAAACTACATAATTAGTAGGTTAGGCTCATTGCTGACACACGTACCTCTGATGTACTCAAAGTGAATTATAAACTTGGGTAATACAGCTTGTTGCTATGGGTTAAACACGGCATCCAGCGCTCGACACTAACACCATTCAAACGCCCACGCGCTCTCACTCTTGCATCGAGGACTTTCTACCTGCGTTTAACACAAATTCAATAATATAAACAGACTAAACATCTCTATGTAACACAACAAAATACCACACTCACACCTCGCTATAGCGCTTCGGGGTCACAGCACCGGAAGTAGACGGAAAAGGTCAGAACGTCAGGAGGGTGTGTCAGCTACTGACTGTTGCGCTATTTATAGTGAAATAAACACACGCCCACCCCATACCGAATCCTTATCCACTCGGTCACACAAGCACATACGACGGCCTTACGTAAATATATCACCAGAATGATTGACAATTAAGAGGACCAATAGTCTTGATGATCCACCCGGAAAAAGAAAATCCTCCACTATACCTTTAACTGACCCGTCTCTTTCTTTGACGGTTCTTTGCAATGTTCTTCATAGTGTTTCTTTTCTGGGCCTTTTCAGGCTGAGCCAAAGAATACTTCCTCCGCAAAGTATCAAAATACGTCTTGCAACCTGTTAAATAAATCATAAATAAATGTAATTCCAATAAAACTAAGTAAAACAGAGGACATTAAAATGATTACAACATCTTTAAGATTACCTTTTACACATTCAGGGTCAACGTCTGTAAAAGTTGTCCTTAATTCTTCGAAGAGGTAAGTGGTCACAGCCAGGTTATGTGATGAATTTATTCTGGGGGAAAAAGTTGCAGGGCTCGATGGTGTTTTAAGCCCCCAATGGCTCCTTAGAGGCAGCTAACCCTACCCTCAACCTTAAACCTACCCATCCCCTCGCTGCCTGGAAGGTGCCGTTGGGGGCATAAAACACCAAAGACCAAGTTGCAGGCATCATTAATGAAATTCAGTTTTGGTATTTCAAATCCATTTAGTAGTAGATTAAACTAACATTTACAGTATACAATACGCAGTCTTACCCGGTTTGTGGATCGTATTTGTGTGGGTTGTTCTCTGAATTATGGAGGCACCTTACAGATTCCTGTAAAGTTTGAAATTAAAAAGTGTTTAAGTGGATTCACAATCTGCAAGAACCACAAAACTGAATTTTCAGTTTGAATAAGTTGGCCATCACAGTAAACATAAGAGACAAAACATATCAGTTCATAAATCTTTAAGATGTCACGCAGCGCTTCTGATATCTTTCCGGTTTGTGCCGCCTTCTGCCTATACAAGGCCACCAGTGCACGTGTATGTTGGTCAAGCACAGCATAGAACTGGTGTTGATGTTTGTGATGTGTTGGAACTCAGCACAAAGCTACAAAAACAAAAACAAACAAAAATAATTATATAAAAAGACTAATACTCGATTTGCAACAGAAAACACATTTGTGATGCAACATGTTCCGTTAAAATACATTCTTGAGCAACATGGTCACATGCAAAGTGATAGTTCTTACACACAGTGAATAGTGGCATTTGCTGTTCCATTTGAATGTGATACATATTAAAAATTTGGCATAGAAATATGTGTGAAGAGTGGCAGAAAAGAGAAGTGAGTCTATTTTACCTGTGATTCAATCCGAAGAGCCGGCCATTTCCCCAATAAGTCCTTCACCTGCACAGATAAAACAATCAATATGAAACCAGTCAAATTATGCAATCAACCTCTTTAATGACAAATTACTGATACAAAATTTCAAGTGAATGTAACTTACCAATAAAGTTGCTCTCTGGTGACAATGTAGGTCTGCACATGCACACAAAAACAGACAGCAAGATATTTAATTTTTAAGAGACTTTTGATTGATGCTAATGAATTAGGCTCCAAATAAAAGAAATGGTGAAAAATAGTTACAGCCTAAATTAACATTTGAGTCACCTTGATTTTGGGGGATGCTCACTGCACTCCTTCCACTTAAACATATAATGAAAAGACGTTTGTAAAGGTTCAATAAAAACTTTTATAGTTCATTCGCAGTGTTGGGGAAGTTACTTTTAAAAAGTAGTGTTTGCTCGTTACTCGTTACTTTTTAAAAAAGTAATCCGTTACTTTACTTAGTTACCCCATTTGGAAAGTAACTTTTTACGTTACTCGTTACTATTACGTTACTTTTATGTTGCTTGACTTTGGGCAGAACCCAATATCTGTTCCTAAATATGTAGACATAAAGTTATACAATGGAGGACATAACAGGTAATTATTTTGTGCTCTTTATTATAAAAAATAGTATCAATTTCGAAAGAAAAAAAGTCCTTCTCATTGGCGCTGCTGTGTGCGGCAACTTTTATTCTCAGCCGGCTCTGCATCATGGGGTAGAGTGCGACACTCCGCGATGAGCAGCGCGGCCGCACCACTTCTCTCCGCTCCGCTCCCCCTATCCACCGAACTTTAAATTTCGGCAACAGCCAATAAAGCGCTCCTGCTCTCTAACACCGGTGCGAATCGCGTCTTGATAGCATAGGACAAAATGATATAGAAGACATAAGCTTAGTTTTCAGACATACGACTCACTCTAAGGGAGTAGGAGAAAAAAAAAATATTTTGAGAGAAAAAAATATATTTTGTTTAAAAGTACACATATTCAAGCTTTCTATATATTTCTCAGGTCTGTGAGACAAGTATAGCTTATCTGAGTTTCGGTTCATTTACAGTATGGAGACTAGCTCCAGTTCACGCGCTGGTGCCGTCATGATTATTTTGCATGCCATATTTACTTATTTATTAAATTCAGGCAATTAATTGGTTGGTAAAACATTGATTAAAATTAAGATACAATTAATACACAACGAAATTCGTTTTAAAGAAAGTCTTTCTACAAAAACAAACTTAATAAAGTGGTCTAAATCATGTCTGCCCACTCCATTTATCTCCCGATATATTGCACAAAATTATGATCTTACTCATGCTTTTCACTTTTCATATAATCAACATAGATTAAATTATTTATTTATTTATTTTATTTAAACATAAATATGAAACTAAATAGTTTTCTTTAATTTACTTATTAAATTCAGGCAATTGATTGATAAAACATTGATTCAAATTAAGATACAATTAATACAAAACGAAATTCACTTTAAATACAGGTTTTCTACAAAAACAAACTTAATAAAGTGGTAAAAATCATGTCTCCACACAAAATTGTTATTTTATTTAATTTAAACATAAATATGAAACTAAATTGTTTTCTTCAGTTCTCAACAGTTCTCTTCTCTCAAGCACGCAGCTGAGGCAGTGTCGCTGTCAAATATATCCATGGGAAAAGTAACGTTGCGCCGAATTGAAAAAGGAACTACGTTTCGTTACCAAATGTTTAGTAGTAACGCGTTACACTACTTTTTACCCGAAAAAGTAGTTACGTTACTGTAACGCGTTACTTTGTAACGCGTTACACACAACACTGTTCATTCGGTAACTATTATGTCCATAACCTTAACTTTGTTTGAGTAAAAGTTGCTAACGTTAGCCACTAGCTCATTTGGGTGCATGTAGTAGGAATAACATCACATTGAACTTACCAGAGCAGGGCGCTTAACACAAACAGCAGCAACACACTCAAAAACAGAAGGACTATCGCTTGCTGAAAAGAGTTATTGACTAACGTTAACATTATTGCCCTGCCACGACATTAACAGTAACAGTTACACAGGATATTCTGTCACTAGCAGGCGGACTGATGTCAATCGCGCCCGCGGCACTGCGCTTGCAAATTAAAAATAGCCTTGTCTAACAGTCAAATATCACGTGTAATATGATATTCTTACAATATTACAACAAGCAAAGTAGTTTTGAAGTGTTTTGGTTTACTTACAAGTTGTTTCATGTTTGATACCACGTCGCTCGAGAGGGTAGCCATCTTGGATAGATTTTTCAGGTAACGTCAGTTAGGGCCGCACGTCATGACGTCATATCACGTGATCGACAGTTACACTTTAAAATAGTGAGTGAACCAGCGGTGTTCACTCAGAAATGCTGAGGCACACAAACATAAAAATACATATTTGTTCATAGACATTAATAGTTTAAAGGTGTATTAACTCAGCAAGAGATTTTAACTGTAGTGACCTCAGTCATTATAAGGTAGTAGTACTGTTCGGGCACAGTGTGACGAGACGAGTGAGCCTGCTTGCGCACCTCAATTCAGTGGAGTAGAAAAGCTCAGGTTCCTTCTACCTTTTTAATAAATATCAAGTCCCCTTTATTTATACAGCGCTTTTTACAATACAGATTGTTTCAAAGTAGCTTTACAGAGATAACAGGAAAGTAATGCAAGAAAGTTTGTTTCCAGAAGAAAATAGCTTCACAGTCCAGCTTAAGTCAGTTCAGTGATGATTCATTTTGTTGTATAAATAAATAAATACATTTAAATGTGTATATATATATAGCCACTTTGGAGAAAACTGTGATGTCATCGTCCAGCTCAGTTCAGATCTCATATAATAGTGTCAACGCAGTCAGATCAATAATATTGTTGAATATTAAATTAAATGTCCCCAACTAAGCAAGCTAAAAGCCAATGGTGAAAAAGGTGACAAATGTTGTTGTCTGCAATTAAAACTTTGAGATATTCTGAAATGTTTTGGTTCATTTTTCTTTATTTGTTCCATTAAATTCCTTTGTTTATTTCATTAAATATTCAGATGTTTTTGTGAACGTATATGTTCAGACAGGGTGTTTATTTTGTCCTGTTTTTATAAAAAAATATTTGATTAAGAGACTTTTTTTCATGCAGTGGTTTTAAGGCCCTGGCACAGGCGACATAAGCCAACCCTAGAGTCGGCTTCAGTCATTGTTAGTTCTTTGACGTCGGTTTTGTGTTTCAGGGCCTTAAGAATTTATTTATTTTTCTGTACAAAAAGCTTGTTTGCTGTAGCCTATAGTAATACAGAGATAATTCTCAATCCTGAAGTCCTCCCCTGCCACCCCTCCCCTGGGGTTGGCGCCCCCTCGTGGTATCTAGCCAATTAATCCTATGAAATGCACAACAATGAGTCATAATGCTATGGCGTACCCGGGAGGCGACGCAAATGTTTCTTTAAATCTATTCAAAGATGTACCATTGAATATTAGCGCTTTAAATGTTAGAACTCTGTTACAAACTGGTCAACAGGCTCTATTAGCTACTACGTTAAGCAACTTGAACATTGATATTTGTTGCTTATCCGAACTTCGTATGCCAGAATCAGGCACATGTCAAATAAAAATACCTGGCAAAATTGACTTTTTCACCTTGTATTATAGTGGAGAAGTGGCCCAACGACAGGGCCTTAATGGTGTTGGTATTGCAATTTCCAAAACCATCAATGATGCCCTAATGGAATGGAATCCTATTACAGACCGTATTGCCAAACTTCGCCTAAAGGCTAACCCTGCCAATATTACAATCATTGCAGTGTATGCTCCAACAAATATAGCCTCAGACAATATTAAGGAAACTTTCTATGAGGCACTTGACCTTGTGATTGAAGACACCCCAAAGAATGACTACCTCATATTGGCAGGAGACTTTAATGCTCAGCTTGGACCTCCAGTTCATGATCGCCAAGAGACTGGCCATAACTCTCTTGGAACACTGACTGATAATGGAGAGCGTCTCTTGTTCCTAGCATCAAACCATCATCTTATAGTGGCCAACACCCTGTTCAGCCATAAACGTCGCCATCTACAAACCTGGATTAGTCCAAATGGAAAGACCCGCAATCAAATTGATTTTATACTAATCCGTAAACACTGGCGTCACACCCTGTTGGATGCTCGCTCCCACTGGGGCATAAATATTGTTACAGACCATGCTCTAGTATTGGCCAAGATAAAAGTGCGCCCCATATGTGAAAAACGAAAAAAGCCACTCCAAAAGTTCGATATTACACAACTAAAACTCCCAGACAAGAAAACTGAGTTTGTCTCTAAGTATAGCAACTCTAAACCACAGCTCATCTCCTACTCAGTCAATGGAATATGGACACAAATCAAACAAAGCCTTACCACCTCTGCAAAAGCTGTACTAGGACATACAAAAAAGAAGAATGATGACTGGATTAGCACAAATACCATTTCCCTATCCAATCAGAGGAAGACTGCACGAAACAATAACAATCATATCCTTACAGCTGAATTAGCCAGGCAGATAAAACGCTCTGCCAATCAGGACAGGGAAATCTTTTGGACAAATCAAGCTATAGAATTGGAAAATGCCTAAAATCGAGGAGATTGCAAAAAACTATTTCGATTGGTCAACAATCTGGCACGAAAATATTCAAAACCTATCAGTGGAACCATACTGGACAAGCATGACCAGGTCATTAAAAGCAAAGAACAACTACATGACAGATGGTGTGAATATTTTGCCGAACTGTTAAATCGAAATCCTCCACAGGTTACCCAAGCCATACCAAAATGCAATCCGTCATTAAATCACAGCATAAGTGAAGAACCACCTTCTCTGGACGAAATTCAAAAAGCTATTAAATGCCTTAAGAGTGGCCGTGCCCCTGGTGTAGATGGTCTACCTTCTGACCTCTTTAAAATTGAAAACCCGAACCTGATACAGGACCTGCACGATCTTTATTCCAAAATATGGGCAGATGAAAAGATCCCTATAGATTGGCAAACTGCTATTATAATACCCATCTTCAAGAAAGGTGAAAAGAGAAATTGTAAGAACTACCGCGGTATTTCCCTTCTAGCCAATGCCTATAAACTCATGGAGCGAATTCTCTTAAACCGGATCCTGCCTATTCGCGAACGGTATACAAGAGAAAACCAAGCTGGTTTTCGACCAGGTCGTAGTTGTACCGACCAAATCTTTTCCCTCCGGCAAATAATAGAACTACGCCATGAATTTAGGCAACCAACTGTAGTCGCATTCCTGGACTTCACAGCAGCCTTTGATAGTGTCGATAGAGGAACGATCTGGTCTTTACTCAAAATGGAAGGAATCCCCAATAAGCTGGTTAATCTTTGTGCATCAATGTATGAAAACACAAACTGCAGAGTCAGAGCCTATGGTGAAGATGGCCATGCTTTTGCCACTAAAACAGGGGTGCGACAAGGGGGCATACTTTCACCTTGCCTCTTTAACATTGTCATTGACTATGTGCTTAAAACCCCATTGGAGTAACCATTTACCCATCAGAACGACTGATTACTGATCCTACATTTGCAGATGATATAGCAGTCCTTGCAGAGTCAATGGAGTCCATGCAAATAATGATCGACCATATTACCCAAATGGCAGCTTCTGTTGGTCTGAAATTAAACTGCCAAAAATCTAAATACATGACTGCTAACACTGACTCCATAAATCCCAATAACAACCTAACCATCGAAAATGAACCAATGGAACTTGTCACCTCATTCACATATCTAGGAAGCAACATTGCTCTAATAGGAAGCTCGGATGAAGAAGTTCAAATAAGAATACAAAGAGCTTCCTCAATCTTTGCGGCACTGAAATATTTCTGTAATAGACGTGACATCCGAATCAAAACAAAAACAAGAATATATTATGCTATAGTTCGGGCGACACTACTGTATGCCTCTGAAACGTGGCCTCTAAAAGCTGACCAACAAAAAAGGATGGAAATATTCGACCACCTAAGACGCATAGCCAAAATCCGTTGGTCTGACTTCATCTCAAATGAACAGGTCCGTGAACGTTGTGGCCTAAAGGAGTCCCTGTCTTCAGTGCTTATGCAACGCCGCTGGAAATGGATTGGACATGTTTTACGTATGCAAAATAATCGCTTACCATTACAAACTTTTATGGCCATTCCTGGCCCCCTTTGGAAAAGCCCTAAAGGAGGCGTTCGTATGACAACGAAAAGATACTTTCACAAGGCTGCCGAATCCTTTATCATGGTACCCTTTGGATTGAGTAGAAAGAAATATGACAAAGAATGGCAAGGACATATTCAAACCTTGGCTATGGACCGAGTACAATGGAGGTGCATTACACAGGATGTCGTCCAAACCCTGCAGGGGTGTAAAGGACGCTAAGCAAGTAAGCAAAGCCCCTGCCACCCCTCCCTCTGAGAACAGCCAGCACTGTGTTAGTGTCAGTCATTAACATATGAAAGGTCTTCACACCTAACAGTCGTCAGTCCTCTCACACCCAGCAGTGTTTATGTCCGTGAAATTTCACGATTCCTGTATATGACCGCATATGTGAGGTTTCCGGGTTTGTCTGGAAATATACTGTCCCATGTTACTCTGATCCGATTTTTCCCACATCCATCCGGCATACATCAAATTACACAGGAGTTTACCAAGCCCGTATTTTGCCGGATTTGAGTCTTTTCATGCGGTGTGTCCTGTCCTGCAGATCCAGGAATCTTCTTTGTCTGTCAGGGTCAATATCCTCCCTTCTCCCTCCTCTGCTTCTCTTTCCTCCTCTGCTTCTCTTCCCCTCTCTGCTTTTAGGCCTTGTATCTGCACTGGTTGAGGGTGTAAAGTCAGATGAGGCTGATGAATCCTGAAATAAATGAGAACAACCTTATTATGGTAACTGTATGAAGGTCAAACACTTGCAGGCATGAATTGTAATTTAGAACTGCTCAAAAAGCAAGAATTAGCAACATATACAACAATTGTGTCAGCTATATCTCTTCCTGGTATACTGTAGCTTTGTGTTGGCTGAACTATATCCCCTATTACTCTTTTCATCCTATTCGTTAAAACTTTGGTGAGTATCTTGTAATCTGTGTTTAGTAAACTAATCGGTCTATAATTTTCCAGATCTAATTTATTTCCTTTTTTAAAAACCAAAGTTATCACTCCCTCTACCATTTTGCTCTGTATTACTTACTTTTTTTCAATTACCTTATATACCTCCAGCGGTATTTGTGCTACTTCATTTTTGAATACTTTATACCATTCTGCCCCTATCCCATCACTTCCCGGGCTTTTCCCACTACTTAAACCTTCTATTGCAGCTATAACCTCTTCTTCTTCTATCTCTCTATCACACCATATCTTATCTTTTTCTCCGAGTTCTTTCTCTACACACTTTAAAGCAACACTATGGAACTTTGCTGCAATTGCAACAATCAGAGATGTGATTGAGTATATAAAGAAAGACAGGAAAGGTGGGATAGTGTTAGGGATAGACTGGAATAAGGCCTTTGATAGGGTTGAGCACCAATTTTTATTTAAGGTTTTAGAAAAGTTTGGTTTTGGGGAAAGGATAGTAGGATGGGTAAAGAGATTGTATAGAAGTACAAGTAGTTGTATAAAAGTAAATGGTGTATTGACTGACACATTTGAGGTGGGAAGATCAGTGCGGCAAGGGTGCCCCTATCACCATTATTATATGCTATTTCAGTTGAACCCCTTGCCTGATTAATTAAGGGAGATAAAATAATAAAAGGAATTGAGTTGCCATTTTGAGGGAAGTGTGTAATAAACCAGTACACTGATGACACAACTGTAACAGTAAGAGAGATAAGCAGTGTAAAAAAAGTCTTAGAGTTAGAAAAATATGGAATGGCATCAGGGGCGAAGATAAACAGGGATAAATCAGAAATAACGTACATAGGAGAAGTAGAAAGAGCTGATGTAGGTTTGAGAGTGGAGGAAAAGTATATGAAGGTTTTGGGTGTATATTTGGGAGTGGATTCTAATGATGCGAGAGATGTAACATGGACTGGAGTAATAAACAAGATAATAGTCAGGGGGCCAAAACTGATATTAAAACTTTGTTGGACACTTTTTGGTACAAGTATACAACCTACCCAGTATTAATATTTAACCCCTCAACATGTGTTCTAGCCAGGTTGTCAGCTTAGAAAATGTTTTTTTGTCCATTTTAACACTATATTCTTAAAAGTGGTAAAAGCGGATTTTTTTCCCAAAGTGCTTCCATTTTCTTCCATGTTACCTATTGTAATTTTGGGCAAATGTGCAATATAATCCAACTTATGTGCAAGCATGATCATTAAAAATTAATAATCAATAAATACCACAAGAGTATCACACCACAAGGGGCACTGTTGTGTCAGCACAGCTGTGATTTGGCAGCAGATCCAGAGAAGATGATCACAGCAGGTGTCAACAGTACAGTCTGAATAAAACTTTATAAAGGAGTGAATCACACAATCACACAACAGATTAACTTGATCTATTTGTCTACACAAACATTTACCTCAAGATTCTACCATCAAATGCTGCCAGAAACAGGTAAGCTAAACTGTTTTCCAACTAGCTATATACTTACCAGACATACACTCACCTAAAGGATTATTAGAAACACCATACTAATACTGTGTTTGACCCTCTTTCGCCTTCAGAACTGCCTTAATTCTATGTGGCATTGATTCAACAAGGTGCTGAAAGCATTCTTTAGAAAAGATGATGATGGAGATTTGTGGGATGCACATCCAGGGCACGAAACTCCCGTTCCACCACATCCCAAAGATGCTCTATTGGGTTGAGATCTGGTGACTGTGGGGGCCATTTTAGTACAGTGAACTCATTGTCATGTTCAAGAAACCAATTTGAAATGATTCGAGCTTTGTGACATGGTGCATTATCCTGCTGGAAGTAGCCATCAGAGGATGGGTACATGGTGGTCATAAAGGGATGGACATGGTCAGAAACAATGCTCAGGTAGGCCGTGGCATTTAAATGATGCCCAATTGGCACTAAGGGGCCTAAAGTGTGCCAAGAAAACATCCCCCACACCATTACACCACCACCACCAGCCTGCACTGCACAGTGGTAACAAGGCATGATGGATCCATGTTCTCATTCTGTTTACGCCCAAATTCTGACTCTACCATCTGAATGTCTCAACAGAAATCGAGACTCATCAGACCAGGCAACATTTTTCCAGTCTTCAACTGTCCAATTTTGGTGAGCTCGTGCAAATTGTAGCCTCTTTTTCCTATTTGTAGTGGAGATGAGTGGTACCCGGTGGGGTCTTCTGCTGTTGTAGCCCATCCGCCTCAAGGTTGTGCGTGTTGTGGCTTCGCAAATGCTTTGCTGCATACCTCGGTTGTAACGAGTGGTTATTTCAGTCAAAGTTGCTCTTCTATCAGCTTGAATCAGCCGGCCCATTCTCCTCTGACCTCTAGCATCAACAAGGCATTTTCGCCCACAGGACTGCCGCATACTGGATGTTTTTCCCTTTTCACACCATTCTTTGTAAACCCTAGAAATGGTTGTGCATGAATATCCCAGTAACTGAGCAGATTGTGAAATACTCAGACCGGCCCGTCTGGCACCAACAACCATGCCACACTCAAAATTGCTTAAATCACCTTTCTTTCCCATTCTGACATTCAGTTTGGAGTTCAGGAGATTGTCTTGACCAGGACCACACCCCTAAATGCATTGAAGCAACTGCCATGTGATTGGTTGATTAGATAATTGCATTAATGAGAAATTGAACAGGTGTTCCTAATAATCCTTTAGGTGAGTGTATAGCTAGGCTAATTTACTTTCATAATTACTAGCTTACTTACTAATAGGTAAATTAAGTTTTGTGCAGATGTGTAATGGAAATATTATGTTTTTAATTTATTTGCTGCACAGCAGCCTATTTTACAGTCTGCTATATCTAAAAGTGTTAATAATTTTGTTAGATAGCAAAGCCCTCAGCTTATGTCAGAGGACATTGTAGTGATCCACTCAGAAACCAATCAGACTAGTGTAGTGAAAAATTTCTTTGCCTTCAGATGAGATAACATGGATCCAGAGGGAGCTGTAAGCCTAGCGTCCAAAGAAAAACAAATAGGAAGAGATATTGATTGGGAAAAATGTTTAATTTGTCAAGACAAATATGGAAAATACAGCCAAGATAAAGCCCTTTGATTGAAGTGATTTTTCAGGAAGTGGTGTCTTTGTGCTCTTTCTGGAGATTATTGTAGTATAATATTGTGCAATATTTTTGCGATATAATAGACACACACCATTATTTGCATTGCACTTAGCTTGACCTTGCTTATTCAATCCATTCAGTCTCAAAGGGATGAGACTGACAACCTGAGAGCCAACCTCTGCCAACCTGAGAGCCACTGCTTTGATGGGGAAAAACATACCTTTGCCATACGACTATTACATAGTTATTACTACTAACTAGTTACTAACCCCTAACCCTAAAGAAGTGAGAGAGCAGTTTTGTTAGGATGGAATTAATAACTATAGTGATATGTGAATTAAATATAATTTGTGTTACAACCTGGTACACTAATTAAGTCACATAGCACCATAGACCATCATCTACAGTTCTAAATTTCCGTCTTGACATTAAAGTATTATAACTTGTGCAGCATTGCACTGTATCTCCCTACAAGCTTTAAACTTGGCTTGACTCATTCCCATAGATATGGGTGCTGATTGATAGAGGTTTTGGGATACTAGGTTATGTTTCCAAGCTGATATTCACTTTGAAAACTGGTTCTCTTTAGGCAGAGATTGTTTTTTTCATGTTCTAGTTCTGTTGTCTCTTACACTGTACAATAAATGTTCATTCTGACACTTCAGCAGACATCCCATGAGTGTTGGCTTTCATTTGATACCATTTTTATGAATATGGTCCTTGTGGTTGTGGAGATATTCAACATTTACTGTTGGCATGTCGTGTTGAGCAGGAAACCAAAAAATTGGCCTGAAATTGTTTGTACAAGTCACAAAAAAAAAAATCAGCTTGACAACCACCCTAATATCTTACCTATGGGTGTCTTCTAACTAAAAAAATAGGGTGACAGCTTGTACCAAAACATGTCCGCAAAAGTCTTAACGGAAGCCCTTTTCAGAATTGGCCCCCTGACTATAATGTTCTAACCTTTTAAATAGCCGTTTTTGGCAGCAGATTTCGATACAATACAATAAAAATAAATACAATAAAATCACATCACATCTCTTTCTTTTACATATACAATTTAAAAATCACCTTCACTTCCTGGCAGCTTCCACATTAAATCTTTTAAAACACAACAAACCTTTTGGGTAATAACACGATAAAAAGCATTAAACATATTTTCACATTTAAAATACATATGCAATCTTTCAATATATAGCTCCGTTTTCCTTTTAAACACAGTCCAAACATCCAACACAATTTTTTCTTTTTTAGCCACAGTTCTTCTCTCCCATATTGCACTTTTCATTAGCATTACACACAGATTGATACAACTTTTGTTTTGACACTTCTTTTCCCAACCAAACATCACCACCCTGTTCCATTCCATTCCATTTTCATCCAACTCTTCAGTCACATCTTTAATTAAACCTTTACATTTCCTTAAAAATTCCTCCAGTTCTTTACAATAATAAAACAGACGTAAAAAATCCACTCTTCCTTTTCCTGGCACACTTTACACAAAGCATTTTGTTCAATTCCTATTTTATTTAAAATAGCCTCAGTAAAAAACAATTTATGCCTTATAAAATACTCCACACACCTCCCCCTCATGTTTCTCCATATACACTCTATTTTTAAATCTTTAAATTTCTGCACCCAGTATCCATTTGCAATTGGCTCTGTAAAAACACCATCTCTAAAAAACAGTAAATCATTTTCACAGTGCATTCTTTAAAAGCAATTTTTTTTCCTCCAGCCTCACTTTTACATCTTTTTCTTGTTTCTCTTCTTCCATTTTTTCAATTCTCTTTATCCACTCTTGAGGTATAGCGGCCTTAAAGGGATAGTTCACTTTGAAATAAAATTTTGGTATGTTATAGCTTACCTCAAGGGCATCCAAGATGTAGGTGTCTTTTTTTCCGCAGTAGTTTCAATTTTGATATTTTTAGGTCAAACCGTTCTTGTCTGTCAGTCATTTCATGCAGGTCTATGGATACTGTCTCAAAGAGCATGCACAAAGTCCAAATTAAAACAATTCCCCATCGTCCAAATTAAACAATTCCCCATCGTAAGTACACATTGACGGCCTAAGACACGAAACGAGCGGTTTGTGTGAGAAAACGAACAGTATTTATATCGTTGTTATCTCTTGAACACAGCCGCATCCAAATGATCTGAGGGCGCGGGCGGGTATAGATATATACACTAGACGTCGCCTTGGCTACTGCAGTTCATTGGAACGAAACCATAGCCAAGCGACATCTAGTGTATATATCTATACCCGCCCGCGCCCTCAGATCATTTGGACGCGGCTGTGTTCAAGAGATAACAACGATATAAATTGAAACTACTGCGCAAAAAAAAGACACCTACATCTTGGATGCCCTTCAGGTAAGCTAAAACATACCAAAATTTAATTTCAAAGTGAACTATCCCTTTAATTACATCATATTTGTTTGTTATCTCTTGTCTGCTAAAATCCTCCTTTGCCTCCTCTATTACATCCACAATGCATTGTATTGGTAAAAATACCTTTTTGAATTCGTATAAAACATCTCTTACTTTTGTTATCTCTTGTCTGCTAAAATCCTCCTTTGCCTCCTCTATTACATCCACAATGTATTGTATTGGTAAAAATACCTTTTTGAATTCGTATAAAACATCTCTTACTTTTGTAATCCCCAGCTCCCACCATTTCTTATAAAAGATCTCTTTCCCTTGATTTAAAATGCCGTTGTTTAAGAATAAAGGCTGATTTAAAATGCTCTCTCTACCTTGTGGATTAAATTGTACATTTGTTAAAAATTTACCCCAGGCGCTCATCATTTATTTGTAAAAATCTGGCAATCCCTCCGTCATCCAATTGTTTGTTCTCATCCACAATATGCTGTCCTCAAGATTAAAATTGCTACACTTGCTTAAAAAAAACCTATGCCGCTTTATTTTCTTCATCCAAGTACTTTTTTATCATTTTCATTCTTAAGCTGTTTTTCCTTTGTTCCGCATCCATTAATCCCAGTCCTCCCTTCCCCACTGCTCCTATTAAAGTATTATATGCTATTCTTGGCAGCTTCCCTTCCCATAAAAAAACATGTAAAACATCCTTTTAACAAAGAAGGAGTGCTTATCTGTGAAGTTATTTAGTCCCCAAACGGCTTTTTGCTGTTTGGGGATAAATGCAAACCGACAACATGGAAAAGGGAAGAGGATTGGACAAGCGGAATGTGAGAGAGAATGGCGGCGAAGATGAACAAAGAAGGAGGAATTATGAGAAGCGGCTAACAGTGCTGGTGGAGATAGAGGGAGAGGACTGAATCACCATGATGGAACTGTTGAAGAAGGTAAGAGAGGAATGTGGAGTGGTGATCGGATGCAGGTACAAAACTCTGATGGAATATGAACTAACAATGGAGGAGGAGAAAGGAAAGGAGAAAATATTGGATGGATTAAAGATAAAAGAGAGTAGAATTATGGCGAAAGAAATAAACAGCACTGAGATGGTAGTACCATTCCTGGGTCTGCCTACGTACATCCAGGATGAAATAAAGAGAAAGCTGACAGAATGGGGAGTGACGGTGGTCTCAAGAATAAAGAGGAGAATGTGGCCTGGGACTGACGGAACAAGATTTTTAAAAGTCAAGTTCACAGATACGATAAAATCATTGTGATATTCTACAAAGTTTGAGACGATGGGAGGAACGGAGCACTTCCGAGTCATACACAATAGACAGGTGAAGGTGTGCTGCTTGTGCATTCAACCGGGGCACATAGTGAGAGACTGCCCAAGCTTCAAGTGCTTCCAGTGTAACAAGCAAGGACACCATGCACGAGAGTGGGGAATTGCAAAGACTGTGAGATGAGGCACGGACTGTGTGTATGTGAAACGCCGGAGGAGATGAGAGAAGAGGACAGCGAAGGAAAGTCATCGGACCTTTACGAGGTGTATGGGGAGGAGGAGAATGAGGAGGAAGAAGATGCAGCGGCTGGAGAAGAGTTGAGAAGCGACACCTGGAGTGAAAAAGAAAGAACAGCAGAACAGAAAGCTGCTGAGAGAGAGAGCGGCCGAGAGGATGTGGTCTTGGGACTGTGGCAGAGAGAGAGAGGAGAAAAAAGAAAGGTGAGAAAACGGAACCAAGTGAAGGGATAAGTCTAAGAACCAGAAAAGCGAAAATATCGAAGGAACGGGAGAATGAAGATGGAGATGGAGAGACATCGAAAGGTGGTGGTGAAAGTCAAGGTACAAAACTCAGGGAGGAGAAAAGTATGAAGGAGAAGGACGAAGGAGGGGGAGGAGAGAAGGAGGTGCCAGAGAACCCAGAGTCAAATGTGGGGAAAGAAATGGACACAAGTGAGGGAAAGAGTATACAGAAGAAAAGAAAGAAGAAAGGGATGGAGGAGCAAACTGCAAAAAATTAAGAGATTGGATTTACCGAAATGAGTTTTTAGTTATGAGTAATTGAGTAATTTATGTTATGTGTGGCATTATGAACATTGCCTGCTTGAACAGCAATGGACTAAGAGAAGTAAATAAGTTTGAGAAAGTGAAGGGAATGCTTAAAGCAGACGTAATCTGTTTACAAGAGACACATTGGTCGGAAGATATAATGGGCAATATAAAAGAAATGGGAAGATGATATTTTTGTTAAACATGGAAATCAAAAAGATTGCGATTTTGATAAAGAGAGATAGAGTGCATAATGTAAAGCAAATATATAAAGATGGTAAAGGAAGATTGTTAGTAATAGAATTTATGTTTTCCAATGAACTTTTTAGGTTGATAAATATTTATGCACCTAATGTAGAAACTGAAAGAAAAGAAGTCTTTAAAGAAATGAAGCTGTTATGTAAAGCAAAATGTATAGTGGTTGGAGACTTCAATGTGTGGTGCACAAGACTAGATGCGTCAAGCAGTGCGAATTTTAAATCTGATGTGTCTAGGAAATATTTAAATGAATGGATGCAAAGTGAAGATATGGTTGATGCTTGGAGAGAGGAGAATCCTTACAAAAGAGAGTTTTCTATAAGGCAAATGGTCATGGGAAGTTTGAAACAAAGCCAAATAGATTTATGTTTAATTAAAAGGGAAATGTTAAGATACATGAAAAATGTGAAATATAAGTTTATAGGAATAAGTGACCATGCTGCTACGACAGTAAAGGGTGGTTTAAATATGGAAGAGAGAGGTGGGGGAGTGTGGTGTTTGAATGCATCTCTGCTAAAGGAAAAGGCATACAAAGAAAATATCAGGAAATGTAGAGGGTATGAAATGGAAAATCCAATGTTCAATGAAAATGTGTGTGAATGGTGGGAAATAATTAAAGGAAAAAACAAGAAAAGAAGTATTAGATATTCAAAACAAAGGGATTTCATGAGAAGGAGTAAAGTAGATGCAATGGAAAATGCATTGAAGAAGGAAGCAGAGAAAATAGAGAGTGATCCTGAGCATGGAAAGAATGTTTCTTGCAGATAAAAGCAGAAATAGAGGAGTATGAAAAAGAAAAAAGTAAGGGTGCAATAGTAAGGATTAGGGCACAGTATGTGTTGAAGAGAGAAAGGAGTACAAAGTTCTTTCTGAACTTAGAGAAAAAAAAGCAAAGAAAAAATCATATTATTGAGCTGGAAAATGAAAAAGGTGTAAAAGTAACTGATTATGTGGAGATAATTAGAGTAGTAGTGTCGTTTTATAGGAAATTATTTAAGAAAGAAGGTGTAAAACAAGGTGTGTAGATGAAGTTTTAAATACTGTGAGTGCTAGGTTAAACGAAGATGATAAGAATATGTGTGAAAGAGATAACTCAGCAAAAAAAGAAACGTCCTCTGACTTTCAACTGTTTTTACTTTCAGTAAACTTAATGTGTGTAAATATTTGTATGAACACTAAAAGAGTCAACACCATAAGACATAAACTAAAAATGTTTCACAGACATGTGACTAACAGAAATAGAATAATGTGTCCCTGAATGAAGGGAGGCTCAAAATCAAAAGTACCAGTCAGTATCTGGTGTGGCCACCAGCTGCTTGAAGTACTGCAGTGCATCTCCTCCTCATGGACTGGACCAGATTTGTCAGTTCTTGCTGTGAGATGTTACCCCACTCTTCCACCAAGGCACTTGCAAGTTCCTGGACATTTCTAGGGGGAATGGCCCTAGCCCTCACCCTGCGATCCAACAGGTCCCAGACGTGCTCAATGGGATTGAGATCCGGGCTCTTCACTGGCCATGGCAGAACACTGATATTGCTGTCATGCAGAAACTCACACACAGAACGAGCAGTATGGCTGGTGGCATTGTCCTGCTGCAGGATCATGTCCGGATGAGCATGCATAAAGGGTACCACATGAGGGAGGAGGATGTCTTCCCTGTACCGCAAGGCATTGAGATTGCCTGCAATGACAACAAGCTCAGTCCGATGGTGATGTGATATACCGCCCCAGACCATGACGGACCCCCCACCTCCAAATCGAGCCCGCTCCAGGGTACAGGCCTCGGTGTAACGCTCATTCCTTCGACGATAAACACGAATCCGTCCATCACCCCTGGTGAGACAAAACCGTGACTCATCAGTGAAGAGCACTTTTTGCCACTCCTGTCTGGTCCAGCGAAGGTGGGTTTGTGCCCATAGGCAGCATTGTTGCTGGTGATGTCTGGTAAGGACCTGCCTTACAACAGGCCTACAAGCCCTCAGTCCAGCCTCTCTCAGCCTATTGCGGACAGTCTGAGCACTGATGGAGGGATTGTGTGTTCCTGGTGTGACTCGGGCAGTTGTTGTGGCCATCCTGTACCTGTCACGCAGGTGTGATATTCGGATGTACCGATCCTGTGCAGGTGTTGTTACACGTGGTCTTCCACTGCGAGGATGATCAGCTGTCCTTCCTGTCTCCCTGTAGCGCTGTCTTAGGCGTCTCACAGTGCGGACATGGCAATTTATTGCCCTAGCCACATCAGCAGTCCTCATGCCTCCCTGCAGCATGCCTAATGCACGTTCACGCAGATGAGCAGGGACCCTGGGCATCTTTCTTTGGGTGTTTTTCACAGTCGGTAGACAAGTCTCTTTGGTGTCCTGCGTTTTTTGAACTGTGACCTTAAATGCCTACTCTCTGTAAGCTGTTAAGGTCTTAACGACCATTCCACAGGTGCATGTTAATTAATTGATTATGGTTAATTGAACATGCATGGAAAACATTGTTTAAACCCTTTACAATGAAGATCTGTAAAGTTATTTGGATTTTTACAACATTATTGTTGAAATACACAGTCCTGAAAAAGGGTCGTTTCTTTTTTTGCTGAGTTTATAAGCATTGAAGAAATAAAAGAAGCAATAAAACAAACAAAAACAAATAAAAGCCCAGGAGTGACATTCTAGCACCAATATTGTGGAAGCTGTATAGGAGTATGGAAGAGAAAAGGGAAATGCCAGAATCAATGGGTTTAGGAGTAATTACCATCTTGTACAAAAATAAAGGAAGTCCACTTAAGTTGGAAAATTATAGACCGTTGAGTCTGTTAAACACAGACTATAACATCTTAACAAAAGTATTAGCCAATAGAATAAAAAAGGTAGTAGGGAGAATAATATCACCAAATCAAGCATACAGCATAATGGGAAGATATATCACAGACACAGTCTGTACAATAAGAGATGTAGTAGAAAGCATGGGAAAGGATGGGGAAGGGGGTTTGATTTTATCTATGGATTTAAACAAGGCGTTTGGTAGGATAGAGCACAGCTTTATGGAGCAAGTAATTTGGATTTGGGGAGAGGATTCTAAGGTGGATAAAGCTAGTATATGATAATGCAAAAAAGTTGTGTGAAGATTAACAGGGTTTTAACTGACCCCTTTCCTTTGGAGAGGTCAGTCAGGCAAGGATGTCCGCTGTCGGCATTTCTATACTCAATAACAGCAGAACCTTTGGCAACACTGATTAAAGGAGATGGGGAATTCAAAAGAGATAAGAGGAATTCAAATACCACATGGGGGAATGAGCATAATTCATCAGTATGCAGATGACACCACATTTACAGTCAAGGACATAGAGAGTATAAATAGAATAAGGAAACATATAGAAAAGCGTCAGGTGCAAAAATAAATGTAGATAAATCATAAATAATGAGTATAGGTGGTGTGGATATAGAAGGACAAGACACTCCCTTTAAACTAACGAAAGATTATATGAAGATTCTAGGTGTGAACATAGGAGAAAATGTAAAAGAAGCTAGAGATGCCACATGGACAGGAATATTAAATAAAATACAACAAGTTTTACAGTTTTTTAGACTAAGGGAATTAAGATTAAGAGGCAAGGTAGTAGTAGTAGTTAATTCATTATTGCTTACCAAATGCAACTATGTGATGGCAGTAATGGACTTACCAAATTGGGTGTTGAATGGAAGCTGGGGAACAATAGTCCAACAAAGGTGGGGAAGAAGAGAAAGAAAAAATGAAGAAAAGAAAGGGTGAAATGTGACGTTCAGAGATATGTCTTCCTCAGCATAGGTCTTATGATACAATTTCCGGTTTCTTCGTGCGGGAAAATCACGCATTTATATTACACTGTTTTCTATTGCAGGTGCTCACCAAGACAAGGGTTCGAATCCAGCTAAAGCCAACTTTTTGTAATATTTATTTTTTAATTAAATAAGCATTCTTTTTGAATGCATACTGTTCCAGTGTTAATAAAATATACATATGTAATTTATTTGTTGTGTTTTATTGATATTCTTTCATGAAAAATAATGTTATTTGCATTATTATGCAATAAACAAAGATGCAACCCATTAAATAGTAACTAATAGGCTGAAAAATGTTTGTCACAAGAATAACAAAATGTACAAATTATATTTTTATAAACAAATGTTAAATTGTTGCAGTGTTCTGATAAAATATTGTGTTGTAATAAATGTAAAGTAAATAAGCAATTTTTTTGGAATGCATACTGTTCCAGTGTTAATAAAATATACATATGTAATTTGTTTGTTGTGTTTTTTGATATTCTTTCATAAAAAATCTAATTACCAATGGGTCAGTGTTATTATTTAGTAGTTGTATTACTATTGATTTGATTAAGTATATTTTTTAGGTTACATTCAAACAAGACACTTGCAAATCTGTTATTTGTAATGAACAAAGATGCAACCCATTAAATATTAACTAATATGCTGAAAACGTCTTTCACAAGCAAATAATAACAAAATTTACAAATGATCTTTTTATATACAAATGTTATATTGTTGCAGTGTACTTATGAAATAGTGTTATATGAAAGTAAAAATCAAAAATCAATTACTTGCAAAGTTTGTTTTTATTTTACAATCATGCCAACAGAACAGTGTTGAATGTTAAATAACGTTTTAAAAATGAATAAATAAAATTAAATGAAATAAAATAAAAAAACAAGAAATAAAAAGTTAAATAAAATGTTAAATAACGTTTAAAAAAACATATAAAAACATAAATTAAAATGTTAAATAATATTCAACACAAGTATTATCAATTGTGAACTATTTAAACAACTGTTAAAACACATGATATACACGATACTATATACACAAAAATATATACATTATTTGGAAAAGGTTCTCCGCATTTCCTCTAGCCACTCCTCTTTTGAACCCGTCTCGGTCTGTGGGCAGTACACCCTGCCCCTGTACTGGCTATGTCCTGTTGCACTTGTTTTGAATTGCCCACATTTTTTACAAGTGTTGGCCTCAACAGTTCTCCTGTAGGGTTTCTTGGGCATGGCGTCTGGATTGGCAGCTGGTGCAGCGGGTAAGCGGGTGCCCTGTACAGCTGTTGGTTGTAAAAGTGGCTGTATCAGTTGCATTCCCTGGGTCATTGGGATTCCCTGGGTCATTGGGATTCCCTGGGTCATTGGGATTTCCTGGAACATTGGGATTCCCTGGAACATTGGTGCACCCTGGAACATTGGCACACCCTGAAACAATGGCACACCCTGGAAACCTGGTGCTGCTGGCATAAGTACATTTGGTATCATCTGCAGTGATGCTCCAGGTGCTGATGGTGTCAGCAACATCTGACTCTGCGCTGGTGCCTTGGGTCTGAGAGGGGGTCGCCCAACAGAAGTCTGCATCTGCTTTGCCTGACCAGCTGTGCTCTCTGGTAGCTTGTACTGGTGCTGCTCCCCTGGTTGTTCTAGCCCAGTCCGTAGATGTTTGGCAACCTGGAGAGGTTCATGGGCTTCAGGGAGGGGTTGAGGCAACTGAATGCCCTGAAGCAGCACAGACAGCTCCTGCTTCTTCTGTCTGCTGTCATACCACTGTATCAGGGTGTTCTGGTTAACCTCCACCAGCTGCATGGATGTTCCTCCCATCACCAAGCTGTTGCCCAGCACAAGCTGCCTTATCCTGCGATAGTCTTGCAGGATCAGAGACCATCTCGACAGGGATCCCTTGCCTTTTCTTTTGGGGCTTGGATGGAGAGTGCAAAGTCTGATGAAGATGGTCTCCACCAGACGGCAACAGTCAGGCCACTGAGCAGGATTGCTGCTTGCACCCAGCACACATCTGGTGGTGCTCTCGACTCCAGGGTGAGTGGAACTCTTTGGCACTTTGAAGCGTCCACTCAGCAGTCTCTTACGGCATCGACTGCCATACACCACCCGTTCATTGTCCCAGTCATCCAGGTTCTGCCAAAGAGCAATTATGGTGTTGGCTTCCTGGTTGGTCAGGCTGAGGGCTGTGTGGGCCCGGAGATCCACCAGATATTCTGCCAGCTGGTCCACATGTTGATAACCCGGGACATTTTGGTAGTCAACAGCCTATTAAAAAACACAAACACGCAACACAATTATTACATCACATCTGTCTAATGCATAATTCCATAACTGATTGTGTTGTTTTCCTGTTTATCACCGTAAAGCTTCTTTAACACAATCTGTATAGTACAAAGCAGAGAGCGCCGTTCTTGACATTTTCTTAACATGTACTTTACAATGCACCAAAGAAATAAAGATGACTTGACTTGATTTGTATTTGCAGCTTATAAATGAATTTAGGTTGTAGTCTGGATTTAAAGCACTGGATGTTAATTCATCATAATTATTCTAGCTAATCTGAAAGACAGCAGTGGTGTTTACCGTCTCTTCTTCATCATCATCATCATCCTGACCAGCATCCTCCGGCTCTGAGGGGAGAGTTGAAACAGATGTTTCAGAGGGAACAGGTGTGACAGCAGTCCCTGAGGGTCCAGGTGGCGAAGGAGACGGTGTGTGTTTGGGGTCAGGGACCAGTGAAGGAGATGTGGAGCCCAGTGCAGACGTAGCACTGCTGGTGACCAGGGTGGAAGAACCCAGTGTCAGTGTGGAAGAGGGTGGTGACAGAACAGCTTCCGGATCCGTTATTGTGTGATCCTCGCTGATGTCACAGAAGCCCTCATCTTCCTCTCGCTCCTCCACACTGAGGTCCTCAATGAGCTCTGCTGTCTGCTCAGAGTCTGGATTCATGTCCTGCAGTGCCTGGTCAGTCTGCTTGAACAGATACTGCACTCCTATGAGCTCACCTGAAATAAAAACAATAAACAAACAGATATTAAATACAATGTTGTGTATCATATTTGATACATTAGGCTTTTGTAGAAGCTCATATAGTGTGAGAATATAGAGCTCATCGTCGAGGAGAAAAAAAAATATTCAGATGCCCAAAACCTTTAATTATGGGGGCAAAACATTAAATGAAATGCAATAAAATGATGATTGACAGAAAAGTCTGATGATCATTTTGATATTTACATGTAACATGATTTTCTAATCAAGTGAACCTAAGCTGCTTCAGTCTAGTATATTACTATATTACTAACAATATAAAATTGTTATATAAAGTTATAACTTTACAATATAAAGTTATTCTTACAATTACTTTAGACACTTTTACAATTATACCAAAAGACTTTTACTAGCTAAAATATGGACTATAAATCAGACGACAGAGGGCATGTTTCCAGAAAAGTTTTGATCATGTTGATAATTTAGAGGCCTTTAGAAACTTGCATATCAATTATGATACAGTCGACTTTATAGGTTTAAATCTGACATATAGACGGAAGTTAGACAGAAATTGCAAGTTGATAAACAAAACAAAAAAAACATTTCTCACCGGTGTAACTTGCAGGGGGACAAAACGTGGGCACCACTTTCCTGCCAAACAGCTTTTCGTAATTGCTGTTTACACAGTGAACAAGTTCTCCTGTGTAGCTGCGCAAAGCTGATGGCTCCAATGACAGGGAAGCCGCCTCCCGGTCCTGGTTCCACCGGTGTAGACCCTCCAGCAGATAAATCTGAAAGTTCAGACTGTTCGAACTGGTCCCTGTAAATAGACACAACAGTGTTTAGGGGGTGTTAAAGAAATACACAAAGACACTTAATGCTCTTTCTTTACACATGCACAGTGTGTGTGACAAAGACATACCTGGGATGAAACGGTTAAGGTGTAAATGAAAGGACTCGAGAGAAGTGGAGCCTCTGGCACATCTGTATGTCTTCAGAAGCACGCCTCCCTTGGTTAAGCTCCCCGTCTCTGTATAGAGCACAACACCAGGGGGGTCTTGAATGCATTTCACATGCTTCTTCTGAACATTCCAGATGTGCTCCATCCTTTCTCGGTCCAGGAGAGGAACACCTAGGGAGTCTTTGCCCTTGCTGCTCAGGAGCTCTGTAAGCAGCCGCTCAAGGAGAAGGATGGTAGTCTCCTCTCCACAGGTCCTCCTCCGGCAATGGAGTGCCAGCTCCTCCCTGGTAAGATGCTTGATGACATCTTCATCTGACAGCACAGGCCAACCCTGGGATACTAACAGCTCTCTCTTTGCTTTGCGAAGCAAAGAAACATCAGCCGCATCCCACTCAAAAATGCACGCTGACAGCCGTGACATGAAGATGGGATACAGCTGATGGGCGTCAGTTGTACACCCCATGGCAATCCTGCGCATAAAATGCCAGATGTCCAAGCGGATCATGAGATCAGGCCAACCTCTGAATCTGGTTTTGAGCTTGGTCTCACCCACATCAGTGCAGCAGCCACAGTCCACGTACAAAACAGCAGGTGGATCCACACTAGCCTGCTGGTACCTTTTCACCAGACCATCTACCATCATGTCCAGTCCCGCTCCTTCCTGCGCTGTCAGCACACTTATGAGTACCTGACCAAACTCATTGCCAACAGAGGTAAGCCAGAGTCCTGTTCCCCTCGCCGTCCCAGCCAGCTTCTTAGTGATCTGCAGTAGATGACAGTAAGCATGCAATGTAATGACACATCACACCATGTAGAATATGATACTCATGCTCTGATAATGATATAACAGTAAACCGCATAAATTAACAAAAATTCCCTGCTAACCTTTCTAGTGGAATCCATCTTCAAGACTGAACCATACGTGGATGTTATCCTTGCATGGATTTCATCCAGCCTTGTCAGGATGTCTTGGCTGTAGACGGTGAGCAGCCACTTGCAGCTCGGCACCACTGTAGGCTCTGGGGGTTCCTGGAACTGTATTTGCGACACCCCGGGTCCTTTGAGGAAGTCCACACATTGGGTGGTGTACCGGGCCAGACGCTGGAGCCACTCCTCGCTGTGGTTCTCACGCAGCTGTTTAATGACCCGCGTGGGACTGTTGCCTAGGCCACGCTCACGCAGGAGCCGAATGACTCTCATATCACAGGCATATCTTAGGAAAAGCAAAATTCACACATTCATATATTTTACATATTTGATTTGTAAAGTATTTGCAAAGATATGTGATGATGGGCTATCAACTGGTTGTGGAATGAAAGTGTACTTACTTCCGCGTGAGGATGACCCGAAACTCAGAGCGATGGCCCAGATCCAGCTGTTGCAGGACAGTCTGACTCCAGGACACATGCGAGGCTTTACACTTGGTACAGATGAGGGTTTCTGTGACCATGTTGTACATCCTATCGATGTCCAAAACCTGCCGAGCCCTTTTGTGCAGACCACCTCCTGTCAGGTGATGCTGCCCGCAGGCAGAATTTGGACAGATAACCTTGACCTTCCACAGCTTGTACGGCATCCACAGCAACAGAGCATGGCAAAAAAATCTGTCTGGAGCTGGAGCCTGATTGAATATAAGGGCTGGCTGTGGTGGGTAATACCAGAGCTGTAGGTTGTCTCGAAGCTCTGGTTTTCCCTTGGGCCCCATTTTAAAAAGCCTGCTGGCAATCCACCTGTGATCCTCTGGTGGCAAGGTCTCCGACCACAAACGATGCAGTCGAACTGCAGATGAGGCTTGCAATATTGCCCCCGAAGGAGCAGTCTGTGAAGGAAAAAGACAAAAACATTTAGTCTAGCAGGTCATTTATTTAATTAGAGCTTTATCTATCCAAAACAACCCTCACATAATATAGAAAATATTGGATGTCAAATACATATTTAAGGTAATAGAATAAAATGTATACATTTGTTCCAAAAGTTTTCAGAATTGTGTCAGCTGCTAGCACTATTTTGTGTGACTCTAGTGAGTTGTGACAGTTAATATGCAAATTCAATTATTCAAAGACCAATAAAATGTTTAATTACTTACCGAGACAATACTGCAAGAGTCTGCAGGACTGGTCACATCTGCAGTGGTTCTGGAGACAGAGGCAGGAACTCCAGGGTCTTGTGCCTGTACAATCAAGCAATGAAATATAATACATGTTGCATATATAACAAGAGAAGTTTTAACTAATCCTAGATGGAATTATACAACACTGTTCAAAGGTCTAGGTTCAGTAACATTGTTTTTGAAATATAATTCAAATACAGTAATAGTGGGAAATAATTGCAATTTAAGATCACTGCTTATTTGAATCTGTTTTCAAATGAATTTAATGCATCAGTGCTTCATTAAAGTATACATTTCTTTATGAACAAATACTGACCCCACCAACTTTTGACAGTAGTGTATATAAAATCTATTTCATTCAAACATAATACAGTACTGTATAGTATTGCTCTTACTTCATTAAGATTTCCTGGAATACAAAATATGTTTCTCAAACATGCATAGGTGTGGAATGTGTCCTCATAGAATACAACATGGATTATGCCAGTACTTACAGAGACAGTGGTGCTTGGTGTAGGGGCGCTGGACACTGCTGTGCTGGGCTGGTCAACAACCTGAGACGGTCTCCTAGCCACACTCAGATTTGGCTTTGCAGCAGCAATGTGGGACCCACCAAATCTTGGCTTGGTAAACTAAAAAAGGGCAAAACAAATTCAACGAAAAGACGAATTTAACGTAACAGCACATTGGCAAAAAAATATATAAAAATTTTAAATTAGTAAATGAGAAAATATCTATTATTCCTATATTTCATTGTATAACTAAAGGAACTGCTTTCATTCTTTGTCTTAATTTTTTTCTGTGTATTACCACCCTCTGCCATTTATACAGATTGAAATAAGCACAGTTAGAATAGAAAAATGTGTGGGAAGGTATTGCTAGAATGTGAGTATATTATAATTCAACAGGAACCTTTTAAAATGACTTAAAATCAAAACTAGTTTGCACATAGTTTGTAAGAGAAAGTGTTTATTAACAGTAATGAAGGTTACACTTGAAATGGCTACAAAGCATGATGACTTAATTAATAATACGTGTATAATTAAATGTGCATAAGTGGAATATTACCTGAGAGATACAGAAAGAAAGACGTAGCTTCAATAGCCAGTTGAAAAAGATCAAGAGAGATGCCATGATGGACGTGAGTGTCCTTTAACCAATAATGGCAGAGCCCAATTAGAGAGGAAGAGGAGAATACGAGAGCAGAGCCCAGAGAAGAAAAAGAGATCACATAGGTTACATTGTTCTTTCACCATTTTACTTGATCATGTGACTAAACCCACCTGAGACGGTCGCTCCTGTACAAGGTGTGACAGCTGGCAGGTAGGTGTAAAAACATACCAGCCATTTCCACTGAACTTAAACCTTTATACTTTAAAACGTATATTAAAATTACAATTCTTTTAAAAAAATGTTATTACCTTTGACAAACTTGGTATTATTTTAGATGAAGTGGGCTGGGGTGGGAGCTGATGCTGACTCTGCTCCATGACCTCCTGTGCTGGTCCAGTAGCGGCAGACTGTTGTTCCACAACCCTTGGTGCTTGTCCACTAGAGGCTGTGGCCTGCTTAAGACAACCACAAACATACATAGGCTACAATCATTTTTGAACGAGAAGAATATGTTCAGTAAATTATATAAAAAAATACAAGTTACATCTTCACATTATTACCTTTTGAGTGTGAAAACCACACATGCATTTTGGGACCGCTCCGAGCAAGGTCGTCTGGCCGCGAGACTGCATCGGACATCTTTCAATCTGTAAACATTATGACACATTTAATACAGAATACATGCATTTCTACCTTATCTGAATGAATGGCAAATTAATTTATTGTCATTTTCCAGGACGTGTGTCATATTTATTTTTATTCATGTTCTTTCTTTGAAGGGGAGATACAAACTGTGAAATTAGAGAGAAAGAGGGAGTAAAGTTTGTATCCTCCTTTAACCCCTTAAGTAGTTATTACCCTATGGCACCTGTCAAAATGATTGATGACTTCCGGCCCCGCCCACTAGATAAGACATCTGGTCCCCGCCCTTCCGGTTGTCCGTTGAGCTGTCCCGCCCTTTCTGGCGTGTATAGATATGGATATGGATTGTTCTATCGAGCGTTCGATCATGCGTTTTGACAGTTTTATCTACCGCATATGTTGTTTTTATCTACCGGTGTCTTTCCGGCATATGTAGTTATGGTTTGCCCTATTGTCCTAGCTAGTCGTAGATCATGTGGTTTTGACAGAAAGTTTGAAGACTGTGTCACACACAAGCATTATCTCTTGTGCACACAAGCTGGGTGTATTTTCTGTGTTTTTGATAGACATCTGTTTTTTGACAGAAAGTTTGACTTTGTTGTCCAGTTCAGTTATGTGTGTCTGGCTATGTGGCATCACAAGTGCTGTTAGGAAATGTGTCAGCATGTGATATCTCTGCTACGCAGACGTCCACCCTCACATTCCAGAGGTAACAGCAAAAAAGTGAGAAAAAGAGAGATGACTCTAATCATGTTTTTATATTTCACACAAATGATATACAATAATATCTTAGCAAAAAAAATCTACTGAAACCATTTAATTCAGTTTTAGATAAACAAAAGAATAAAAAAATCATATTACATAAACATTCCGTTCTTTAGGCCTATAAGTGTATAAAATAAAATAGCTATCTTGTTAATTTAACTAAAGTTGAAAACCATTCAGTTCTTTATAAAAGTATATAATGAAATGCTTATAAAATAAATATCTTATTGATCCAATTGTTTTTGATAAACAAAAGAATAAAAATCATATTACATAAAACATTCCGTTCTTTATATACATTAAAATGGTTATCTTGCTAATTTAACTAAAGTTGAAAAACATTCTGTTCTTTAAAAGTATATAAAAAAATAAAAATAAAAAAAAATCTACTGAAATTTCAGTTTTAGATAAAAAATAAAATTCATCTAAGTCTGCTGACTGAAGATTTCATGAAGCACCAGACAAATGGTATGTGTGTGTGTGTGTGTGTGTGTGTGTGTGTGTGTGTGTGTGTGTACGTGTGTCTGTGACAGGTTCCGGTAAATTAGTGTGCCGTCATCTTTCTGAATTTATTTCAAAACATAATCGTAAAAGTTTAAATATGATCTTTTAAAATTAAAAGACTGTTTAAATAAAATCTTTGAAGTTTGAATACATTCATATCTTCTATTTATCTTTTAGAAGATTACTGTAGTGATTTTGTTTAACGGTGACCTAAAGTATAATTGTTATTAAACAATGTCTGTCTGTTCAAAAACTTTAGATTGTAGAAAAACTGTACTTTTTAGTCGTCTTAAATCTCATTTATATGAAAAGATTCAATCAGCATTTTTTTGTCCATGCGGGGTTTCAATTTTTATGGTGGGGGCTTTCCATAGCTATAATGAATTTTGTACCGTACACCTAAACACAGAAAACTACATTTGTACATTTTCAAAATGAAATAAATAAACAAATCATTTAATATAATTTTGTGCACACACACGATTCTAAAAAATGAACTAATCTCTATTTTAAATTAAATTATTATTAATAACATATGTTACTAAAATGTAAACAAAGTTTTAGCTAAATAAATATATAAACAAAAACACCTTACAGCCCCAGATCCTTCAGAGATAAACCACAGTGTGAACTGAAGCTTCAAGAAACAGGGTATCAGACCAGATGAGTCTCGGGGGACAATGTCACAGTAAATCTAGTCTGCTAACGCCTTTCCAGAGTACATCCAGAGTTTATACTAAATTCATTTAAAAGCATAACCTTAAAAGTTTAAATCAAATCTTTAAAGTTTTATTAAAATCATATCTTATATTTATCTTCTAAGAAGACTTATGTATTATTTTTAATAAACAACGTCTGTTCAAAAACATTAGATTGTTGAAAAACTGTGCTTGGGCATCTTAGATCTTTTGTCCATACAACATGTTGTCAAAGTTTTGTTGTTGTGTTGTTTTTAAGAAATCCGAGGACTCCACATTGCTCTTATTTAGACTAAGTTGTATCATTTGCAAAATCACTGACACGGCATAAGTAAAGTTGGTCTTGAGCGAATATTTAATTTTACTCGTCTTAATTCAAAGTAAAAGATCATATCATTTTTACTTGCATCTCCCGAACTATCCTTAATCAGTGTGGAAACACACAGGGTGAAACCCTTTTCTGAGAATATCGGTTATCTACTCAAAATATATGTAGAAGTGTAAATCTGGTGTTTAAAATCTGTCTGGTGGCCGCATGAATAGACTTTGGGGAGAGCTGATGATACTATCTATAGCAGGAAGCATGCCCTTTGACCTCCTCGATTGTGGAGGCTTTTTTGTTTGTTTGTTTGTTTTTTGTTAAAGACCCAACTACAAGTTAGTTCTCCCAAAAGAATTTCTCCCATCTAGTGGTTCTCCCATCTACTCGCTTTTTCAAATGCGTGTTGCAACTGCGGTAGCCGTAATGTGTCAAGAAGCTATGACAACATGGCTTCCAATAGCACATCATTGAGTTTAACGATACATGTTCTACTGTTATGGCAGCTATATAATGATTTACACAACCAAGCAATGAAAAAAGCTTGTAATTTAGACCATACCTTTGACTTACCTGTCGAGAAGAAATCAGGCAACTTCCCTTTCAAAGTCTTTCTCCTTCATTAGCTCTTTCCACATGGGGAAAAGCTATCCCGATATTTATTTACATACCGATAAATTAAGTTTTAGCTTTTAGGCGATGAGGATTCCTTCTCCTGCATAACTATGATCCAGAATTATAATGTACTGTGCAGCCTTTTCAAATTTGTCTGGGGCAGTATCAACGTCTCTCATATGGTCTAGCGGTTAGGATTCCTGGTTTTCATCCAGGTGGCCCGGGTTTCGACTCCCGGTATGGGAAGACAATTTTTTTTACATTGTCAACAAAATTCAAGTTCATCAATAATCATTTTTAGTTATCCATAGTCTTGGAGGCCTACACGAACTGCAGAAACAAGCAGAAGATATGTAAAAACTCATAAATGCTGTTTCAGTACTGAATCATTTTCACAAATACAATTATATAGAATTCAGAAAATTTCACTATGGAATATTTACTTTATCATTTAGTACATCATCATTTAAACTTTTCATCTCATAATTATGACGCATAGTCATAATTTTAATTTAAACTTTTTGTCATAATTATTACTTAATTCAGAATTACAATTTTTGTCAATTACGCCTTTTTAACGTAACACTATTTTGATGGTCCTTTTGAATGTGCTGTTGACTATAGTAGTGTTGATGATGAAACGTCTTGAGTTAGGCTAGCGCTTTTTGTCCCTCTCTGTTATTATAGTGTTTCAAGATGGCGGAACGGCACGGAAGCCTCCTTGGACTTACCCGCCCCATGTAAATAAAGATAAGAAATGTTTCGCTTACGAGGATAAGTCAGATCATTGGCAGAGGTCATTTTACACCCATGAGGACATATTTTATGAATACAGACAATGATTTTAGCTAATAAAATACCATTTTTTTCAACGAGCGAATCTACACATGAGAGGCCTTCAGAAGTCATAACTTCAGGGGTCAACAGCTTAGGCCCGTTGGTTTAGGTATTTGTAAAAATCAAATACTGTATTACACTTTTCAAAGTTACAATAAAAAGACCTGTTGTGTTCTGACACAAGGCCATTAACTTGTTTTTATAAATGTATTTTGCTTATTTCTACAAATATCGGCCTGAAAATTGAAAAATCAGAAAAAGAAGAAAAAAACAGTGTTTTAAAATACAACTAAACCATGATAATGTTTAGTTTAGATGTTGATGACTAAGCTTCTGGCATATAGTGCAACCACGCAACAAGAAATCTAATATTGGTGTAATCTTTGCTAGGTCTCACTCACGACACACAACTTTGTAAATAAAATAAAATAAAATATCATTGTAGTCATTGTACTGTAATTTAACCATATTTTATTGATTAATATTATGGCTTCATGTTGATTTAAAGTTTTTAATTGTTATTAACTAATACCTTTATCTTTTAACATCCGGCACAAAATGAAAGAGATGTATTATTAAAAAAAAAAAAAAAAAAAAAAAAAAAAAAAATGGAATGTTCACAATCACTATGTGTCAAAAACAGTATGCGTGTAAATAGTTGTGCTAAGTTCCACACCCTATGGACTAACTTTAAAAAACAAAACAAAAATACACATACATATATATATATATATATATATATATATATATATATATAACATACACAAATCATTTCTTAACTAAGCAACTGCTTCTTAAATTATCAGACACTCACCGCACTGATGTTAACATCACCATATATTGTGTTTTCTACCATGATTGTAGTAACTATTGTCCCACCATTCTTCTGGGCAATTGTTAAGTTAAGCTGATTAGGGTTCTGAATTAATGGCTGTCCCAATGATGTAGAAATATTATGCTTTCGTCGTTGTGGAAGGTTGTTAGGCTGTTGAACGTCACCATCTGTTAAAAAATGAACAATTAAATACACAACCAAAAACCATGTAAACATTATAGTAAAGCTTATTGAAGATTGAGAAACATATTGATTACTAACAAAGTAAATTATACAACTTTTCCTACGTTTGATATTCTTTTTTCTGATTTTTTTTCACTATGGACTTGATCCTTTTTAATGCTGTTTTCTCTCCATATTTATTCTGTAGTTCCTCTACTGTGTCTTCCAACCTCCCTGTTGTTCCTCTCCAGCTGTGTTAACCAAAGACAAACAGTTAGAAGAATAAAATGTATGTACAATAGCAAAAATAAAGTTGGTCATTAGTTGTTAGGGTTAGATACACCTGTAGACACATTCATACACCCGTCCGCCTGTTTTCATTTAGCATGCACCAGAGTTCAAACATTCACTTTTTCACTTTTTATTTATTACATCGAGAGAAAACATGAATACGACACACTGCACTTGGATGAATACATTTATTAGATTTATTTAATAATATTACCAGTTCCATATTATCTTTATTAAAAAATAAGGCAATAAATGATTTTATTTTTTAAATTTGACTGCATTCTTTACTTTTTGATTTATGAATTATAACAGACTGATGGGAAAAACATTATTTTGCAGTTACTTTTTTAAAATTTGTTTTATTATTCAACTATCTCTTTCTTTTTGTTAGATTTTATTAGTTGTAATTTTATATATAAACATTTAACTTTTAAAATAAATGTTTTACAACAACATCACCATCTTCCGCTATATTTGGGCCTCCATGCTCATCTATTTACAGTATATGATATTGGTGAAGGGGGCCAGCATGAATATATTTTTTAGGGGGCCCCCGAATTCTCTACGGCCCCGTTCACATCGCATCGTAAGCGCATAATATCACCTGCTCAAGTACGTCTTGACGAGTTTCTTCTGTATTAAACAGCGAATCTTCTCAGTCAGATCGTCGCAAGATCTCAGGAATCCTCTCACACTGCTTGTGTTCACGCGCTCCATCGCTAACGATTCAAACTTCCATAAAGCGCGCCAAAACAGCAGCGCGGAGATGTGACGTCATGTGTCGAGCGGGCGCTCGTAAAAAGCACATCTTTGCATTTCTTCTGAAACAACAATTTTTAACATCACTATCGCAACACTTATCGTATTGCCGGCTGGGATTGTAATGTTTTGTATGCCGTTTTCTTTACACTCACCCCGGATATCTGTTTCCTGCAGTTAGCTGTAATGTTAGTGAACTCTAGGTCTTCTCTTTGTTCATATACGACAGTATTCGCATGAATTGGCTTGATTTGATAAAATTATGTTTTAAACAATCATCTTCACTTGAGACATTTACATTATACCGTCCTAGTTTTTAAATAGCGCTAAAATGTATATTTTAACCCTTTATGCGGATATGCCGCACAAGGTTCTCTGTTCTCTGGTTCTGTGTTTTTAAAAATAAAGACAAGGATACCTCTTTCTATAAGCGACCCTTAAAATCTGTGCATACAACAAAACACGTGTAGGTGTACGATGATTTATCAGAAAATTACTTTTGTTTGAAGAAAAACTTAAATCAGCTGGTGCTTGATAACTATTGAAGTTATGATGATGCGATATTTATCACGTTTTCATTTTAACTCAATACTCTATGAACTTTAACATCTTGTTGGTCAAATTAACTAAAGCCTGCGCATCCTAGCTACTTTCTAAATGTGTGTAACAGAACTTATGGTGAACAATTTAGCCATATGTTTTAAACGTGTAATGTTTAAACAAATTTTGTTACTGGACTGAGTGAAAATAATAAACTTCTCCTTTGTTTTTATTATTTATTAAGTTAAATGCAAATGATAGGAAAACTTTAGGATAGGAAAGTACGGACAGCGCCTTTGACCAATCCTCTACATATGGGGCACTTGCGCAGAGAAGGTGCACATTCTTTGCACACAACTAGGTGACCACAGGGGATGAAGACAATGTTCACTTCCTTATCCATGCAAACTTTGCATGTGCGCTCCTCTTGAAGTCTTTTTAACTGTTCCTCCATAGGCAAGTCTGAAAGATCTTGACTAGGGGATGCAGCTTCATTTGTCTGGGGCGTCGGGCCACACTCAAATTCCATCTCTAAAGCAGACTTCACCACAGGATTGTTCTCTTGTTCTCTCACAAATTCTCTTGAGTCGCTGTCTCCATTAGTCAATAGCTGCTCAAATAGTCTTGGCAATCTTGCTTGAATCTGATGAACAAACTCTTGGCCCTTTTCTTGCAAGAGGTATTCACATCTTGGAAACCACTTGGCATGTTCTACCCATGGATCATCACCAGACTCCCAACATCCGAGTACACCATCGCAACAAAAGCACTTCACGTCAACATTACGACCAACATAGTAAAAACCAGCCTTAGCCAATTGTTCTGGTCGAACAGTTATTCTTGAGGGCCAGTAGACAAATGTGAGCAACCTTTCTTCACACCGTTGCATTGCCGATACATTGAAAGGGCTAGATAAAGGTACATTATCTGCACAGACACCTCGAACGAAACGGCAGCTGGGGTAATGTCTCTGGTGCTCTGATACTGCACGATCTCCCGGTTCCCAGTTGCTAAGCTGGCCTCCACAACTGAAGCAAGCCACTCTGTCGCCTTGGCCAAGGTAGTAGAAACCAGCTTTGGCAAGCTCGGCCGGAGATAATGCAGCAGGAGTCCATTTCTTAAAGGTGTCAAGGCGTTCCTGTTCCCGACGCATGCCAAGATTGTGACAAGCCGGAGGGCGCTGGTGAGACATATCCATGTAACCGGGTCTCATTCTGATACTTCGGTGATGGCTGGTGTTGTACCCCTGCATAATGTCTTGTAAAACATCTATGTATCGTCGGGAATTTGTAGCCGTTAAAAATCTCCACATACGACTCTTTAACGTTCTATTAAATCGTTCTACGACGCTGGCTTTCAAATCGGTAGCGGTAGCGAAATGATTAATGTCGTACCTTTTCATTACATCTTGAAATTGTTTGTTAAAAAATTCTTTCCCCTGATCCGTCTGCAATTTCTGTGGCACACGACCCTCTTCGAGTATAGACTCGAACGCTCTAGCGACCTCGAGAGTCCACGCGTACTTGCTAAATACGTCTATGCACGTCAGTAGATATTTATTACCGTCGTTATCCTAGGTGTAGGCGATCATGTCGACTAGATCGGCCTGGAACTGAGTATCGACCCCGTACACGACCACTCTGTTTCGTTTGTATTTTATAGGCGCTGTTTTGTGTAATGTGTAAGCATCCTCACCAGCCAGCCATTCTGAAACCTTTTTATCGCTTAAACGGACCCCACTTTCTTTTAAGACGGCGTCCTTTAATCGTTTTTTACCCCCTAAAGAGCCGGGGTTGGAGGGTGTATAATAAGCCTTTTTCATGAGCTCCGACATGCTGCAAAAGAATAACGCGTACATGTGGTTTGAATCAATCTTTTATTAAAAAAGTTACAGGATACATGATATAAGTAAACATGGATAAATGATGTTAATATAACACAAGTAAAAATGGATATAATAGAAGATAGTAAAAATGATTATAATACAATATACATGGATATAATAGAAGATAGTAAAAATGATTATAATACAATATACATGGATATAATAATAATAATGTTAGTACAACAAAATCTAAGTAAAATTGAATATAATGATGTTAGTACAAAACGGAATATAGTAAAATTAGATATAACAATGTTACATGCATAGTCTAAGTAAAATGGATCACTGATAGTCTAACCAGAAAAGAAAATCGCGACAGGCCATCATGTTTTTGTCTAGGATGCAATCGACGTACATTTCAACAATTTCATTGACATTTTCAGACATTTCATCCTCATCATCGGAGTCATATTCTTTTGAATTCTTCACCAGCTCGGTACAGACATCCGCCACATACGTACAAGTACACAGCACATCGGTGACCCCGAGCGGGAGTTGTGATTCACACATCATATCTAGAACCTGTTTTATCATTACACCGGGGGGATCGAAGCCATAAGCGCATTTGTCCGTCAAATCATCCCATGAATTAGCGGCTCCTCTTATATACACCATTTGTTTCTTGAAATTTGCTTCACGCGTAGTTGCCTCCATAGGTGGATGACCGTCGCGTGATGCAAAATCGATAATCTTATTCATCAGTTCGGTCATCTGGTGTCTGTAATGGTCTTTAAACATGAATTCCATACAGCTCTTTAGGCTACAGGCAGCACCCATACTGGTGGGGTCTTGGTCACTCTCCATTCACGATCGAGAGACCTTCCCAGAGATCAACGACGTCGTGCACTATTTCCTCGCAGGGTTTGTCCAGAAGTCTCGCGCTGATTTCTTCTAGCTTAGCGGCGATGAATGGTTTGTCTTTTAATTCGTGCAGAATAGTCCCGACTGTTCCTTGAATCTCCTGAGTCCTTGCGGCACAATTATCCAAGCCTTGTGTTTTTGGGTCGGAAGTTTGCGTCAGGTTCAGGCAAACAGGACTTCCAACTTTTGTTGCAGTAGCACAGCAGTCTGTGGCTAGTAGAGCTAGATCGTGCGATGTCCTGAAATATTTATCATGACAACGACTGGGGTCCGCCTCTCGCCTCAGCATAGGTGAATTGTTCGCAACAAACATTTTGCGCAGGCTTTAGTTAATTTGACCAACAAGATGTTAAAGTTCATAGAGTATTGAGTTAAAATGAAAACGTGATAAATATCGCATCATCATAACTTCAATAGTTATCAAGCACCAGCTGATTTAAGTTTTTCTTCAAACAAAAGTAATTTTCTGATAAATCATCGTACACCTACACGTGTTTTGTTGTATGCACAGATTTTAAGGGTCGCTTATAGAAAGAGGTATCCTTGTCTTTATTTTTAAAAACACAGAACCAGAGAACAGAGAACCTTGTGCGGCATATCCGCATAAAGGGTTAAAATATACATTTTAGCGCTATTTAAAAACTAGGACGGTATAATGTAAATGTCTCAAGTGAAGATGATTGTTTAAAACATAATTTTATCAAATCAAGCCAATTCATGCGAATACTGTCGTATATGAACAAAGAGAAGACCTAGAGTTCACTAACATTACAGCTAACTGCAGGAAACAGATATCCGGGGTGAGTGTAAAGAAAACGGCATACAAAACATTACAATCCCAGCCGGCAATACGATAAGTGTTGCGATAGTGATGTTAAAAATTGTTGTTTCAGAAGAAATGCAAAGATGTGCTTTTTACGAGCGCCCGCTCGACACATGACGTCACATCTCCGCGCTGCTGTTTTGGCGCGCTTTATGGAAGTTTGAATCGTTAGCGATGGAGCGCGTGAACACAAGCAGTGTGAGAGGATTCCTGAGATCTTGCGACGATCTGACTGAGAAGATTCGCTGTTTAATACAGAAGAAACTCGTCAAGACGTACTTGAGCAGGTGATATTATGCGCTTACGATGCGATGTGAACGGGGCCGTAGAGAATTCGGGGGCCCCCTAAAAAATATATTCATGCTGGCCCCCTTCACCAATATCATATACTGTAAATAGATGAGCATGGAGGCCCAAATATAGCGGAAGATGGTGATGTTGTTGTAAAACATTTATTTTAAAAGTTAAATGTTTATATATAAAATTACAACTAATAAAATCTAACAAAAAGAAAGAGATAGTTGAATAATAAAACAAATTTTAAAAAAGTAACTGCAAAATAATGTTTTTCCCATCAGTCTGTTATAATTCATAAATCAAAAAGTAAAGAATGCAGTCAAATTTAAAAAATAAAATCATTTATTGCCTTATTTTTTAATAAAGATAATATGGAACTGGTAATATTATTAAATAAATCTAATAAATGTATTCATCCAAGTGCAGTGTGTCGTATTCATGTTTTCTCTCGATGTAATAAATAAAAAGTGAAAAAGTGAATGTTTGAACTCTGGTGCATGCTAAATGAAAACAGGCGGACGGGTGTATGAATGTGTCTACAGGTGTATCTAACCCTAACAACTAATGACCAACTTTATTTTTGCTATTGTACATACATTTTATTCTTCTAACTGTTTGTCTTTGGTTAACACAGCTGGAGAGGAACAACAGGGAGGTTGGAAGACACAGTAGAGGAACTACAGAATAAATATGGAGAGAAAACAGCATTAAAAAGGATCAAGTCCATAGTGAAAAAAAATCAGAAAAAAGAATATCAAACGTAGGAAAAGTTGTATAATTTACTTTGTTAGTAATCAATATGTTTCTCAATCTTCAATAAGCTTTACTATAATGTTTACATGGTTTTTGGTTGTGTATTTAATTGTTCATTTTTTAACAGATGGTGACGTTCAACAGCCTAACAACCTTCCACAACGACGAAAGCATAATATTTCTACATCATTGGGACAGCCATTAATTCAGAACCCTAATCAGCTTAACTTAACAATTGCCCAGAAGAATGGTGGGACAATAGTTACTACAATCATGGTAGAAAACACAATATATGGTGATGTTAACATCAGTGCGGTGAGTGTCTGATAATTTAAGAAGCAGTTGCTTAGTTAAGAAATGATTTGTGTATGTTATATATATATATATATATATATATATATATATATATATGTATGTGTATTTTTGTTTTGTTTTTTAAAGTTAGTCCATAGGGTGTGGAACTTAGCACAACTATTTACACGCATACTGTTTTTGACACATAGTGATTGTGAACATTCCATTTTTTTTTTTTTTTTTTTTTTTTTTTTTTTAAATAATACATCTCTTTCATTTTGTGCCGGATGTTAAAAGATAAAGGTATTAGTTAATAACAATTAAAAACTTTAAATCAACATGAAGCCATAATATTAATCAATAAAATATGGTTAAATTACAGTACAATGACTACAATGATATTTTATTTTATTTTATTTACAAAGTTGTGTGTCGTGAGTGAGACCTAGCAAAGATTACACCAATATTAGATTTCTTGTTGCGTGGTTGCACTATATGCCAGAAGCTTAGTCATCAACATCTAAACTAAACATTATCATGGTTTAGTTGTATTTTAAAACACTGTTTTTTTCTTCTTTTTCTGATTTTTCAATTTTCAGGCCGATATTTGTAGAAATAAGCAAAATACATTTATAAAAACAAGTTAATGGCCTTGTGTCAGAACACAACAGGTCTTTTTATTGTAACTTTGAAAAGTGTAATACAGTATTTGATTTTTACAAATACCTAAACCAACGGGCCTAAGCTGTTGACCCCTGAAGTTATGACTTCTGAAGGCCTCTCATGTGTAGATTCGCTCGTTGAAAAAAATGGTATTTTATTAGCTAAAATCATTGTCTGTATTCATAAAATATGTCCTCATGGGTGTAAAATGACCTCTGCCAATGATCTGACTTATCCTCGTAAGCGAAACATTTCTTATCTTTATTTACATGGGGCGGGTAAGTCCAAGGAGGCTTCCGTGCCGTTCCGCCATCTTGAAACACTATAATAACAGAGAGGGACAAAAAGCGCTAGCCTAACTCAAGACGTTTCATCATCAACACTACTATAGTCAACAGCACATTCAAAAGGACCATCAAAATAGTGTTACGTTAAAAAGGCGTAATTGACAAAAATTGTAATTCTGAATTAAGTAATAATTATGACAAAAAGTTTAAATTAAAATTATGACTATGCGTCATAATTATGAGATGAAAAGTTTAAATGATGATGTACTAAATGATAAAGTAAATATTCCATAGTGAAATTTTCTGAATTCTATATAATTGTATTTGTGAAAATGATTCAGTACTGAAACAGCATTTATGAGTTTTTACATATCTTCTGCTTGTTTCTGCAGTTCGTGTAGGCCTCCAAGACTATGGATAACTAAAAATGATTATTGATGAACTTGAATTTTGTTGACAATGTAAAAAAAATTGTCTTCCCATACCGGGAGTCGAAACCCGGGCCACCTGGATGAAAACCAGGAATCCTAACCGCTAGACCATATGAGAGACGTTGATACTGCCCCAGACAAATTTGAAAAGGCTGCACAGTACATTATAATTCTGGATCATAGTTATGCAGGAGAAGGAATCCTCATCGCCTAAAAGCTAAAACTTAATTTATCGGTATGTAAATAAATATCGGGATAGCTTTTCCCCATGTGGAAAGAGCTAATGAAGGAGAAAGACTTTGAAAGGGAAGTTGCCTGATTTCTTCTCGACAGGTAAGTCAAAGGTATGGTCTAAATTACAAGCTTTTTTCATTGCTTGGTTGTGTAAATCATTATATAGCTGCCATAACAGTAGAACATGTATCGTTAAACTCAATGATGTGCTATTGGAAGCCATGTTGTCATAGCTTCTTGACACATTACGGCTACCGCAGTTGCAACACGCATTTGAAAAAGCGAGTAGATGGGAGAACCACTAGATGGGAGAAATTCTTTTGGGAGAACTAACTTGTAGTTGGGTCTTTAACAAAAAACAAACAAACAAACAAAAAAGCCTCCACAATCGAGGAGGTCAAAGGGCATGCTTCCTGCTATAGATAGTATCATCAGCTCTCCCCAAAGTCTATTCATGCGGCCACCAGACAGATTTTAAACACCAGATTTACACTTCTACATATATTTTGAGTAGATAACCGATATTCTCAGAAAAGGGTTTCACCCTGTGTGTTTCCACACTGATTAAGGATAGTTCGGGAGATGCAAGTAAAAATGATATGATCTTTTACTTTGAATTAAGACGAGTAAAATTAAATATTCGCTCAAGACCAACTTTACTTATGCCGTGTCAGTGATTTTGCAAATGATACAACTTAGTCTAAATAAGAGCAATGTGGAGTCCTCGGATTTCTTAAAAACAACACAACAACAAAACTTTGACAACATGTTGTATGGACAAAAGATCTAAGATGCCCAAGCACAGTTTTTCAACAATCTAATGTTTTTGAACAGACGTTGTTTATTAAAAATAATACATAAGTCTTCTTAGAAGATAAATATAAGATATGATTTTAATAAAACTTTAAAGATTTGATTTAAACTTTTAAGGTTATGCTTTTAAATGAATTTAGTATAAACTCTGGATGTACTCTGGAAAGGCGTTAGCAGACTAGATTTACTGTGACATTGTCCCCCGAGACTCATCTGGTCTGATACCCTGTTTCTTGAAGCTTCAGTTCACACTGTGGTTTATCTCTGAAGGATCTGGGGCTGTAAGGTGTTTTTGTTTATATATTTATTTAGCTAAAACTTTGTTTACATTTTAGTAACATATGTTATTAATAATAATTTAATTTAAAATAGAGATTAGTTCATTTTTTAGAATCGTGTGTGTGCACAAAATTATATTAAATGATTTGTTTATTTATTTCATTTTGAAAATGTACAAATGTAGTTTTCTGTGTTTAGGTGTACGGTACAAAATTCATTATAGCTATGGAAAGCCCCCACCATAAAAATTGAAACCCCGCATGGACAAAAAAATGCTGATTGAATCTTTTCATATAAATGAGATTTAAGACGACTAAAAAGTACAGTTTTTCTACAATCTAAAGTTTTTGAACAGACAGACATTGTTTAATAACAATTATACTTTAGGTCACCGTTAAACAAAATCACTACAGTAATCTTCTAAAAGATAAATAGAAGATATGAATGTATTCAAACTTCAAAGATTTTATTTAAACAGTCTTTTAATTTTAAAAGATCATATTTAAACTTTTACGATTATGTTTTGAAATAAATTCAGAAAGATGACGGCACACTAATTTACCGGAACCTGTCACAGACACACGTACACACACACACACACACACACACACACACACACACACACACACACACATACCATTTGTCTGGTGCTTCATGAAATCTTCAGTCAGCAGACTTAGATGAATTTTATTTTTTATCTAAAACTGAAATTTCAGTAGATTTTTTTTTATTTTTATTTTTTTATATACTTTTAAAGAACAGAATGTTTTTCAACTTTAGTTAAATTAGCAAGATAACCATTTTAATGTATATAAAGAACGGAATGTTTTATGTAATATGATTTTTATTCTTTTGTTTATCAAAAACAATTGGATCAATAAGATATTTATTTTATAAGCATTTCATTATATACTTTTATAAAGAACTGAATGGTTTTCAACTTTAGTTAAATTAACAAGATAGCTATTTTATTTTATACACTTATAGGCCTAAAGAACGGAATGTTTATGTAATATGATTTTTTTATTCTTTTGTTTATCTAAAACTGAATTAAATGGTTTCAGTAGATTTTTTTTGCTAAGATATTATTGTATATCATTTGTGTGAAATATAAAAACATGATTAGAGTCATCTCTCTTTTTCTCACTTTTTTGCTGTTACCTCTGGAATGTGAGGGTGGACGTCTGCGTAGCAGAGATATCACATGCTGACACATTTCCTAACAGCACTTGTGATGCCACATAGCCAGACACACATAACTGAACTGGACAACAAAGTCAAACTTTCTGTCAAAAAACAGATGTCTATCAAAAACACAGAAAATACACCCAGCTTGTGTGCACAAGAGATAATGCTTGTGTGTGACACAGTCTTCAAACTTTCTGTCAAAACCACATGATCTACGACTAGCTAGGACAATAGGGCAAACCATAACTACATATGCCGGAAAGACACCGGTAGATAAAAACAACATATGCGGTAGATAAAACTGTCAAAACGCATGATCGAACGCTCGATAGAACAATCCATATCCATATCTATACACGCCAGAAAGGGCGGGACAGCTCAACGGACAACCGGAAGGGCGGGGACCAGATGTCTTATCTAGTGGGCGGGGCCGGAAGTCATCAATCATTTTGACAGGTGCCATAGGGTAATAACTACTCCCTTAAACCCTGAGGCCATTTTTGGAGTTGTTTTGTCTGAGTGACACACAAAAAAGTAAAGACTCATAACTTCAAAACTATAACAAGGAGAGTCAAAAGGTAGGTATCGTTTGATAGAACTCTTTTCAAATTTTTTTAAAATATAAATTACATTACATTTGGATATTCTCCTGCCGAGAAACTGCTGATAAATACAAAAAAAAAAAAAAAAAAAAAAACATATAATTATTATTAATAATTTTTTATTATGATTTTGCATATCTCTCTTGTTTGACATGCAATAACTTGGGAAGGAAATATGGTAGTAGAAAAATTATTTTTTGGGGAAGTACCCCTAAATGTGAGCTGCATCTGAATCAAATTTTGTGGTGATCGCATAAAGTACTCAAACGTTACAGCATTTGGAACAAAGGTAGCCTTTTTGTTTAGTCCTCGCACATTTGGAAAGCAATAAAAAAAATGAGTTTTCTGAGTGACATACACAAAACTACAGACTCATAACTTCAAAACTATAGCAAGGAGAGTCAAAAGGTAGGTATCGTTTGAAAGAACACTTTTCAAATTTTTTGAAAATATAAATTACATTACATTTGGACATTCTGCTGCCGAGAAACTGCTGATAAAAGACAAAAAAATATATATATTTTTTATAATGATAATGCATATCTTTCTTATTTGACATGGTATAACTCAGGAAGGAAATAAGGTAGGAGGAAAATTCTTTTTTGGGGAAGTCCCTCTACATATGATCTGCATCTGGATACAATTTTCTGGTGATTGGATAAAGTAATCAAAAGTTACAGCAAGAAAAAAAAAGATAGCATTTTTGAGCATTTTTGATAGTGTTTCACCATGAAGAATATCTTATCATAAAAGCAATAGATAAAGTTAATTTTGGGCTCATTTTAATTGTATTAATATGCTGTAAAAAATGAAGTGCCATTTTCAACGATTTTTTTAATGTTTCATGAGATGTATGATGTTTTTGACACATTGCAGTACATAGTACAAAAAAGTATTTTATAGATAATGATTTTTTTTTATATATTTATCAGCAAATAACTCAGCAATACTTAGGAGTTTTTTTAGGCTACATTCACTGTAAAGTTCAGACTCTAAGGTTTCAAATGACACCAATTTTGTTTGAATCTAGGCAATATTTTTGAAAAATATGATAATGAATATTTTCGCAGCTAGGTGGCGCCATGGGTGGCGCACGCGGGCGGTACACTCCGGTTTAGAGAGACTAGTCAGCACTCGTTCAGAGTTGATTGAAGTGGTTGGATTCTTTAAAAAGCTGAGATTCTAAGCTTTAAGATGATACATATTTTGTGTTATTCCACGTTTGAAAATGAGCGCGGACGGTTCCGGGAAAATTGGAAAACACTTTGCTCCCCAGACGGATGAGAGACTTGTTTTTTAGCCAAGTATGCATCACTTCGTGAGGAATATCTCGTGATCAAAGCAATGGATTATGTTGTGTTTGGGCTCTTTGTAATCGTGAGAATCTGCTGTCAATAAAGATGTTCGATTTTTCACAATCCATGCATGTTTTATTGAGTTATGAGCTGAAACGTCACATCAAAACAACATAGCATCACTGCTATTGCTACTTCATAGGTGCGCCTCTGGTATTTTTTTGTGTCAGAACGCCATAAGGAATATCTTTAGATCTGAGTGATGGATTATGGTGTGTTTGAGCTCTTTTTAATCTTAACAATCTGCTGTAAATAATGATGTGCCATTTTCCACAATTGATGCATGCTTCATTGAGTTATGAGTTAGAACGCGACATAAGTGCTACATCTATAATAAAGATCTATGTGCGCATTTGTGGCTTCATGTGTTACAACTCCACGAGGAATAACTTTAGATATGAGTGATGGATTATGCTGAGTTTGGGCTCTTTTTAATCGTGAGAGTCTGCTGAAAATAATGATGTGCATTTTTCTACGATATGTGCATGCTTCATGAAGTTATAAGTGAAAACCAAACGCGAGTGCTTCATGAGTATATATTTGGCTAGGTGCGTCTTTGGTATTTTCTGTGTTAGAACGCCATGAAGAATATCTTTAGATGTGATTGATGAGTTTGGGCTCTTCTTAATCGTGAGCTCCTGCTGTAAATAACGATGTGTCATTTTTCATGATCGATGTATGTTTCATGAAGATACGAGTAAAAAGGCCAAGTCTAAGCTACCTCGCTTGGCTACGTGCGTTTCTGTATTTTTTGTGTATTAGAACTCCATGAGGAGTATCTTTAGTTCTGAGTGATGGATTACGTTGAGTTTGGACTCATTTTAATTGTAAGCATCTTTTTCATGAAGTTACAAGCGGAAATGTGTCTAAAATTCAGCATCCATATATGGTTTACCCATGGGTCTCTTGAGGGGCTTATTTTACAAAAACCTTGCTCAAGTTTAGTAAAAGCCTGAAACAATTATGCTTGTTGTATTCTACTCATTGAGACCTTTCAAATGACATATGACACATGACTATCTGAGCAGTATGATGTTTTTGACACATTGCAGTACATAATAATTTCCCCTTCCTCATAAATTATATATATAAAAAAAATCATTTTATCAGCAAATAACTCAGCACTACTTTGGAGATAATCATAATGGCTACATTCATTGTAAAGTTTAGACTCTAAGCTTTCAAATGATGCCTATTTTGTGTTGATCAATGCAGTAGTTTTGAAAAATATGACAATTAATTTTTTCCATAGCTAGGTGGCGCCCTCCGACGGTATAATCCGTTCTAAAGGAATAACTCAGCACCTTTTAGGAGTTGAATAAAATGTATAGGTGCATTGAAAAGCTGAGATTCTAAGCTTTAAAATGATACATATTTTGTATCATATCATTCAGTGGTTGCTTAGTAATTTGATTATGAATTTTTTTCATGGGGTGGCGTCCCGCCGGCGGGACGGTTAGGGTTTAAAAGAACAAGAGAGAAACATCTCACACCTTTAAACCATCCATTCACTTAACATCCCCACTGTCTCAAATCTCTGAATCTCCCAGTGCAAAAAAAAAGTCTTTAATGTAGTTTTTTTAATAGACTGACATAAATCTTAAATGCCTGCAACATTATCTACATAAATATCTATAAATAATAATGACATTGATTGACTTGAATGATTAGAATTTTGACATGAATCATTGAATTATTTAAAATGAAGGAATAAATAAATGAATAAAATTAATTAAATAACCTTGGGTGCGCATTTTTTTTCTAATAATTCAACGGCCCGTCGTCAATTAGGCTATTCCTTACTTATTCATGCAAAGGTGACAAAAGCACACTCACCTTTTGATACACGTCATGCCACTTTTTCTGTCGAGGAGCTGGCCTGTTACCCTCATTTGATGGCCAAACTCCTGAGCTGGCAAACTTGGGGTGGGCTAGGTTAAATCGTTTTGGACAAAACTTGTATTAATAAAAATGATTTCTTAAAAAGAAAGCACACACGACATATTACATTATGCGTTCTTACCTGTTGTCCGAAAATACAGTAAAAGTTACCGAAAAATATGTTTCACGCTCCGCCGTTAAAATAAGCTGCCTGACCTCCGTGACAGTGATGCTCGACGTCAACTGAACTTTTTTGACCTCTGACACGCCCCCGAGGATAATGTCATTACTTCGTACACCTTCGGCTCAATTCGGCAACTTGATTGACACTTGGTTAGCTTCCTGACTTCACCTAGCGGTGATAAGCGTAAACGTGCCGTCGACATTTCCTTGTACTCTGATTGGTCAAATGTTGAAAATGATAAGAAAATCTTGTACTCTGATTGGTCAAATGTTGAAAACTATAAGAAAATGTTAAGAATGGCGCTCTCTGATTGGCTGCAAATGTTATAGCGCTTCGACGTGATTGGCTGTGGCGTTCAACATTGTTCAACATTAGCCCCATATTGTCGGACTATCCTTCGGCAGCTGGCGTTCAGGTCGCAGTCTCCCCTGGAGGCGTGGGTTCGAATCCCACTTCTGACAAACCCAACCTTTGGCTGCGGGCTCAAGCTAGAGTCTTTAACCCTCTGGCAGGTTTACCCAGAAATGCATTAATGTGGACCAAGCACTGCATTTCTGTTCATGCTAGAATTAACCCAACATTACAGTAACACTGACCTGCGTTACATGGACTTTAAAGTAACACTTTAGTGCAATGTATGGGATTCTATGGCATTTTCCTGCACTTTTCTTGGAATTTCAAGTCATGACATTTCATCAAATTGGACATGTTTATAGAATGGACTTCAACGGAATTTCATGGGATACCATCTTGTGATGTTTACCGGAAGAAGAATTTGTTTATGGAAGGCTGTTCGTGTTTTTTGGGGGTGGGGGATGCAGTGTGATTCTTGGAGTTTGACTGTGATGTCGTGGACTGAAGTTTTGGGGATGCACTAGAATTTCATGGCAAGGATTCTTGGAAATTTCTTGGAATGAAATGTCATGGGTTTTGGGGCATGGGGTGGAGTGTCATGGCATAAGATTCAAGGAATGCCATGTAAAACATTACATTAGCATTGACAAGACATGTCATTAGAATGAAAGAATTGTATTAGCCTTAACAAAACATTGTAACAACACTGACACATATAACATGAATATGAGAGTAATACTATTACTGCCTTTGTTCAACATTAGTCCTACAAAAACACTGGATTTCAATTACACTGCATATGAAGAAATGAACAAGCGCACAAAAGGGAATACCGAAAGCAGCTCTTTTATTTACACGCTCCCCTGCATCAAAAAGCACCAGACTGCCCCGTGTGAGGCTCGAACTCACGACCTTCAGATTATGAGACTGACGCGCTGCCTAACTGCGCCAAAGAGGCACAGGCGGTGACTAGCTGTGAGCGGTGACGCACTAGCTTCTAGACCATCTGCCATTCGGTGCAGCTCCAACAGTACTGCTCACCCTTAGCCGTCACGTCAGGATGGCCGAGCGGTCTAAGGCGCTGCGTTCAAGCTGGGGAACAATAGTCCAACAAAGGTGGGGAAGAAGGGAAGAAAAGGGGGAAGGAAGAAAAAGAGAAGGAGAAGAAGAGAAAGAAAAAAATGAAGAAAAGAAAGGGTGAAATGTGACGTTCAGAGATATGTCTTCCTCAGCATAGGTCTTATGATACAATTTCCGGTTTCTTCGTGCGGGAAAATCACGCATTTATATTACACTGTTTTCTATTGCAGGTGCTCACCAAGACAAGGGTTCGAATCCAGCTAAAGCCAACTTTTTGTAATATTTATTTTTTAACTAAATAAGCATTCTTTTTGAATGCATACTGTTCCAGTGTTAATAAAATATACATATGTAATTTATTTGTTGTGTTTTATTCATATTCTTTTATGAAAAATAATGTTATTTGCATTATTATGCAATAAACAAAGATGCAACCCATTAAATAGTAACTAATAGGCTGAAAAATGTTTGTCACAATAACAAAATTTACAAATTATATTTTTATAAACAAATGTTAAATTGTTGCAGTGTTCTGATAAAATATTGTGTTGTAATAAATGTAAAGTAAATAAGCAAATTTTTTGGAATGCATACTGTTCCAGTGTTTTTTTTTGTTTTTTTTTTTATAATTCAAATATTTATTGAGTTTTTGCATTTTATAACAACAAAAAAAAAAATAAAAAAAAAAAAATAAAATAAAATAAAATAAATAAATAAAATGCATATATATATAAAATTAAAATAAAAACAAACAAACAAACATAAAACAGTGAGGTTCAATGTAAATCTCTATAAACAGCTGATGTCAAAGTTACATTGTAGACATGTAGGTGCAGAAATTGTCCCATTGTTCCTTCATGGTTTCATTCGTACAGTGTAGCCTTCCCAACATCTTTTCGCATGCTGCATTTTCAGTCATTCTTTCTTTCCACATTCTAAGTGTTGGGGCATGAGAGTCCTTCCAGAATTTCAAAATGAGTCGAGAACATGTTATACTGTTCCAGTGTTAATAAAATATACATATGTAATTTGTTTGTTGTGTTTTTTTAGATTCTTTCATAAAAAATATAATTACCAATGGGTCAGTGTTATTATTTAGTAGTTGTATTACTATTGATTTGATTAAGTATATTTTTTAGGTTACATTCAAACAAGACACTTGCAAATCTGTTATTTGTAATGAACAAAGATGCAACCCATTAAATATTAACTAATATGCTGAAAATGTCTTTCACAAGCAAATAATAACAAAATTTACAAATGATCTTTTTATATACAAATGTTAAATTGTTGCAGTGCACTTATGAAATAGTGTTATATGAAAGTAAAAATCAAAAATCAATTACTTGCAAAGTTTGTTTTTATTTTACAATCATGCCAACAGAACAGTAATGGATATTAAAATGTTAAATAACGTTTTAAAAATGAATAAATAAAATGAAATGAAAAAAAAAAAAAAACAAGAAATAAAAATGTTAAATAACGTTTAAAAAACATATAAAAACATAAATTAAAATATTAAATAATATTCAACACAAGTATAATCAATTGTGAACTATTTAAACAACTGTTAAAACACACGATATACACGATACTATATACACAAAAATATATACATTATTTGGAAAAGGTTCTCCGCATTTCCTCTAGCCACTCCTCTTTTGAACCCGTCTCGGTCTGTGGGCAGTAGAGATGCGCGGTTGGCGGTTATAGCCGCGGACTCCGCGGATAAACCGCGGATCGGGCGGATGACGTGATGAAAAATAATATTTTAATTAAATTCGGGCGGGTGGCGGGCGGTTGAGCCAAACAAATAAAAAAAATATATGTATACATTGTTAGATATGTTATCTGACTACCTACAGCACACTATCAAAGCACACTATCTATGCAGTCTATGCAGACTGCTTGTTATTATCAGAGATGGTAACACCGGCGAAGGAGGTACGTGACAAACTCAAAAAAGGAGAATTAAAAACAAAGGAAATAGAGGGTTATCCATACATTTTTTTACCAAAACGCTATAAATCCATACATTTTTTCCAAAAATTGATGGTTTGTCTTTTTTAAAAAGTCTTTTGTCATTTATTTTTCGTGTTTGCATTTATGAGGAAAAAACAATGTTATGTGACAGTTCTCCATTACGGACGCGACCGCTCTGAGAAAAGACTTTCAAACTTTCACAGAGACCTCAAACAGAAAGCACAAAGCCCTTCTTTAAAGCGAATTTCGTTTGGTATTAATTGTATCTTAATTTTTATCCATGTTTCATTAACTAACCATGTCCTGGATTTAATAATTAAAATGTAAATAGGCTATCTTGATTGTATAGGCTATTTTTTCATTATAAGTGTAAAATATTAGGCTGTGTATACCGACATGGATCAATTATTAATATTAGATTTCATCTGTCTTTTGCCTAGCTGATGGCGCAGCAACGAAAAAGCCTAAATGATGTGCCAAAATGCGTTTTCTATTAGGCTACAATGAAAATAATGTAGGCTACAGTAGCCTATCAGATAAGGTCAGTTTTTGCCGAAACACGTTTAATTTAGGCTATTTATTTATTTATTTAAATTATTTATTTATTTTTGTCCCTGTGCGCCGATCGGAGACGGAGTTCACTGCTGATATTCTGAAAGTAAGAGCTTTCTAGTCTCGCGGCTGTCATCAGCAGCGCCTTGCATCTCCCAATCAGCGGATGGTGGGCGGTTGCGGTTTTGAAAATTGGTCAAAAACGTTGGTGCGGATGGATGGCGGACGGATGATGAGTTTTGTGATGCGGTTGCGGATGAAATAATAGCCCATCCGCGCATCTCTAGTGGGCAGTACACCCTACCCCTGTACTGGCTATGTCCTGTTGCACTTGTTTTAAATTGCCCACATTTCTTACAAGTGTTGGCCTCAACAGTTCTCCTGTAGGGTCTCTTGGGCATGGCGTCTGGACTGGCAGCTGGTGCAGCGGGTAAGCGGGTGCCCTGTACAGCTGTTGGTTGTAACAGTGGCTGTATCAGTTGCATTCCCTGGGTCATTGGGATTCCCTGGGTCATTGGGATTCCCTGGAACATTGGGATTCCCTGAAACATTGGCGCACCCTGAAACATTGGCACACCCTGAAACAATGGCACACCCTGGAAACCTGGTGCTGCTGGCATAAGTACGGTTGGCACCGTCTGCAGTGATGCTCCAGGTGCTGATGGTGTCAGCAACATCTGACTCTGCGCTGGTGCCTTGGGTCTGAGAGGGGGTCGCCCAACAGAAGTCTGCCTCTGCTTTGCCTGACCAGCTGTGCTCTCTGGTAGCTTGTACTGGTGCTGCTCCCCTGGTTGTTCTAGCCCAGTCCGTAGACGTTTGGCAACCTGGAGAGGTTCATGAGCTTCAGGGAGGGGTTGAGGCAACTGAATGCCCTGAAGCAGCACAGACAGCTCCTGCTTCTTCTGCCTGCTGTTGTACCACTGTATCAGGGTGTTCTGGTTAACCTCCACCAGCTACATGGATGTTCCTCCCATCACCAAGCTGTTGCCCAGTACAAGCTGCCTTATCCTGCGATAGTCTTGCAGGATCAGAGACCATCTCGACAGGGATCCCTTGCCTTTTCTTTTGGGGCTTGGATGGAGAGTGCAAAGTCTGATGAAGATGGTCTCCACCAGACGGCAACAGTCAGGCCACTGAGCAGGATTGCTGCTTGCACCCAGCACACATCTGGTGGTGCTCTCGACTCCAGGGTGAGTGGAACTCTTTGGCACTTTGAAGCGTCCACTCAGCAGTCTCTTACGGCATCGACTGCCATACACCACCCGTTCCTTGTCCCGGTCATCCAGGTTCTGCCAAAGAGCAACTATGGTGTTGGCTTCCTGGTTGGTCAGGCTGAGGGCTGTGTGGGCCCGGAGATCCACCAGATATTCTGCCAGCTGGTCCACATGTTGATAACGCGGGACATTTTGGTAGTCAACAGCCTATCAAAAAACACAAACACGCAACACAATTATTACATCACATCTGTCTAATGCATAATTCCATAACTGATTGTGTTGTTTTCCTGTTTATCACCGTAAAGCTTCTTTAACACAATCTGTATAGTACAAAGCAGAGAGCGCCGTTCTTGACATTTTCTTAACATGTACTTTACAATGCACCAAAGAAATAAAGATGACTTGACTTGATGTGTATTTGCAGCTTACAAATGAATTTAGGTTGTAGTCTGGATTTAAAGCACTGGATGTTAATTCATCATAATTATTCTAGCTAATCTGAAAGACAGCAGTGGTGTTTACCGTCTCTTCTTCATCATCATCATCCTGACCAGCATCCTCCGGCTCTGAGGGGAGAGTTGAAACAGATGTTTCAGAGGGAACAGGTGTGACAGCAGTCCCTGAGGGTCCAGGTGGCGAAGGAGACGGTGTGTGTTTGGGGTCAGGGACCAGTGAAGGAGATGTGGAGCCCAGTGCAGATGTGGCACTGCTGGTGACCAGGGTGGAAGAACCCAGTGTCAGTGTGGAAGAGGGTGGTGACAGAACAGCTTCCGGATCCGTTATTGTGTGATCCTCGCTGATGTCACAGAAGCCCTCATCTTCCTCTCGCTCCTCCACTGAGGTCCTCAATGAGCTCTGCTGTCTGCTCAGAGTCTGGGTTCATGTCCTGCAGTGCCTGGCCAGTCTGCTCGAACAGATACTGCACTCCTATGAGCTCACCTGAAATAAAAACAATAAACAAACAGAAATTAAATACAATGTTGTGTATCATATTTGATACATTAGGCTTTTGTAGAAGCTCATATAGTGTGAGAATATAGAGCTCATCGTCGAGGAGAAAAAAAAAAAATTCAGATGCCCAAAACCTTTAATTATGGGGGCAAAACATTAAATGAAATGCAATAAAATGATGATTGAGAGAAAAGTCTGATGATCATTTTGATATTTACATGTAACATGATTTTCTAATCAAGTGAACCTAAGCTGCTTCAGTCTTGTATATTACTAACAATATAAAATTGTTATATAAAGTTATAACTTTACAATATAAAGTTATTCTTACAATTACTTTAGACACTTTTACAATTATACCAAAAGACTTTTACTAGATAAAATATGGACTATAAATCAGACGACAGAGGGCATGTTTCCAGAAAAGTTTTGATCATGTTGACAATTTAGAGGCCTTTAGAAACTTGCATATCAATTACGATACAGTCGACTTTACAGGTTTAAATCTGACATATAGACGGAAGTTAGACAGAAATTGCAAGTTGATAAACAAAAAAAAAACTCATTTCTCACCGGTGTAACTTGCAGGGGGACAAAACGTGGGCACCACTTTCCTGCCAAACAGCTTTTCGTAATTGCTGTTTACACAGTGAACAAGTTCTCCAGTGTAGCTGCGCAGAGCTGATGGCTCCGCTGACAGGGAAGCCGCCTCCCGGTCCTGGTTCCACCGGTGTAGACCCTCCAGCAGATAAATCTGAAAGTTCAGACTGTTCGCACTGGTCCCTGTAAATACACACAACAGTGTTTAGGGGGTGTTAAAGAAATACACAAAGACACTTAATGCTCTTTCTTTACACATGCACGGGACCAAGGGAGGCGTGCTTCTGAAGACATACACACTGTGTGTGACAAAGACATACCTGGGATGAAACGGTTAAGGTGTAAATGAAAGGACTCGAGAGAAGTGGAGCCTCTGGCACATCTGTATGTCTTCAGAAGCACGCCTCCCTTGGTTAAGCTCCCCGTCTCTGTATAGAGCACAACACCAGGGGGTCTTGAATGCATTTCACATGCTTCTTCTGGACATTCCAGATGTGCTCCATCCTTTCTCGGTCCAGGAGAGGAACACCCAGGGAGTCTTTGCCCTTGCTGCTCAGGAGCTCTGTAAGCAGCCGCTCAAGGAGAAGGATGGTAGTCTCCTCTCCACAGGTCCTCCTCCGGCAATGGAGTGCCAGCTCCTCCCTGGTAAGATGCTTGATGACATCTTCATCTGACAGCACAGGCCAACCCTGGGATACTAACAGCTCTCTCTTTGCTTTGCGAAGCATAGAAACATCAGCCGCATCCCACTCAAAAATGCACGCTGACAGCCGTGACATGAAGATGGGATACAGCTGATGTGCGTCAGTTGTACACCCCATGGCAATCCTGCGCATAAAATGCCAGATGTCCAAGCGGATCATGAGATCAGGCCAACCTCTGAATCTGGTCTTGAGCTTGGTCTCACCCACATCAGTGCAGCAGCCACAGTCCACGTACAAAACAGCAGGTGGATCCACACTAGCCTGCTGGTACCTTTTCACCAGACCATCTACCATCATGTCCAGTCCCGCTCCTTCCTGCGCTGTCAGCACACTTATGAGTACCTGACCAAACTCATTGCCAACAGAGGTAAGCCAGAGTCCTGTTCCCCTCGCCGTCCCAGCCAGCTTCTTAGTGATCTGCAGTAGATGACAGGAAGCATGCAATGTAATGACACATCACACCATGTAGAATATGATACTCATGCTCTGATAATGATATAACAGTAAACAGCATAAATTAACAAAAATTCCCTGCTAACCTTTTTAGTGGAATCCATCTTCAAGACTGAACCATACGTGGATGTTATCCTTGCATGGATTTCATCCAGCCTTGTCAGGATGTCTTGGCTGTAGACGGTGAGCAGCCACTTGCAGCTCGGCACCACTGTAGGCTCTGGGGGTTCCTGGAACTTTATTTGCGACACCCCGGGTGCTTTGAGGAAGTCCACACATTGGGTGGTGTACCGGGCCAGACGCTGGAGCCACTCCTCGCTGTGGTTCTCACGCAGCTGTTTAATGACCCGCGTGGGACTGTTGCCTAGGCCAAATGACTCTCATATCACAGGCATATCTTAGGAAAAGCAAAATTCACACATTCATATATTTTACATATTTGATTTGTAAAGTATTTGCAAAGATATGTGATGATGGGCTATCAACTGGTTGTGGAATGAAAGTGTACTTACTTCCGCGTGAGGATGACCCGAAACTCAGAGCGATGGCCCAGATCCAGCTGTTGCAGGACAGTCTGACTCCAGGACACATGCGAGGCTTTACACTTGGTACAGATGAGGGTTTCTGTGACCATGTTGTACATCCTATCGATGTCCAAAACCTGCCGTGCCCTTTTGTGCAGACCACCTCCTGTCAGCTGATGCTGCCCGCAGGCAGAATTGGGACAGAGAACCTTGACCTTCCACAGCTTGTACGGCATCCACAGCAACAGAGCATGGCAAAAAAATCTGTCTGGAGCTGGAGCCTGATTGAATATAAGGGCTGGCTGTGGTGGGTAATACCAGAGCTGTAGGTTGTCTCGAAGCTCTGGTTTTCCTTTGGGCCCCATTTTAAAAAGCCTGCTGGCGATCCACCTGTGATCCTCTGGTGGCAAGGTCTCTGACCACAAGCGATGCAGTCGAACTGCAGATGAGGCTTGCAATATTGCCCCCGAAGGAGCAGTCTGTGAAGGAAAAAGACAAAAACATTTAGTCTAGCAGGTAATTTATTTAATTAGAGCTTTATCTATCCAAAACAACCCTCACATAATATAGAAAATATTGGATGTCAAATACATACTTAAGGTAATAGAATAAAATGTATAAATTTGTTCCAAAAGTTTTCAGAATTGTGTCAGCTGCTAGCACTATTTTGTGTGACTCTAGTGAGTTGTGGCAGTTAATATGCAAATTCAATTAATTCAAAGACCAATAAAATGTTTAATTACTTACTGAGACAATACTGCAAGAGTCTGCAGGACTGGTCACATCTGCAGTGGTTCTGGAGACAGAGGCAGGAACTCCAGGGCCTTGTGCCTGTACAATCAAGCAATGAAATATAATACATGTTGCATATATAACAAGAGAAGTTTTAACTAATCCTAGATGGAATTATACAACACAGTTCAAAGGTCTAGGTTCAGTAACATTGTTTATGAAATATAATTAAAATACAGTAATAGTGGGAAATAATTGCAAATTAAGATCACTGCTTATTTGAATCTGTTTTCAAATGAATTTAATGCATCATTGCTTCATTAAAGTATAAATTTCTTTATGAACAAATACTGACCCCACCAACTTTTGACAGTAGTGTATATAAAATCTATTTCATTCAAACATTATACAGTACTGTATAGTATTGCTCTTACTTCATTAAGATTTCCTGGAATACAAAATATGTTTCTCAAACGTGCATAGATGTGGAATGTGTCCTCATAGAATACAACATGGATTATGCCAGTACTTACAGAGACAGTGGTGCTTGGTGTAGAGGCGCTGGACACTGCTGTGCTGGGCTGGTCAACAACCTGAGACGGTCTCCTAGCCACACTCAGATTTGGCTTTGCAGCAGCAATGTGGGACCCACCAAATCGTGGCTTGGTAAACTAAAAAAGGGCAAAACAAATGCAACGAAAAGACAAATTTAACGTAACAGCACATTGGCAAAAAAATATATACACATTTTAAATTAGTAAATGAGAAAATATCTATTATTCCTATATTTCATTGTATAACTAAAGGAACTGCTTTCATTCTTTGTCTTAATTTTTTTCTGTGTATTACCACCCTCTGCTATTTATACAGATTGAAATAAGCAACAGTTAGAATAGAAAAATGTGTGGGAAGGTATTGCTAGAATGTGAGTATATTATAATTCAACAGGAACCTTTTAAAATGACTTAAAATCAAAACTAGTTTGCACATAGTTTGTAAGAGAAAGTGTTTGTTTATTAACAGTAATGAAGGTTACACTTGAAATGGCTACAAAGCATGATGACTTAATTAATAACACGTGTATAATTAAATGTGCATAAGTGGAATATTACCTGAGAGATACAGAATGAAAGACGTAGCTTCAATAGCCAGTTGAAAAAGATCAAGAGAGATGCCATGATGGACGTGAGTGTCCTTTAACCAATAATGGCAGAGCCCAATTAGAGAGGAAGAGGAGAATACCAGAGCAGAGCCCATTGAAAAAAGAGAGATCACATAGGTTACATTGTTCTTTCACCATTTTACTTGATCATGTGACTAAACCCACCTGAGACGGTCGCCCCTGTACAAGGTGTGACAGCTGGCAGGTAGGTGTAAAAACATACCAGCCATTTCCACTGAACTTAAACCATTTATACTTTAAAACGTATTTTAAAATTACAATTCTTTAAAAAAAAATGGGTAACACTTTATTTTAGGGTGCCCTTGATACAGAGTAATTACTTAATTAGGTACTTAGTAATAGACGTTGTAATAACATGTAACAAAATGTACTTAACATGTAACTAAGTTATGGAACAGTCTATACTTACAGATTGTAATTACACACATGTAATAGGCAGCTACTGTTACACGTGTAACAAGCCGAGTTGGATAAGGTTTATAGATACACACAAAGTACACTTAAGTACATTCTTGATACACTTTATTTTACGTAGCTTATACCGGTGTAATATTTTGTAATTGCAATGTAATTAGGAAGCTAATGCATGTATTTAAGCTGTGAACTAGTGGGTTAATTCAGATGGATAACATATGTAGATACACAGGAAGTGCACTTAAGTACAATCTTGATACACTTTATTTTATGTTACATACAAGTAATGCTACAGAACATACACATTTACCATGTGTAACTGCAGACCTTAGTAGCCTAACATATTTAAGTACTTGTTGTTACATTGTGTTATACTAAGTACTTTCTTACATAATTACAGTGTACTAAGTCCGTAACACGGATGTAACAGACTCGGCTTGTTACACATGTGTAACAGTAGCTGCCTATTACATGTGCGTAATTACAATCTGTAAGTATAGGCTGTTCCATAACTTAGTTACATGTTAAGTACATTTTGTTACATGTTATTACAAAGTCTATTACGTAAGGGTTAATGCCCTTCGAGGTGTCCATTATCAGGTTTTAATGGACGACGGCGAGGCGTGAACCGTCCGACGCGCAGCGTCACCTGCGACCGCAGCAGTTGATCAGTGAGTTTGAGCCAGCGCAATCATTTAGAACTGTCATCAGGCAAATTGACGGGACGCCTTTCCTAGGTGTCCATTATCACTTTTTAACGGACACCCTGCAGCCAATCAGAATCGAGTATTCACCCTGACCATGGTATAATAAGTAATTAATTAAGTAATTACTCTGTATCAAGGGCACCATAAAATAAAGTGTTACCAAAAAATGTTATTACCTTTGACAAACTTGGTATTATTTTAGATGAAGTGGGCTGGGCTGGGAGCTGACGCTGACTCTGCTCCATGACCTCCAGTGCTGGTCCAGTAGCGGCAGACTGTTGTTCCACAACCCTTGGTGCTTGTCCAACAGAGGATGTGGCCTGCTTAAGACAACCACAAAAATACATAGGCTACAATCATTTTGAACGAGAAGAATATGTTCAGTAAATTATAAAAAAAAATACAAGTTACATCTTCACATTATTACCTTTTGAGTGTGAAAACCACACATGCATTTTGGGACCGCTCCGAGCAAGGTCGTCTGGCCGCGAGACTGCATCGGACATCTTTCAATCTGTAAACATTATGACACATTTAATATAGAATACATGCATTTCTAACTTAGCAGAATGAATGGCAAATTAATTTATTGTCATTTTCCAGGACGTGTGTCATATTTATTTTTATTCATGATCTTTCTTTGAAGGGGAGATACAAACTGTGAAATTAGAGAGAAAGAGGGAGTAAAGTTTGTATCCTCCTTTAAAAGAACAAGAGAGAAACATCTCACCACTTTAAACCATCCATTCACTCAACATCCCCACCCCCACTGTCTCAAATCTCTGAATCTCCCAGTGCAAAAAAAATGTCCGCCGTTCAAATGAGCTGCCTGACCTCCGTGACAGTGATGCTCGACGTCAACTGAACTTTTTTGACCTCTGACACACCCCCGAGGATAATGTCATTACTTCGTACACCTTCGGCTCAGTTCGGCAACTTGATTGACACTTGGTTAGCTTCCTGACTTCACCTAGCGGTGATAAGCGTAAACGTGCCGTCGACATTTCCTTGTACTCTGATTGGTCAAATGTTGAAAATGATAAGAAAATCTTGTACTCTGATTGGTCAGATGTTGAAAATTATAAGAAAATGTTAAGAATGGCGCTCTCTGATTGGCTGCAAATGTTATAGCGCTTCGACGTGATTGGCTGTGGCGTTCAACATTGTTCAACATTAGCCCCATATTGTCGGACTATCCTTCGGCAGCTGGCGTTCAGGTCGCAGTCTCCCCTGGAGGCGTGGGTTCGAATCCCACTTCTGACAAACCCAACCTTTGGCTGCGGGCTCAAGCTAGAGTCTTTAACCCTCTGGCAGGTTTACCCAGAAATGCATTAATGTGGAACAAGCACTGCATTTCTGTTCATGCTAGAATTAACCCAACATTACAGTAACACTGACCTGCGTTACATGGACTTTAAAGTAACACTTTAGTGCAATGTATGGGATTCTATGGCATTTTCCTGCACTTTTCTTGGAATTTCAAGTCATGACATTTCATCAAATTGGACATGTTTATAGAATGGACTTCAACGGAATTTCATGGGATACCATCTTGTGATGTTTACCGGAAGAAGAATTTGTTTATGGAAGGCTGTTCGTGTTTTTTGGGGGTGGGGGATGCAGTGTGATTCTTGGAGTTTGACTGTGATGTCGTGGACTGAAGTTTTGGGGATGCACTAGAATTTCATGGCAAGGATTCTTGGAAATTTCTTGGAATGAAATGTCATGGGTTTTGGGGCATGGGGTGGAGTGTCATGGCATAAGATTCAAGGAATGCCATGTAAAACATTACATTAGCATTGACAAGACATGTCATTAGAATGAAAGAATTGTATTAGCCTTAACAAAACATTGTAACAACACTGACACATATTACATGAATATGAGAGTAATACTATTACTGCCTTTGTTCAACATTAGTCCTACAAAAACACTGGATTTCAATTACACTGCATATGAAGAAATGAACAAGCGCACAAAAGGGAATACCGAAAGCAGCTCTTTTATTTACACGCTCCCCTGCATCAAAAAGCACCAGACTGCCCCGTGTGAGGCTCGAACTCACGACCTTCAGATTATGAGACTGACGCGCTGCCTAACTGCGCCAACGAGGCACGGGCGGTGACTAGCTGTGAGCGGTGACGCACTAGCTTCTAGACCACCTGCCGTTCGGTGCAGCTCCAACAGTACTGCTCACCCTGAGCCGTCACGTCAGGATGGCCGAGCGGTCTAAGGCGCTGCGTTCAGGTCGCAGTCTCCCCTGGAGGCGTGGGTTCGAATCCCACTTCTGACAAACCCAACCTTTGGCTGTGGGCTCAAGCTAGAGTCTTTAACCCTCTGGCAGGTTTACCCAGAAATGCATTAATGTGGACCAAGCACTGCATTTCTGTTCATGCTAGAATTAACCCAACATTACAGTAACACTGACCTGCGTTACATGGACTTTAAAGTAACACTTTAGTGCAATGTATGGGATTCTATGGCATTTTCCTGCACTTTTCTTGGAATTTCAAGTCATGACATTTCATCAAATTGGACATGTTTATAGAATGGACTTCAACGGAATTTCATGGGATACCATCTTGTGATGTTTACCGGAAGAAGAATTTGTTTATGGAAGGCTGTTCGTGTTTTTTGGGGGTGGGGGATGCAGTGTGATTCTTGGAGTTTGACTGTGATGTCGTGGACTGAAGTTTTGGGGATGCACTAGAATTTCATGGCAAGGATTCTTGGAAATTTCTTGGAATGAAATGTCATGGGTTTTGGGGCATGGGGTGGAGTGTCATGGCATAAGATTCAAGGAATGCCATGTAAAACATTACATTAGCATTGACAAGACATGTCATTAGAATGAAAGAATTGTATTAGCCTTAACAAAACATTGTAACAACACTGACACATATTACATGAATATGAGAGTAATACTATTACTGCCTTTGTTCAACATTAGTCCTACAAAAACACTGGATTTCAATTACACTGCATATGAAGAAATGAACAAGCGCACAAAAGGGAATACCGAAAGCAGCTCTTTTATTTACACGCTCCCCTGCATCAAAAAGCACCAGAGTGCCCCGTGTGAGGCTCGAACTCACGACCTTCAGATTATGAGACTGACGCGCTGCTTAACTGCGCCAACGAGGCACGGGCGGTGACTAGCTGTGAGCGGTGACGCACTAGCTTCTAGACCATCTGCCGTTCGGTGCAGCTCCAACAGTACTGCTCACCCTAAGCCGTCATGTCAGGATGGCCGAGCGGTCTAAGGCGCTGCGTTCAGGTCGCAGTCTCCCCTGGAGGCGTGGGTTCGAATCCCACTTCTGACAAACCCAACCTTTGGCTGCGGGCTCAAGCTAGAGTCTTTAACCCTCTGGCAGGTTTACCCAGAAATGCATTAATGTGGACCAAGCACTGCATTTCTGTTCATGCTAGAATAGGCCTTATGCCCAGCTCCACTACTTCCTGAACTTCAGCCAGCTCCTTTGTTTCCTGTCTGCCATTATTGGACAAACTGATTAATCCAGGTGTGTCTGATTATTGTTACTGAGGTCAGGCACACCTGGATTAATCAGTTTGTCCAATAATTGCAGACAGGAAACAAAGGAGCTGGCTGAAGTTCAGGAAGTAGTGGAGCTGGGCATAAAGCCTATTAACCCAACATTACAGTAACACTGACCTGCGTTACATGGACTTTAAAGTAACACTTTAGTGCAATGTATGGGATTCTATGGCATTTTCCTGCACTTTTCTTGGAATTTCAAGTCATGACATTTCATCAAATTGGACATGTTTATAGAATGGACTTCAACGGAATTTCATGGGATACCATCTTGTGATGTTTACCGGAAGAAGAATTTGTTTATGGAAGGCTGTTCGTGTTTTTTGGGGGTGGGGGATGCAGTGTGATTCTTGGAGTTTGACTGTGATGTCGTGGACTGAAGTTTTGGGGATGCACTAGAATTTCATGGCAAGGATTCTTGGAAATTTCTTGGAATGAAATGTCATGGGTTTTGGGGCATGGGGTGGAGTGTCATGGCATAAGATTCAAGGAATGCCATGTAAAACATTACATTAGCATTGACAAGACATGTCATTAGAATGAAAGAATTGTATTAGCCTTAACAAAACATTGTAACAACACTGACACATATTACATGAATATGAGAGTAATACTATTACTGCCTTTGTTCAACATTAGTCCTACAAAAACACTGGATTTCAATTACACTGCATATGAAGAAATGAACAAGCGCACAAAAGGGAATACCGAAAGCAGCTCTTTTATTTACACGCTCCCCTGCATCAAAAAGCACCAGACTGCCCCATGTGAGGCTCAAACTCACGACCTTCAGATTATGAGACTGACGCGCTGCCTAACTGCGCCAACGAGGCACGGGCGGTGACTAGCTGTGAGCGGTGACGCACTAGCTTCTAGACCACCTGCCGTTCGGTGCAGCTCCAACAGTACTGCTCACCCTGAGCCGTCACGTCAGGATGGCCGAGCGGTCTAAGGCGCTGCGTTCAGGTCGCAGTTTCCCCTGGAGGCGTGGGTTCGAATCCCACTTCTGACAGACCCAACCTTTGGCTGCGGGCTCAAGCTAGAGTCTTTAACCCTCTGGCAGGTTTACCCAGAAATGCATTAACGTGGACCAAGCACTGCATTTCTGTTCATGCTAGAATTAACCCAACATTACAGTAACACTGACCTGCGTTACATGGACTTTAAAGTAACACTTTAGTGCAATGTATGGGATTCTATGGCATTTTCCTTGTCAATTTCAAGTCATGACATTTCATCAAATTGGACATGTTTATAGAATGGACTTCAACGGAATTTCATGGGATACCATCTTGTGATGTTTACCGGAAGAAGAATTTGTTTATGGAAGGCTGTTCGTGTTTTTTGGGGGTGGGGGATGCAGTGTGATTCTTGGAGTTTGACTGTGATGTCGTGGACTGAAGTTTTGGGGATGCACTAGAATTTCATGGCAAGGATTCTTGGAAATTTCTTGGAATGAAATGTCATGGGTTTTGGGGCATGGGGTGGAGTGTCATGGCATAAGATTCAAGGAATGCCATGTAAAACATTACATTAGCATTGTGTAAAAGTTTATACGATTAATACCGTTCCAAATTATCCTACATCCTATCCAGGATATATGGATAATCCCGCGATAACTAAGGAGCCTATCCCTTAGTCGTACTTTTAAGAGTTAGGTGATCAGTCTCTACAAATTCGTATTTTATTATAAAGATAATAAGGACTATAAATATAATAAATGTCCCCTTCGTAGTCTAAGTCTACCTGTTTAGGTACTCTTCAACCGTGTTCGCTATACAACAATAACCCTGTCGTAAGCTGCCTCTTTGGCTAGGCTATTAATCAATCAAAGCACACACTGATTATTCACATATCAAAAGTCATGCTCACCCTCTGTAGTGTTCCCCCCGGTTGGGATCGTCCTGATCCAGGAAAGAAAAGGTGAAGCGTACTCAAAAATCCAAGTTCCAGTCAGATGATTTGTAATAAATGTTTAACAAAATTTATTAAAAGAATCAAAATGAAAGATATACTTGTTACAGATTTTAATAGAGTACTAAACTTAACAGAGTAATGTTAGCTAGGTTTTACAGCTTCTTGCGCCCAGGAACTGCTGGCGTCCAGGACTGGAGATTGCAAGGATGAGCGAAGACTTGTCCAGGTCTTCTTCTTTTTATATCCCATGTTACGGACCCTGGTCTAGGTCAGGGAAGTAACATAAACAACAACACAATGCTTCTCAGTTAGTCTTTTTATTTGACTTCTCTTGCTCTCTTGATTGTTTTCAGAATATGGTATCTCAGAGTTTACAAAGTGTTTTGAGTAAATCAATTAAATCAAACAAAGCAATATATGAAGCAAAATCTTCAGGGGTGAGCTAATGCCAAAATAACAAACAAACAGAAACTAACTTTCCCACAAGAAAGCTAACTTCCCTAATGATCACAAATAAAAAAAACAAAAGATACAGAAAAAGTACATTTACATTTACATTTATTCATTTAGCTGACGCTTTTATCCAAAGCGACTTACAATTGCTATATATGTCAGAGGTCGCACGCCTCTGGAGCAACTAGGGGTTAAGTGTCTTGCTCAGGGACACATTGGTGTCTCACAGTGGATTCGAACCCGGGTCTCTCACACCAAAGGCATGTGTCTTATCCATTGCGCCACACCACCCCCGCCAAAAAGTACCCTATCTCCTTAACTATCCAGTAAACAGGAGAAAAGTGAAGGCCTTTTGGCCTACAAAAAAAACGAGGCACTCACCCCCTACAGCTTCTCAAAGTCATGTAGCTGGTATATAACAGATGTAATCACAAGCATTGAGGTTTCTAAAAACATATCACCCAGAATTAGGTGGCTAACAGCACTCTGTTAACTCTACACAGGAAGAGCACAGCAGACATTGTGTTACACTTTCACAGGTCAAACACACAGTACAACAAAGTGCAAGCAAAAAAAACAGAGAGCTCCCTCCAGAGGAATTCCAGGGGATTTTATAGTCCAGGCCTCTTTCTCTGGTCCAACCACCAACGGCTTCTCATAAAGTCCAGGACCAATCCTAAAGAAGGAGACAGCAGGAACAACAACAAAAGCATCACAACCGTAACACCCCCACCCTTAAAATTACAAATAATTATTTGTAATCACAAAACAATTCTTAATCCTCAAGGTTACATGGTGCACGTGACAAGGCATCGGCAAGCACATTTTCACATCCCTTCTTGTGCCGAATTTCCAAATTAAAACCTTGTATCAAAAGAGACCAGCGCATCAGTCTATGATTTGAATTCGACATCCGGAACAGAAAAACCAGGGGATTATGGTCAGTATACACCAGGATAGGGACATACAAGCATCAAGATAAATTTCGAAATGCTGAAGTGCAAGCAACAGTGCAAGAGCCTCTTTTTCGATTGTACTATAATGTCGCTGCGATTTCGTAAACTTCCTTGAAAAATAGCATACTGGGTGATCAATTCCAGTAACATCCTCCTGAATAAGGACTGCGCCTGCTCCCACCTCACTCGCATCCACTTCCAATTTAAATGGTCGTGAAAAATTCGGAGCTGATAGAACTGGGGCACTACACAGCAATGTTTTAACAGCATCAAAAGCTGACTGACATTCTGAACTCCACTCAAAAACTTTGGATTGACTCAGTAAGTTAGTAAGGGGTGATGCAACTTCAGCAAAATTCTTGCAAAAAGCACGGTAATATCCCGTCATTCCCAAGAAACGACGCAGCTCTCGTTTCGTTTTGGGAGCTGGAAAGTCAATTATGCACTCAATTTTCACATTGACAGGACGCACCTGTCCCTGACCCACACATTTCCCAAGATATGTCACGACCGCTTTACCGAACTCACATTTGGCAAGATTCAATGTAAGAGATGAATCACTTAGTCGATGAAAAACTGCATATAAACTTGTTAGATGCTGTTCCCAATCAGATGAATAAACAACAATGTCATCCAGGTATGCCTCACAGTTTTCTAACCCAGCCAGCACTATTCTCATTAGGCGTTGGAAAGTGGCGGGTGCGTTTCGCATCCCGAAAGCCATCCTCTTGTACTGCAGGAAATGATCAGGCGTAACAAAGGCAGAGATTTCTGAAGCCCTGGCGGTCAAGGGTACCTGCCAGTAACCTTTTAACAGGTCAAGCTTGGTTACAAACTTTGCAGCGCCAACCCTATCAATACAATCATCCATCCTTGGTAAAGGATAGGAATCAGGTTTCGTGATGGAATTTACCTTGCGGTAATCTGTGCAAAACCGAAATTTCCCATCTGATTTAGGCACCAACAGACAGGGTGAGCTCCATGGACTGGAACTTGGCACAGCAAAACCGTGTTCTAACAAGTATGCAGACTCTTTTTGCATTATTTCTCTCTTGATGGGGTTTACACGATAGAAATTTTGCTTGATAGGAGAGCAATCACCCACATCAATATCATGTTCCAACACTGTGGTTTGACTAGGCACATCAGAAAAAAGAACAGGAAACTTTTCAATGAGCGCAACAACATCACTTTGACACGCTTCACTCAAATAACACAAATGGGACTTTAAATCCACTAAAAGCTTTGAATTGTCCAACAGAGCACACGAAACATCTCGCATCCTAAGCCCATCCTCCTCAGGACAATACACAGCTGCCATAGCAGCAGAGATGGAATCAGTGGCTTTTGGCAAACTCTGAGCTACATCCTTCGGAGTTACATCTCTCATTACATAGGCCTTAAGCATGTTAATGTGACACACTCTGGTCTTTCGCTTTCTGTCAGGAGTATTAATGACATAATCTGTGTCACTTAATTTCTGCTTGATAGTATAAGGACCCGAGAACTTTGCCTGCAATGAGGACCCTGGAAGAGGAAGGAAGACGAGCACCAAATCACCTTCCTGGAAACTTCGATAAACACTCTTTTTATCAAAGCGGGTCTTCATTTTAATTTGAGTGTGGCCCAACTCCGAAAGTGCCACTTCACGAGCTCGGCGTAGGCGTTCTCTGAAGGAATTCACAAACTCGAGTACGCTCGTTTGGGGGGTTGTCTCTGCCAACAACTGTTCACGAAACAGTTTTAACGGGCCCCGCACAGTGTGCCCAAACACTAATTCGGCAGGACTAAAACCTAAGGATTCCTGAACGGTTTCTCGTACAGCAAACATAACCAAGGGAACGCCCTCATCCCAATCTTTCCCAGTTTCAAAACAGTACGCACGCAACATACTTTTCAAGGTCTGATGAAAGCGTTCTAGTGCTCCCTGTGACTCTGGGTGATAGGCACTAGAAAGTTTATGCTTTACAGACAAACAGTCCAGAACCTGAGAAAACAGCTTGGAGGTAAAATTTGTACCTTGATCTGACTGTATAACTCTGGGAATACCAAATGTAGAGAAAAATTTGACCAGTTCTTTAGTCACATTCTTAGCTCTAATGGTATGCATAGGAATCGCCTCGGGGTACCGAGTAGCAGCACACATTAGAGTCAGCAAATATTGATAACCAGACTTAGTCTTGGGTAATGGACCAACGCAATCAATAATAATTCTCTCAAATGGCTCCGACACAATTGGAATAGGATGAAGAGGAGCACTAGGAATTCCCTGATTAGGTTTACCAGCTAGCTGGCACACATGACAGGATCGACAGTACTCTGAAACCGCTTTTTTCAAGCCAGGCCAAAAAAAATAGCGAAGAATGCGACCGAAAGTCTTGTTTACTCCGAGATGACCAGAGAGAGCATGATCATGAGCTAAACACAAAATCTGTTCACGATAATTATGAGGGACCACTACTTGAAACACAGTCTTCCAGCTCAGATCCTTCTCTGATGGGGACCACTTACGCATAAGCACTCCATCCTCCCAAACATAAGCCACATCTTTATCTACTACATCTTTTTGTACAGCCTCAGCGAGACACTTGGCTAGAGACGGGTCAGCTTTCTGTGCGGCCGCCAGCTGTTCTTTTCCGGCCCCAAGCATAGACTCCAACTGGACTACAACATCCTGGTCAGAAACACACACATTAGGAGAAACATCCTGCATACATTCATTTCTGTCAACTTTATCAGTCATAAATGTTTCAGACACATCTAAAACATCATCAAACTTTCTAGTCTGAGCACGGGTTACCGCACAGGCAGTAAAAACAGAGGGAAACTGTTGACCTACATCAAGCTGTTCACAAAACCCAGACACATCTGGCTGATCCACAACAATGGGCTGAGGAAACACCTTACCCCCAGCAATATCATTGCCTAGTATCAGACCTACTCCTTCTATCGGAAGCTGAGCACGTACTCCCAAACTTACAATTCCTGTAAACAAATCAGATTGAAGGTAAACGGAATGCAAAGGAACTTTAACACAGCCGAGCTCAATACCACGGATTAACACGCTTGATCCGCAGGATGACTGTTCTGAGAAGTCTAGTGCGCTTTCCACAATAAAGGATTGAACCGAACCAGTGTCTCGCAAGATTGTAATCGGCTTCAAATTTCCCTGCTCCCCTGTGAGAGATACTGCACCGTTCATAATAAAAGGGCAGTATAAATTTGTATGCGAATTAATAGAATTAAACACAGAGGGAGCAGTATGAACCAGAGCAACTCCCTTTGGTTACTCAGGAGGTTTAATCTGATTCCAGCGTTTACAATCAGCAATCAAATGTCCTGGCTCGCGACAGAAAAAACAAACGCGCCTCTCTCCCTCCCGAGCCACATTGGTATTACGAAACACATTCGAAGCTGCTTCTCTATTCTCTCCTTTTCCTTTACCCTTAAAAAAAACCCTTGAGCTGTTTCTCACAGGAAACTCAACAGATGAACCAGGTTTCTCTCTACACACAGACGGAGTAAAAACAGTTTTGTGCGTGAGCACAAATTCATCTGCCAAAACAGCGGCATTAGTCACAGACAAGACCTTCTGTTCATTCAGATATACAACAATGTTCTCTGAAACACAACTTTTAAAATCCTCTAACAACAAGAGTTCACGTAATTGCTCAAATGTTGTAACTCTGCTTGCTGCACACCATTTATCAAACAACACCGTTTTCTCACGAGCAAACTCGCCGAATGTTTGACTGGTAATTTTCTGATGGTTCCTGAATTTCTGTCGATAAGCTTCAGGTACTAATTCGTACGCTCTCAAAACAGCAGCTTTAACTGTATCGTAATTCAAACTTTGCTCAATAGGTAAAGCTGTACACACTTCCTGAGCTTTACCCACTAATTTACACTGCAATAGCAGCGACCACAACTCTTTTGGCCAACGTAATGTAGCTGCTATGCGTTCGAAAGCGACGAAATAGGAGTCTACCTCCGTCTCTCTAAAAGGAGGAACAAGTGTAACGTATTTACTCACATCAAAGCTGGTCGCAGACGCACCAACAGAAGAGGTAGCGGGTGGACTTTGATTCTGTGCAGGTGAAATTGGAACATTCCCTGGCAAACGAGGAGATGGTGGTCTAGACCTGGGCACAGGCACAGGCACATTAGGTGACGATCTAGCTTGCAATTCCAAACTGCGTAATTTAAATTTATTATCAGCCTCTAACTCAAGAGTCCGAAAATGAAGAAGCTGCGCGTCATAATCCTGTTTCTTTAACTGCAGGTCCAACTCCTTCAATTTAATAGCCAGCATAGGATCAAATCGAGAATGACTAGGATCTATGCTTGAAAAAGGAAAGATATCTCCATCTACTGCTGCCTCAGCACCCTTCTCAATTACTCCTTCCACAGATTCATCTGGCAAAATTCTAGCCTCCACCAGTTTGCTATGCAACTCTTCTTTAACCAATCGTTTTGGCCCCTCCCTATGAACACCAATATTAAAGAAATCTGCAATTTGTAACAAATCAGCTTTACGACACTTATTAAATTCCTCCGTGGTAGGAGACAATGTAAACGACGTTAAATCAAATTCCATGCTAATACTCCTCAAATTCGTCAAGCACCAAAGAAAAATTACCAGGCAAAAAATGCTTGTATAACTAATATCAACTACATTCATTGATATGCAATGGACGAGCCCCCAATTTATGTTACGGACCCTGGTCTAGGTCAGGGAAGTAACATAAACAACAACACAATGCTTCTCAGTTAGTCTTTTTATTTGACTTCTCTTGCTCTCTTGATTGTTTTCAGAATATGGTATCTCAGAGTTTACAAAGTGTTTTGAGTAAATCAATTAAATCAAACAAAGCAATATATGAAGCAAAATCTTCAGGGGTGAGCTAATGCCAAAATAACAAACAAACAGAAACTAACTTTCCCACAAGAAAGCTAACTTCCCTAATGATCACAAATAAAAAAAACAAAAGATACAGAAAAAGTACCCTATCTCCTTAACTATCCAGTAAACAGGAGAAAAGTGAAGGCCTTTTGGCCTACAAAAAAAACGAGGCACTCACCCCCTACAGCTTCTCAAAGTCATGTAGCTGGTATATAACAGATGTAATCACAAGCATTGAGGTTTCTAAAAACATATCACCCAGAATTAGGTGGCTAACAGCACTCTGTTAACTCTACACAGGAAGAGCACAGCAGACATTGTGTTACACTTTCACAGGTCAAACACACAGTACAACAAAGTGCAAGCAAAAAAAACAGAGAGCTCCCTCCAGAGGAATTCCAGGGGATTTTATAGTCCAGGCCTCTTTCTCTGGTCCAACCACCAACGGCTTCTCATAAAGTCCAGGACCAATCCTAAAGAAGGAGACAGCAGGAACAACAACAAAAGCATCACAACCGTAACACCCAATTTTGAGATACCTTCATTATTTTAAGGCACACATGATTTCAATCACATGTACAACTGCTGATCCCGTACTGCTAGTGTAGTCTATTTCTGTACCCGCCTGACTGTAGAGTCAGTGGCTATCCCTCCGAAGATACAGTAGTTCCTTTGTATGTATGAACAAAGACCCTTGTCACTGCTCTCTCATGTGACTTGAGAGAGGCAGAGATGGACTGAAAACTCTTTATCCCCAACAATATTTTTTAGAGAATCATGTGCTGTAGTAACCCAGAGAGCGCATCTGCAGCTGCAGGTTTTTTATTGTGACCCTTTCTGCGCTGACGTCGAGATTGAGGTGTGGTTGAAGTGAATGAAATGTCGCTCTCAGGTGGAGCCTCCTGACTTGGCATCACACCCCCTCTCGGCATTGAATGAGCTTCCTTGATCCTTCTGCACTTGTTCAACCTAACTCTACGTTTTCTGGGTCTTTGTTTCAGTTTACCTACAAAATCTCTTACACCAAATCTATCCATTTTGCTTACAAAATCAGTACAGTAAATACTTGGAGTAATGCCGTCAAATTCTACTTCGTACAGGCGATGACTAATTCCATCATTTTTACATATCATTACTTTTAATGAGTTGGCTTGATCCTGGCTCATCCCAGCTTGAAGACACCAGGTTCTCAGACTCTGGATAACCTTCTGCCTGTACCACGGTTTGAGTGCTGACTGCCACTGAAACTCGTGGTTGTTCCGCCAGACCTTCAGCAGTTTGTCCAGATTTAACTGGTTGACTGCGAAGATGAGCCCTCTTTCGGCCACATCCAGGGTCAAAGGTACCATCGTCCAATTTCCCGGGGCCTTTGAGATGAGAACGTTCTGTTGGAACATAAACACAACTATAGCTGAACTTCTGTTTAGCACTTCCGGGTTGGCTTGGTTTATCCAAAATCCAATGCCTGTAAACAATTCCTATTATTTCTTTTAAACCTCCATTTCTCTTTTTCTTTTGATATACCCTTGGTTCCAGGTGATATTTAGTAGCTGTATAATTATTTCTGCAGCCCGCCTGTACGGTTAGAATTTCACTGACCTTACAGCATTTAAACTTCATTGTCATACACCATTTTATATAATTCTCTGACACCCAGGGACCACTACGGTCCATTCTCCTTCCTCGTTGAGTTACAGTCACTTGTCCAATCTCATTCATTTTCACATTTTGTATTACAGTACAATTTGAACAGAGGTCTTGCCACTGATTCATCAAAAAACATCTTATTCTTACACCTCCTGGAAGCATTCCACATATAACACAATTTGTCGATCTTTTAACTACATTTCTTGGTCCACAAATTTCATCTGTGATGCAGTTTATGTATCTTTTCTTCTGCCATCCAGGAGCTGAGGCATCCTATTCGTAAGTTACAAAAGGGTTTGTCAGCTCAATATTGAGACAACATTCTTTACCAGCTTTTATCAGTTCTGTTACATATAACCAGTCATTACTAACTATCAATATTGCTATACCACACATTACATGATCATCATAATACTCTGCAATCATCATTATCATTAATGCAGCCGTTATTATAGTTATTCCATAAACAGTCATCTTTGTACCTTCAATTTCTATCCTCCTGGTGGCAAGTATCATCAGATACAAAATCACCAATAGGGTAGAAGCAAACTCTATATACTTCATATATGGGACCTCAAGATAATACTTTATCAGGTTACCTGAAACAAGTATTATATGGAGGGTTTGTATTGCTATTAAGCCCCTAGTTCCAAATATGGATTTTATTCTAGGGTTTCTTACGACTTGTCCAATTATCATACTTCCCAGATTTAGCCTTTTCTCCAAATTAAATGAGGCTATGTTACATATTGCAATTGGAATTTGGCATAACCCTTGTAAACCCATTAACCCTCTGGGCTTCTTCGCCCGAAAACGGGCGAAAACTTGAACGTTTCGAATTGTTTAATTTTTTTGCTTCATCGGATGGGGGTGAAACTTGGTGACTTTTGTTTTATTACCTATATGAACACACAAAAAAATCAAGGAGATGATTCTGATATGTTAAAGGGTCGTAAAAAAAAAAGTCACACTTAGCTTCCTCCCGCCCGAAAACGGGCGACATAGGAAATGAATGGGAAATACGAAAAAATAGGAAAACTCAGAGAAACTTTTGGTGGTACAAGCTACAGATCAGCCACTGTGCTTAAAAAAAGTGTACAGCAATGAAGGGGTGACACTCTAGAACATCAAGAGTGCAAATAAGACACCCTCCCCCCCACACACACACACCTACACACACAAACACACACACACAGAGAGAGAAATGAACTGGTAAGACTGAAACAGCAAATTTTGCCCCAAACTATATAAAAATGATATAATCATAATAACTCCAAAACTATAGCAAGGAGAGTCAAAAGGTAGGTATCGTTTGAAAGAACTCTTTTTAAATTTTTTTAAAATATAAATTACATTACATTTGGACATTGTCCTGCCAAGAAACAGCGGATAAAAGACAATATATATATATAATTTTTATTATGATTTTGCATATCTTTCTTATTTGTCATGGAATAACTCAGGAAGGAAATAAGGTAGGAGGAAAATTCTTTTTTAGTGAAGTCCCCCTACATGTTAGCTGCATCTGGATAAAAAAATAATAATTTTTGGACAAAGGAATCAAAAGTTACAGCATTTGGAAAAGAGATAGCCTTTTTGTACAGTCTTTGACACCCCCTCATGGGCAATTTTTTCTTCATGAAGAATATCTTGTCATAAAAGCAATAGATTATGTTAATTTTGGGCTCATTTTAATTGTAATAATATGCTGTAAAAAATGAAGTGCCATTTTCAATTATCTGAGAATGTTTCATGAGCTGTATGATGTTTTTGACACATTGCAGTACATTATTTTATAGATTATGAAAAAAAAAGAAATTCTATTTATCAGCAAATAACTCAGCAATACTTAAGAGTTTTTCAAAGTGGATACATTCACTGTAAAGTTCAGACTCTAAGCTTTCAAATGACATCAACTTTGTGTTAATCAAGGCAAGATTTTTTAAAAATATGGTAAAGAATATTTTCGCAGCTAGGTGGCGCCTGCTGGCGGTACACTCGGTTTTAGAGGGATTACTCAGCACTCGTTAGGAGTTAATAAATGTAATTAGATGCATTAAAAAGCTGAGATCCTAAGCTTTAAAATGATATATAATTTGTGTTGTTCCATTCAGTGGTTGCTTAGTAATAATTTTTTTTCTTTCCGAATGGGAATAAATCAAATAAATAAATAAAAAAGCTATAGGCCGCCTATAGGCGGTTATAGGACATGACACAAATTAATACATTTTGAAGCCACTAGACGGCGCTCTTCTCAGTTGATTTTTTTTTTTTTTTAGACCTGCACTCTATTTTGATGTGAAATGTTGCATTTACAGTTTTTTACAATCGCTATGACAGTTTTTTCAATACATTTAACAAGTTTCCTAAACTCTTAACGCACCAACACACCTAAAACACACAATTGGCAAAACGGTTAATTTCATGCTCAAAATCACACATTATAAACTAAACTGCAAAACTAATTTTCAATATACAATACAGTTTTTTTCAATCGCTAACAAGCGCTTACCCATACTTCAGATAATTTTTCTAAACTCTTAACACAGACTCACACCTACAAAACACAATTGGCCAAATGGTTAATTGTCTTCTCAAAAACACATTTTGTTAAATATACACTAACTCTTCATTTCAAAACAGAACACATGTTTATCTGTGCACACACTAACTTTACCAAAACACTGGAAATCTGACTCAAAATGAAATTATTCTGTCAAAGAATAACACTTGTTTTCACTTCAAAAGGTTCATGCACTCAATCAAAGTACACCAGGTTTCAAAATCCTGGCTATTGTTGACATTACTAAAACTGCATAGACTTTTATGTTTCAGTTTTATAGGTATCTGCATGCAAAACATGCAATCCACCGTTTTACACTAAATTTCTTGGTTGGGAACTGTATGTCCACATGTACAGTACTGTTCACATTCATAAACATTCCAGTAAAAAGCAAATCAGTTTTTATTCCTTTACTGTTTACTACAGGAGGTACAGTAGAAAAATATCCATGAAACACACAAGAGCATTCTGAACAAAAAAACAACAGCAAAAACATTACATTTTGTCCAGGTCGACGCCTTTTGGCCAGATTGAATCCTGCCTCATCTATGTATATGAATTCATGAGGGGCCTGGTTGGCCTCCAATTCCATAACTCTCAAAACAAAGTTTATATAAATCATATCATCACTGTATACTATACTGTACTGTAACATATTACTGTGTAGGTTACCTACTTGCAAAGTGCAAAGCTTATAGAACTGGACATTGAATTGAATATACAGTACACTATATCTGGACATATTGTCGTTGTAGCTCCTTGACTCTCTCACTGATATATTGTTTTTGAACTGATATCATTGCAGAAGCAGAGTTTTTTTTTTTTAAAACTTTCATATTGTAAAATATTAGTACAATTTGAAATAACTGATTTCTTTTTAAAAATATGTATGTCATGTGTAAAATGTAATTTACAGTATTCCTGTGATGAAAAGCTGGATTTTCAGCATCATTACAGGAAGATGCATAAGGACTCGAAAAGCTTGTTTCTTCATGACATTGTTCAAAAGCAACACATTTTGCTAGCAATCAAAATCACATTTTGCTAAAATCATGAAATTTACAAAAATGGTAAAAGTTTCATGTAAATGGTAAATAAATGCAGTCCATACTGTATCTAAGGTTTGGAATATTGTTTTTGCTGTTGTGGGATGTTGTGTGTTAACATTTGTAAATACTACAAAAACACTCTATAATTTTGTTGGGAGGTATAGCTTGTCTGTTAAGAAAATTTAAGCATTATGGAAATGTGTTCACTGACTGCATATTGTGTGAAAAATACAAGAAATATGTGAATGGTATGGCCACAAAAGACTGATGCTGTGCTAATTGTGTTTAGAGTTTTGAAAATGTGAACACTGGTTGGACAAACGCTTGTTAGCGACTGAAAAAAACTGTAATACACTAACACAATACACCATGTCTACCAAAACATTAACACATGTTCTCTTACACCAGGAAGATTTAGTCAATCATAGCACAATGTCATAAAAAACACTAACATCAGATGGAATTACAGAAACTGCATTATTTTATATGTGTCAGGTCTGCCCTTATACAACAGACATATTATTCTATAGATATATTATATTATATCTATTACAGTATATATATAGATATTGTATTGATCATAGATTTATGTTTTGCACTGCAGTTTCTTTTGAAGTCTCTCTACATTTTTGTTTTGTTTGTAATGTAAATGCATTTTGTTGTTGTTTTTTTGCAGCAGAAATTCAATACAACAAAATAAATTACCCTTCTTAGCTTTATAGAATGTATGGTTTATGAAAAAAAGATGACAGAGCTGTCATTACTGCTGTAACGTCTTTATTTGCAACAGGACATTTCTGCAAGATAACAAAAATATGCAATATAGCTTTTACAGTATTACTGTATGTGAAAATACAAAATATACAAACAGAAAAGGCCATCTTCTAATCTGCGTGGTCTTCTACATTTGTCCACATGTTCTCATCCACATCACACCTGATATCTTCCCTGGCAAGGCATCTTGGGAAGAATCTTTTACAGTAACATGCCTTATCCACCCCTGGCAGTGTTCAGCTGTAATGTCTTGGTATGCAGCATCTTTTGCATACAGGAGGGACATTTGGTCCTGTGGACTATGGTCAAAAACCTTTCATCTCCAGGCTGAGGAAACTCCTCAATGGGGTTGAGGAAAGGGAAGTAAGGGGCAAGGAAAATGGACATCATCCTCTGATGGGCGTCAAACCAGGCTGTGACTATAGACAGGAATGGTGGAATGCCACATTGTCCCATATTTGCATAACTTCAATCAGCTGTTTCTCACTAGCAATGGAATAATGTGAAAATACAAAATATACGAACAGAAAAAGCACCAGAAGAAGAAAAAAAATAAAAAAAAATAAAAAGATCTTCTAATTATTTGCATAATTCAATCAGCTGTTTCTCAGTAAGAATAGAATAAAATACAGGGGATATATTTGTGTTTCAATTCACAATATAAGCAGCTGTTTACCTTGACTTTAGCCTGTAAGGTTAGGTTTAGAACATGGTGTTATCTGTTCTGACATACAGAGTTAAAGCATTGGTAAATTTGGCAGTAAAAATTCATTGTTTTGGTCTTGTTTGAGCTTGTGTGCAAAAGAAGCTCAAGCATTTTAAATTTGTGTTAACTGTATGCATTTTGTGTTAAAGCAACAAGAACTGTGTTAATAGTATAGCTTACACAGACGGATGTAGTGCTAACTGTGTTAAGAGTTTTGGAAAATTGTTAAATGTATTGAAAAATCTGTCATAGCAATCGTAAAAAACTGTATTTATCTCACAGTCTCCAATATACCAATTATCATCTTTTTCTTTAGCTGCTTTTTGCTTTAGGAAATTATCACGTTTTGTTATAGTGATACGGTATATGGATTCCTGATGAGGAGTCGGGCACATATTCAAATCAGGTGGTAGTTGAGCCATTTGAGTCATTAGGGTCTTTTATTTTTGGAAATGCAGACTAGTAAACTTTTATCCTTTTTTACCGGATTGTTTTCAAGTTTTTTCACAGACACTCTTTGGTTCTGCCGCGCGTTTTCGCTTCTCTTTTAATAGAGCGTCCTCTATTTATTTTTGCGAAGTTTTTTGGGTCATTCAATTTGATTGATTAAACTATTTTATCATTTGCTCCGGGTTTTATAATCTTAAGACCGGCGAGCCCCCATGTAAAAGTTTATACGATTAATACCGTTCCAAATTATCCTACATCCTATCCAGGATATATGGATAATCCCGCGATAACTAAGGAGCCTATCCCTTAGTCGTACTTTTAAGAGTTAGGTGATCAGTCTCTACAAATTCGTATTTTATTATAAAGATAATAAGGACTATAAATATAATAAATGTCCCCTTCGTAGTCTAAGTCTACCTGTTTAGGTACTCTTCAACCGTGTTCGCTATACAACAATAACCCTGTCGTAAGCTGCCTCTTTGGCTAGGCTATTAATCAATCAAAGCACACACTGATTATTCACATATCAAAAGTCATGCTCACCCTCTGTAGTGTTCCCCCCGGTTGGGATCGTCCTGATCCAGGAAAGAAAAGGTGAAGCGTACTCAAAAATCCAAGTTCCAGTCAGATGATTTGTAATAAATGTTTAACAAAATTTATTAAAAGAATCAAAATGAAAGATATACTTGTTACAGATTTTAATAGAGTACTAAACTTAACAGAGTAATGTTAGCTAGGTTTTACAGCTTCTTGCGCCCAGGAACTGCTGGCGTCCAGGACTGGAGATTGCAAGGATGAGCGAAGACTTGTCCAGGTCTTCTTCTTTTTATATCCCAATTTTGAGATACCTTCATTATTTTAAGGCACACATGATTTCAATCACATGTACAACTGCTGATCCCGTACTGCTAGTGTAGTCTATTTCTGTACCCGCCTGACTGTAGAGTCAGTGGCTATCCCTCCGAAGATACAGTAGTTCCTTTGTATGTATGAACAAAGACCCTTGTCACTGCTCTCTCATGTGACTTGAGAGAGGCAGAGATGGACTGAAAACTCTTTATCCCCAACAATATTTTTTAGAGAATCATGTGCTGTAGTAACCCAGAGCGCATCTGCAGCTGCAGGTTTTTTATTGTGACCCTTTCTGCGCTGACGTCGAGATTGAGGTGTGGTTGAAGTGAATGAAATGTCGCTCTCAGGTGGAGCCTCCTGACTTGGCATCACAATTGACAAGACATGTCATTAGAATGAAAGAATTGTATTAGCCTTAACAAAACATTGTAACAACACTGACACATATTACATGAATATGAGAGTAATACTATTACTGCCTTTGTTCAACATTAGTCCTACAAAAACACTGGATTTCAATTACACTGCATATGAAGAAATGAACAAGCGCACAAAAGGGAATACCGAAAGCAGCTCTTTTATTTACACGCTCCCCTGCATCAAAAAGCACCAGACTGCCCCGTGTGAGGCTCGAACTCACGACCTTCAGATTATGAGACTGACGCGCTGCCTAACTGCGCCAACGAGGCACGGGCGGTGACTAGCTGTGAGCGGTGACGCACTAGCTTCTAGACCACCTGCCGTTCGGTGCAGCTCCAACAGTACTGCTCACCCTGAGCCGTCACGTCAGGATGGCCGAGCGGTCTAAGGCGCTGCGTTCAGGTCGCAGTCTCCCCTGGAGGCGTGGGTTCGAATCCCACTTCTGACAAACCCAACCTTTGGCTGCGGGCTCAAGCTAGAGTCTTTAACCCTCTGGCAGGTTTACCCAGAAATGCATTCATGTGGACCAAGCACTGCATTTCTGTTCATGCTAGAATTAACCCAACATTACAGTAACACTGACCTGCGTTACATGGACTTTAAAGTAACACTTTAGTGCAATGTATGGGATTCTATGGCATTTTCCTTGTCAATTTCAAGTCATGACATTTCATCAAATTGGACATGTTTATAGAATGGACTTCAACGGAATTTCATGGGATACCATCTTGTGATGTTTACCGGAAGAAGAATTTGTTTATGGAAGGCTGTTCGTGTTTTTTGGGGGTGGGGGATGCAGTGTGATTCTTGGAGTTTGACTGTGATGTCGTGGACTGAAGTTTTGGGGATGCACTAGAATTTCATGGCAAGGATTCTTGGAAATTTCTTGGAATGAAATGTCATGGGTTTTGGGGCATGGGGTGGAGTGTCATGGCATAAGATTCAAGGAATGCCATGTAAAACAATTACATTAGCATTGACAAGACATGTCATTAGAATGAAAGAATTGTATTAGCCTTAACAAAACATTGTAACAACACTGACACATATTACATGAATATGAGAGTAATACTATTACTGCCTTTGTTCAACATTAGTCCTACAAAAACACTGGATTTCAATTACACTGCATATGAAGAAATGAACAAGCGCACAAAAGGGAATACCGAAAGCAGCTCTTTTATTTACACGCTCCCCTGCATCAAAAAGCACCAGACTGCCCCGTGTGAGGCTCGAACTCACGACCTTCAGATTATGAGACTGACGCGCTGCCTAACTGCGCCAACGAGGCACGGGCGGTGACTAGCTGTGAGCGGTGACGCACTAGCTTCTAGACCACCTGCCGTTCGGTGCAGCTCCAACAGTACTGCTCACCCTGAGCCGTCACGTCAGGATGGCCGAGCGGTCTAAGGCGCTGCGTTCAGGTCGCAGTCTCCCCTGGAGGCGTGGGTTCGAATCCCACTTCTGACAAACCCAACCTTTGGCTGCGGGCTCAAGCTAGAGTCTTTAACCCTCTGGCAGGTTTACCCAGAAATGCATTCATGTGGACCAAGCACTGCATTTCTGTTCATGCTAGAATTAACCCAACATTACAGTAACACTGACCTGCGTTACATGGACTTTAAAGTAACACTTTAGTGCAATGTATGGGATTCTATGGCATTTTCCTTGTCAATTTCAAGTCATGACATTTCATCAAATTGGACATGTTTATAGAATGGACTTCAACGGAATTTCATGGGATACCATCTTGTGATGTTTACCGGAAGAAGAATTTGTTTATGGAAGGCTGTTCGTGTTTTTTGGGGGTGGGGGATGCAGTGTGATTCTTGGAGTTTGACTGTGATGTCGTGGACTGAAGTTTTGGGGATGCACTAGAATTTCATGGCAAGGATTCTTGGAAATTTCTTGGAATGAAATGTCATGGGTTTTGGGGCATGGGGTGGAGTGTCATGGCATAAGATTCAAGGAATGCCATGTAAAACAATTACATTAGCATTGACAAGACATGTCATTAGAATGAAAGAATTGTATTAGCCTCAACAAAACATTGTAACAACACTGACACATATTACATGAATATGAGAGTAATACTATTACTGCCTTTGTTCAACATTAGTCCTACAAAAACACTGGATTTCAACTACACTGCATATGAAGAAATGAACAAGCGCACAAAAGGGAATACCGAAAGCAGCTCTTTTATTTACACGCTCCCCTGCATCAAAAAGCACCAGACTGCCCCGTGTGAGGCTCGAACTCACGACCTTCAGATTATGAGACTGACGCGCTGCCTAACTGCGCCAACGAGGCACGGGCGGTGACTAGCTGTGAGCGGTGACGCACTAGCTTCTAGACCACCTGCCGTTCGGTGCAGCTCCAACAGTACTGCTCACCCTGAGCCGTCACGTCAGGATGGCCGAGCGGTCTAAGGCGCTGCGTTCAGGTCGCAGTCTCCCCTGGAGGCGTGGGTTCGAATCCCACTTCTGACAAACCCAACCTTTGGCTGCGGGCTCAAGCTAGAGTCTTTAACCCTCTGGCAGGTTTACCCAGAAATGCATTCATGTGGACCAAGCACTGCATTTCTGTTCATGCTAGAATTAACCCAACATTACAGTAACACTGACCTGCGTTACATGGACTTTAAAGTAACACTTTAGTGCAATGTATGGGATTCTATGGCATTTTCCTTGTCAATTTCAAGTCATGACATTTCATCAAATTGGACATGTTTATAGAATGGACTTCAACGGAATTTCATGGGATACCATCTTGTGATGTTTACCGGAAGAAGAATTTGTTTATGGAAGGCTGTTCGTGTTTTTTGGGGGTGGGGGATGCAGTGTGATTCTTGGAGTTTGACTGTGATGTCGTGGACTGAAGTTTTGGGGATGCACTAGAATTTCATGGCAAGGATTCTTGGAAATTTCTTGGAATGAAATGTCATGGGTTTTGGGGCATGGGGTGGAGTGTCATGGCATAAGATTCAAGGAATGCCATGTAAAACAATTACATTAGCATTGACAAGACATGTCATTAGAATGAAAGAATTGTATTAGCCTCAACAAAACATTGTAACAACACTGACACATATTACATGAATATGAGAGTAATACTATTACTGCCTTTGTTCAACATTAGTCCTACAAAAACACTGGATTTCAACTACACTGCATATGAAGAAATGAACAAGCGCACAAAAGGGAATACCGAAAGCAGCTCTTTTATTTACACGCTCCCCTGCATCAAAAAGCACCAGACTGCCCCGTGTGAGGCTCGAACTCACGACCTTCAGATTATGAGACTGACGCGCTGCCTAACTGCGCCAACGAGGCACGGGCGGTGACTAGCTGTGAGCGGTGACGCACTAGCTTCTAGACCACCTGCCGTTCGGTGCAGCTCCAACAGTACTGCTCACCCTGAGCCGTCACGTCAGGATGGCCGAGCGGTCTAAGGCGCTGCGTTCAGGTCGCAGTCTCCCCTGGAGGCGTGGGTTCGAATCCCACTTCTGACAAACCCAACCTTTGGCTGCGGGCTCAAGCTAGAGTCTTTAACCCTCTGGCAGGTTTACCCAGAAATGCATTCATGTGGACCAAGCACTGCATTTCTGTTCATGCTAGAATTAACCCAACATTACAGTAACACTGACCTGCGTTACATGGACTTTAAAGTAACACTTTAGTGCAATGTATGGGATTCTATGGCATTTTCCTTGTCAATTTCAAGTCATGACATTTCATCAAATTGGACATGTTTATAGAATGGACTTCAACGGAATTTCATGGGATACCATCTTGTGATGTTTACCGGAAGAAGAATTTGTTTATGGAAGGCTGTTCGTGTTTTTTGGGGGTGGGGGATGCAGTGTGATTCTTGGAGTTTGACTGTGATGTCGTGGACTGAAGTTTTGGGGATGCACTAGAATTTCATGGCAAGGATTCTTGGAAATTTCTTGGAATGAAATGTCATGGGTTTTGGGGCATGGGGTGGAGTGTCATGGCATAAGATTCAAGGAATGCCATGTAAAACAATTACATTAGCATTGACAAGACATGTCATTAGAATGAAAGAATTGTATTAGCCTCAACAAAACATTGTAACAACACTGACACATATTACATGAATATGAGAGTAATACTATTACTGCCTTTGTTCAACATTAGTCCTACAAAAACACTGGATTTCAACTACACTGCATATGAAGAAATGAACAAGCGCACAAAAGGGAATACCGAAAGCAGCTCTTTTATTTACACGCTCCCCTGCATCAAAAAGCACCAGACTGCCCCGTGTGAGGCTCGAACTCACGACCTTCAGATTATGAGACTGACGCGCTGCCTAACTGCGCCAACGAGGCACGGGCGGTGACTAGCTGTGAGCGGTGACGCACTAGCTTCTAGACCACCTGTCGTTCGGTGCAGCTCCAACAGTACTGCTCACCCTGAGCCGTCACGTCAGGATGGCCGAGCGGTCTAAGGCGCTGCGTTCAGGTCGCAGTCTCCCCTGGAGGCGTGGGCTCGAATCCCACTTCTGACAAACCCAACCTTTGGCTGCGGGCTCAAGCTAGAGTCTTTAACCCTCTGGCAGGTTTACCCAGAAATGCATTCATGTGGACCAAGCACTGCATTTCTGTTCATGCTAGAATTAACCCAACATTACAGTAACACTGACCTGCGTTACATGGACTTTAAAGTAACACTTTAGTGCAATGTATGGGATTCTATGGCATTTTCCTTGTCAATTTCAAGTCATGACATTTCATCAAATTGGACATGTTTATAGAATGGACTTCAACGGAATTTCATGGGATACCATCTTGTGATGTTTACCGGAAGAAGAATTTGTTTATGGAAGGCTGTTCGTGTTTTTTGGGGGTGGGGGATGCAGTGTGATTCTTGGAGTTTGACTGTGATGTCGTGGACTGAAGTTTTGGGGATGCACTAGAATTTCATGGCAAGGATTCTTGGAAATTTCTTGGAATGAAATGTCATGGGTTTTGGGGCATGGGGTGGAGTGTCATGGCATAAGATTCAAGGAATGCCATGTAAAACAATTACATTAGCATTGACAAGACATGTCATTAGAATGAAAGAATTGTATTAGCCTCAACAAAACATTGTAACAACACTGACACATATTACATGAATATGAGAGTAATACTATTACTGCCTTTGTTCAACATTAGTCCTACAAAAACACTGGATTTCAACTACACTGCATATGAAGAAATGAACAAGCGCACAAAAGGGAATACCGAAAGCAGCTCTTTTATTTACACGCTCCCCTGCATCAAAAAGCACCAGACTGCCCCGTGTGAGGCTCGAACTCACGACCTTCAGATTATGAGACTGACGCGCTGCCTAACTGCGCCAACGAGGCACGGGCGGTGACTAGCTGTGAGCGGTGACGCACTAGCTTCTAGACCACCTGCCGTTCGGTGCAGCTCCAACAGTACTGCTCACCCTGAGCCGTCACGTCAGGATGGCCGAGCGGTCTAAGGCGCTGCGTTCAGGTCGCAGTCTCCCCTGGAGGCGTGGGTTCGAATCCCACTTCTGACAAACCCAACCTTTGGCTGCGGGCTCAAGCTAGAGTCTTTAACCCTCTGGCAGGTTTACCCAGAAATGCATTCATGTGGACCAAGCACTGCATTTCTGTTCATGCTAGAATTAACCCAACATTACAGTAACACTGACCTGCGTTACATGGACTTTAAAGTAACACTTTAGTGCAATGTATGGGATTCTATGGCATTTTCCTTGTCAATTTCAAGTCATGACATTTCATCAAATTGGACATGTTTATAGAATGGACTTCAACGGAATTTCATGGGATACCATCTTGTGATGTTTACCGGAAGAAGAATTTGTTTATGGAAGGCTGTTCGTGTTTTTTGGGGGTGGGGGATGCAGTGTGATTCTTGGAGTTTGACTGTGATGTCGTGGACTGAAGTTTTGGGGATGCACTAGAATTTCATGGCAAGGATTCTTGGAAATTTCTTGGAATGAAATGTCATGGGTTTTGGGGCATGGGGTGGAGTGTCATGGCATAAGATTCAAGGAATGCCATGTAAAACAATTACATTAGCATTGACAAGACATGTCATTAGAATGAAAGAATTGTATTAGCCTCAACAAAACATTGTAACAACACTGACACATATTACATGAATATGAGAGTAATACTATTACTGCCTTTGTTCAACATTAGTCCTACAAAAACACTGGATTTCAACTACACTGCATATGAAGAAATGAACAAGCGCACAAAAGGGAATACCGAAAGCAGCTCTTTTATTTACACGCTCCCCTGCATCAAAAAGCACCAGACTGCCCCGTGTGAGGCTCGAACTCACGACCTTCAGATTATGAGACTGACGCGCTGCCTAACTGCGCCAACGAGGCACGGGCGGTGACTAGCTGTGAGCGGTGACGCACTAGCTTCTAGACCACCTGCCGTTCGGTGCAGCTCCAACAGTACTGCTCACCCTGAGCCGTCACGTCAGGATGGCCGAGCGGTCTAAGGCGCTGCGTTCAGGTCGCAGTCTCCCCTGGAGGCGTGGGTTCGAATCCCACTTCTGACAAACCCAACCTTTGGCTGCGGGCTCAAGCTAGAGTCTTTAACCCTCTGGCAGGTTTACCCAGAAATGCATTCATGTGGACCAAGCACTGCATTTCTGTTCATGCTAGAATTAACCCAACATTACAGTAACACTGACCTGCGTTACATGGACTTTAAAGTAACACTTTAGTGCAATGTATGGGATTCTATGGCATTTTCCTTGTCAATTTCAAGTCATGACATTTCATCAAATTGGACATGTTTATAGAATGGACTTCAACGGAATTTCATGGGATACCATCTTGTGATGTTTACCGGAAGAAGAATTTGTTTATGGAAGGCTGTTCGTGTTTTTTGGGGGTGGGGGATGCAGTGTGATTCTTGGAGTTTGACTGTGATGTCGTGGACTGAAGTTTTGGGGATGCACTAGAATTTCATGGCAAGGATTCTTGGAAATTTCTTGGAATGAAATGTCATGGGTTTTGGGGCATGGGGTGGAGTGTCATGGCATAAGATTCAAGGAATGCCATGTAAAACAATTACATTAGCATTGACAAGACATGTCATTAGAATGAAAGAATTGTATTAGCCTTAACAAAACATTGTAACAACACTGACACATATTACATGAATATGAGAGTAATACTATTACTGCCTTTGTTCAACATTAGTCCTACAAAAACACTGGATTTCAACTACACTGCATATGAAGAAATGAACAAGCGCACAAAAGGGAATACCGAAAGCAGCTCTTTTATTTACACGCTCCCCTGCATCAAAAAGCACCAGACTGCCCCGTGTGAGGCTCGAACTCACGACCTTCAGATTATGAGACTGACGCGCTGCCTAACTGCGCCAACGAGGCACGGGCGGTGACTAGCTGTGAGCGGTGACGCACTAGCTTCTAGACCACCTGCCGTTCGGTGCAGCTCCAACAGTACTGCTCACCCTGAGCCGTCACGTCAGGATGGCCGAGCGGTCTAAGGCGCTGCGTTCAGGTCGCAGTCTCCCCTGGAGGCGTGGGCTCGAATCCCACTTCTGACAAACCCAACCTTTGGCTGCGGGCTCAAGCTAGAGTCTTTAACCCTCTGGCAGGTTTACCCAGAAATGCATTCATGTGGACCAAGCACTGCATTTCTGTTCATGCTAGAATTAACCCAACATTACAGTAACACTGACCTGCGTTACATGGACTTTAAAGTAACACTTTAGTGCAATGTATGGGATTCTATGGCATTTTCCTTGTCAATTTCAAGTCATGACATTTCATCAAATTGGACATGTTTATAGAATGGACTTCAACGGAATTTCATGGGATACCATCTTGTGATGTTTACCGGAAGAAGAATTTGTTTATGGAAGGCTGTTCGTGTTTTTTGGGGGTGGGGGATGCAGTGTGATTCTTGGAGTTTGACTGTGATGTCGTGGACTGAAGTTTTGGGGATGCACTAGAATTTCATGGCAAGGATTCTTGGAAATTTCTTGGAATGAAATGTCATGGGTTTTGGGGCATGGGGTGGAGTGTCATGGCATAAGATTCAAGGAATGCCATGTAAAACAATTACATTAGCATTGACAAGACATGTCATTAGAATGAAAGAATTGTATTAGCCTCAACAAAACATTGTAACAACACTGACACATATTACATGAATATGAGAGTAATACTATTACTGCCTTTGTTCAACATTAGTCCTACAAAAACACTGGATTTCAACTACACTGCATATGAAGAAATGAACAAGCGCACAAAAGGGAATACCGAAAGCAGCTCTTTTATTTACACGCTCCCCTGCATCAAAAAGCACCAGACTGCCCCGTGTGAGGCTCGAACTCACGACCTTCAGATTATGAGACTGACGCGCTGCCTAACTGCGCCAACGAGGCACGGGCGGTGACTAGCTGTGAGCGGTGACGCACTAGCTTCTAGACCACCTGCCGTTCGGTGCAGCTCCAACAGTACTGCTCACCCTGAGCCGTCACGTCAGGATGGCCGAGCGGTCTAAGGCGCTGCGTTCAGGTCGCAGTCTCCCCTGGAGGCGTGGGTTCGAATCCCACTTCTGACAAACCCAACCTTTGGCTGCGGGCTCAAGCTAGAGTCTTTAACCCTCTGGCAGGTTTACCCAGAAATGCATTCATGTGGACCAAGCACTGCATTTCTGTTCATGCTAGAATTAACCCAACATTACAGTAACACTGACCTGCGTTACATGGACTTTAAAGTAACACTTTAGTGCAATGTATGGGATTCTATGGCATTTTCCTTGTCAATTTCAAGTCATGACATTTCATCAAATTGGACATGTTTATAGAATGGACTTCAACGGAATTTCATGGGATACCATCTTGTGATGTTTACCGGAAGAAGAATTTGTTTATGGAAGGCTGTTCGTGTTTTTTGGGGGTGGGGGATGCAGTGTGATTCTTGGAGTTTGACTGTGATGTCGTGGACTGAAGTTTTGGGGATGCACTAGAATTTCATGGCAAGGATTCTTGGAAATTTCTTGGAATGAAATGTCATGGGTTTTGGGGCATGGGGTGGAGTGTCATGGCATAAGATTCAAGGAATGCCATGTAAAACAATTACATTAGCATTGACAAGACATGTCATTAGAATGAAAGAATTGTATTAGCCTCAACAAAACATTGTAACAACACTGACACATATTACATGAATATGAGAGTAATACTATTACTGCCTTTGTTCAACATTAGTCCTACAAAAACACTGGATTTCAACTACACTGCATATGAAGAAATGAACAAGCGCACAAAAGGGAATACCGAAAGCAGCTCTTTTATTTACACGCTCCCCTGCATCAAAAAGCACCAGACTGCCCCGTGTGAGGCTCGAACTCACGACCTTCAGATTATGAGACTGACGCGCTGCCTAACTGCGCCAACGAGGCACGGGCGGTGACTAGCTGTGAGCGGTGACGCACTAGCTTCTAGACCACCTGCCGTTCGGTGCAGCTCCAACAGTACTGCTCACCCTGAGCCGTCACGTCAGGATGGCCGAGCGGTCTAAGGCGCTGCGTTCAGGTCGCAGTCTCCCCTGGAGGCGTGGGTTCGAATCCCACTTCTGACAAACCCAACCTTTGGCTGCGGGCTCAAGCTAGAGTCTTTAACCCTCTGGCAGGTTTACCCAGAAATGCATTCATGTGGACCAAGCACTGCATTTCTGTTCATGCTAGAATTAACCCAACATTACAGTAACACTGACCTGCGTTACATGGACTTTAAAGTAACACTTTAGTGCAATGTATGGGATTCTATGGCATTTTCCTTGTCAATTTCAAGTCATGACATTTCATCAAATTGGACATGTTTATAGAATGGACTTCAACGGAATTTCATGGGATACCATCTTGTGATGTTTACCGGAAGAAGAATTTGTTTATGGAAGGCTGTTCGTGTTTTTTGGGGGTGGGGGATGCAGTGTGATTCTTGGAGTTTGACTGTGATGTCGTGGACTGAAGTTTTGGGGATGCACTAGAATTTCATGGCAAGGATTCTTGGAAATTTCTTGGAATGAAATGTCATGGGTTTTGGGGCATGGGGTGGAGTGTCATGGCATAAGATTCAAGGAATGCCATGTAAAACAATTACATTAGCATTGACAAGACATGTCATTAGAATGAAAGAATTGTATTAGCCTCAACAAAACATTGTAACAACACTGACACATATTACATGAATATGAGAGTAATACTATTACTGCCTTTGTTCAACATTAGTCCTACAAAAACACTGGATTTCAACTACACTGCATATGAAGAAATGAACAAGCGCACAAAAGGGAATACCCAAAGCAGCTCTTTTATTTACACGCTCCCCTGCATCAAAAAGCACCAGACTGCCCCGTGTGAGGCTCGAACTCACGACCTTCAGATTATGAGACTGACGCGCTGCCTAACTGCGCCAACGAGGCACGGGCGGTGACTAGCTGTGAGCGGTGACGCACTAGCTTCTAGACCACCTGCCGTTCGGTGCAGCTCCAACAGTACTGCTCACCCTGAGCCGTCACGTCAGGATGGCCGAGCGGTCTAAGGCGCTGCGTTCAGGTCGCAGTCTCCCCTGGAGGCGTGGGTTCGAATCCCACTTCTGACAAACCCAACCTTTGGCTGCGGGCTCAAGCTAGAGTCTTTAACCCTCTGGCAGGTTTACCCAGAAATGCATTCATGTGGACCAAGCACTGCATTTCTGTTCATGCTAGAATTAACCCAACATTACAGTAACACTGACCTGCGTTACATGGACTTTAAAGTAACACTTTAGTGCAATGTATGGGATTCTATGGCATTTTCCTTGTCAATTTCAAGTCATGACATTTCATCAAATTGGACATGTTTATAGAATGGACTTCAACGGAATTTCATGGGATACCATCTTGTGATGTTTACCGGAAGAAGAATTTGTTTATGGAAGGCTGTTCGTGTTTTTTGGGGGTGGGGGATGCAGTGTGATTCTTGGAGTTTGACTGTGATGTCGTGGACTGAAGTTTTGGGGATGCACTAGAATTTCATGGCAAGGATTCTTGGAAATTTCTTGGAATGAAATGTCATGGGTTTTGGGGCATGGGGTGGAGTGTCATGGCATAAGATTCAAGGAATGCCATGTAAAACAATTACATTAGCATTGACAAGACATGTCATTAGAATGAAAGAATTGTATTAGCCTCAACAAAACATTGTAACAACACTGACACATATTACATGAATATGAGAGTAATACTATTACTGCCTTTGTTCAACATTAGTCCTACAAAAACACTGGATTTCAACTACACTGCATATGAAGAAATGAACAAGCGCACAAAAGGGAATACCCAAAGCAGCTCTTTTATTTACACGCTCCCCTGCATCAAAAAGCACCAGACTGCCCCGTGTGAGGCTCGAACTCACGACCTTCAGATTATGAGACTGACGCGCTGCCTAACTGCGCCAACGAGGCACGGGCGGTGACTAGCTGTGAGCGGTGACGCACTAGCTTCTAGACCACCTGCCGTTCGGTGCAGCTCCAACAGTACTGCTCACCCTGAGCCGTCACGTCAGGATGGCCGAGCGGTCTAAGGCGCTGCGTTCAGGTCGCAGTCTCCCCTGGAGGCGTGGGTTCGAATCCCACTTCTGACAAACCCAACCTTTGGCTGCGGGCTCAAGCTAGAGTCTTTAACCCTCTGGCAGGTTTACCCAGAAATGCATTCATGTGGACCAAGCACTGCATTTCTGTTCATGCTAGAATTAACCCAACATTACAGTAACACTGACCTGCGTTACATGGACTTTAAAGTAACACTTTAGTGCAATGTATGGGATTCTATGGCATTTTCCTTGTCAATTTCAAGTCATGACATTTCATCAAATTGGACATGTTTATAGAATGGACTTCAACGGAATTTCATGGGATACCATCTTGTGATGTTTACCGGAAGAAGAATTTGTTTATGGAAGGCTGTTCGTGTTTTTTGGGGGTGGGGGATGCAGTGTGATTCTTGGAGTTTGACTGTGATGTCGTGGACTGAAGTTTTGGGGATGCACTAGAATTTCATGGCAAGGATTCTTGGAAATTTCTTGGAATGAAATGTCATGGGTTTTGGGGCATGGGGTGGAGTGTCATGGCATAAGATTCAAGGAATGCCATGTAAAACAATTACATTAGCATTGACAAGACATGTCATTAGAATGAAAGAATTGTATTAGCCTCAACAAAACATTGTAACAACACTGACACATATTACATGAATATGAGAGTAATACTATTACTGCCTTTGTTCAACATTAGTCCTACAAAAACACTGGATTTCAACTACACTGCATATGAAGAAATGAACAAGCGCACAAAAGGGAATACCCAAAGCAGCTCTTTTATTTACACGCTCCCCTGCATCAAAAAGCACCAGACTGCCCCGTGTGAGGCTCGAACTCACGACCTTCAGATTATGAGACTGACGCGCTGCCTAACTGCGCCAACGAGGCACGGGCGGTGACTAGCTGTGAGCGGTGACGCACTAGCTTCTAGACCACCTGCCGTTCGGTGCAGCTCCAACAGTACTGCTCACCCTGAGCCGTCACGTCAGGATGGCCGAGCGGTCTAAGGCGCTGCGTTCAGGTCGCAGTCTCCCCTGGAGGCGTGGGTTCGAATCCCACTTCTGACAAACCCAACCTTTGGCTGCGGGCTCAAGCTAGAGTCTTTAACCCTCTGGCAGGTTTACCCAGAAATGCATTCATGTGGACCAAGCACTGCATTTCTGTTCATGCTAGAATTAACCCAACATTACAGTAACACTGACCTGCGTTACATGGACTTTAAAGTAACACTTTAGTGCAATGTATGGGATTCTATGGCATTTTCCTTGTCAATTTCAAGTCATGACATTTCATCAAATTGGACATGTTTATAGAATGGACTTCAACGGAATTTCATGGGATACCATCTTGTGATGTTTACCGGAAGAAGAATTTGTTTATGGAAGGCTGTTCGTGTTTTTTGGGGGTGGGGGATGCAGTGTGATTCTTGGAGTTTGACTGTGATGTCGTGGACTGAAGTTTTGGGGATGCACTAGAATTTCATGGCAAGGATTCTTGGAAATTTCTTGGAATGAAATGTCATGGGTTTTGGGGCATGGGGTGGAGTGTCATGGCATAAGATTCAAGGAATGCCATGTAAAACAATTACATTAGCATTGACAAGACATGTCATTAGAATGAAAGAATTGTATTAGCCTTAACAAAACATTGTAACAACACTGACACATATTACATGAATATGAGAGTAATACTATTACTGCCTTTGTTCAACATTAGTCCTACAAAAACACTGGATTTCAACTACACTGCATATGAAGAAATGAACAAGCGCACAAAAGGGAATACCCAAAGCAGCTCTTTTATTTACACGCTCCCCTGCATCAAAAAGCACCAGACTGCCCCGTGTGAGGCTCGAACTCACGACCTTCAGATTATGAGACTGACGCGCTGCCTAACTGCGCCAACGAGGCACGGGCGGTGACTAGCTGTGAGCGGTGACGCACTAGCTTCTAGACCACCTGCCGTTCGGTGCAGCTCCAACAGTACTGCTCACCCTGAGCCGTCACGTCAGGATGGCCGAGCGGTCTAAGGCGCTGCGTTCAGGTCGCAGTCTCCCCTGGAGGCGTGGGTTCGAATCCCACTTCTGACAAACCCAACCTTTGGCTGCGGGCTCAAGCTAGAGTCTTTAACCCTCTGGCAGGTTTACCCAGAAATGCATTCATGTGGACCAAGCACTGCATTTCTGTTCATGCTAGAATTAACCCAACATTACAGTAACACTGACCTGCGTTACATGGACTTTAAAGTAACACTTTAGTGCAATGTATGGGATTCTATGGCATTTTCCTTGTCAATTTCAAGTCATGACATTTCATCAAATTGGACATGTTTATAGAATGGACTTCAACGGAATTTCATGGGATACCATCTTGTGATGTTTACCGGAAGAAGAATTTGTTTATGGAAGGCTGTTCGTGTTTTTTGGGGGTGGGGGATGCAGTGTGATTCTTGGAGTTTGACTGTGATGTCGTGGACTGAAGTTTTGGGGATGCACTAGAATTTCATGGCAAGGATTCTTGGAAATTTCTTGGAATGAAATGTCATGGGTTTTGGGGCATGGGGTGGAGTGTCATGGCATAAGATTCAAGGAATGCCATGTAAAACAATTACATTAGCATTGACAAGACATGTCATTAGAATGAAAGAATTGTATTAGCCTTAACAAAACATTGTAACAACACTGACACATATTACATGAATATGAGAGTAATACTATTACTGCCTTTGTTCAACATTAGTCCTACAAAAACACTGGATTTCAACTACACTGCATATGAAGAAATGAACAAGCGCACAAAAGGGAATACCGAAAGCAGCTCTTTTATTTACACGCTCCCCTGCATCAAAAAGCACCAGACTGCCCCGTGTGAGGCTCGAACTCACGACCTTCAGATTATGAGACTGACGCGCTGCCTAACTGCGCCAACGAGGCACGGGCGGTGACTAGCTGTGAGCGGTGACGCACTAGCTTCTAGACCACCTGCCGTTCGGTGCAGCTCCAACAGTACTGCTCACCCTGAGCCGTCACGTCAGGATGGCCGAGCGGTCTAAGGCGCTGCGTTCAGGTCGCAGTCTCCCCTGGAGGCGTGGGTTCGAATCCCACTTCTGACAAACCCAACCTTTGGCTGCGGGCTCAAGCTAGAGTCTTTAACCCTCTGGCAGGTTTACCCAGAAATGCATTCATGTGGACCAAGCACTGCATTTCTGTTCATGCTAGAATTAACCCAACATTACAGTAACACTGACCTGCGTTACATGGACTTTAAAGTAACACTTTAGTGCAATGTATGGGATTCTATGGCATTTTCCTTGTCAATTTCAAGTCATGACATTTCATCAAATTGGACATGTTTATAGAATGGACTTCAACGGAATTTCATGGGATACCATCTTGTGATGTTTACCGGAAGAAGAATTTGTTTATGGAAGGCTGTTCGTGTTTTTTGGGGGTGGGGGATGCAGTGTGATTCTTGGAGTTTGACTGTGATGTCGTGGACTGAAGTTTTGGGGATGCACTAGAATTTCATGGCAAGGATTCTTGGAAATTTCTTGGAATGAAATGTCATGGGTTTTGGGGCATGGGGTGGAGTGTCATGGCATAAGATTCAAGGAATGCCATGTAAAACAATTACATTAGCATTGACAAGACATGTCATTAGAATGAAAGAATTGTATTAGCCTTAACAAAACATTGTAACAACACTGACACATATTACATGAATATGAGAGTAATACTATTACTGCCTTTGTTCAACATTAGTCCTACAAAAACACTGGATTTCAACTACACTGCATATGAAGAAATGAACAAGCGCACAAAAGGGAATACCGAAAGCAGCTCTTTTATTTACACGCTCCCCTGCATCAAAAAGCACCAGACTGCCCCGTGTGAGGCTCGAACTCACGACCTTCAGATTATGAGACTGACGCGCTGCCTAACTGCGCCAACGAGGCACGGGCGGTGACTAGCTGTGAGCGGTGACGCACTAGCTTCTAGACCACCTGCCGTTCGGTGCAGCTCCAACAGTACTGCTCACCCTGAGCCGTCACGTCAGGATGGCCGAGCGGTCTAAGGCGCTGCGTTCAGGTCGCAGTCTCCCCTGGAGGCGTGGGTTCGAATCCCACTTCTGACAAACCCAACCTTTGGCTGCGGGCTCAAGCTAGAGTCTTTAACCCTCTGGCAGGTTTACCCAGAAATGCATTCATGTGGACCAAGCACTGCATTTCTGTTCATGCTAGAATTAACCCAACATTACAGTAACACTGACCTGCGTTACATGGACTTTAAAGTAACACTTTAGTGCAATGTATGGGATTCTATGGCATTTTCCTTGTCAATTTCAAGTCATGACATTTCATCAAATTGGACATGTTTATAGAATGGACTTCAACGGAATTTCATGGGATACCATCTTGTGATGTTTACCGGAAGAAGAATTTGTTTATGGAAGGCTGTTCGTGTTTTTTGGGGGTGGGGGATGCAGTGTGATTCTTGGAGTTTGACTGTGATGTCGTGGACTGAAGTTTTGGGGATGCACTAGAATTTCATGGCAAGGATTCTTGGAAATTTCTTGGAATGAAATGTCATGGGTTTTGGGGCATGGGGTGGAGTGTCATGGCATAAGATTCAAGGAATGCCATGTAAAACAATTACATTAGCATTGACAAGACATGTCATTAGAATGAAAGAATTGTATTAGCCTTAACAAAACATTGTAACAACACTGACACATATTACATGAATATGAGAGTAATACTATTACTGCCTTTGTTCAACATTAGTCCTACAAAAACACTGGATTTCAACTACACTGCATATGAAGAAATGAACAAGCGCACAAAAGGGAATACCGAAAGCAGCTCTTTTATTTACACGCTCCCCTGCATCAAAAAGCACCAGACTGCCCCGTGTGAGGCTCGAACTCACGACCTTCAGATTATGAGACTGACGCGCTGCCTAACTGCGCCAACGAGGCACGGGCGGTGACTAGCTGTGAGCGGTGACGCACTAGCTTCTAGACCACCTGCCGTTCGGTGCAGCTCCAACAGTACTGCTCACCCTGAGCCGTCACGTCAGGATGGCCGAGCGGTCTAAGGCGCTGCGTTCAGGTCGCAGTCTCCCCTGGAGGCGTGGGTTCGAATCCCACTTCTGACAAACCCAACCTTTGGCTGCGGGCTCAAGCTAGAGTCTTTAACCCTCTGGCAGGTTTACCCAGAAATGCATTCATGTGGACCAAGCACTGCATTTCTGTTCATGCTAGAATTAACCCAACATTACAGTAACACTGACCTGCGTTACATGGACTTTAAAGTAACACTTTAGTGCAATGTATGGGATTCTATGGCATTTTCCTTGTCAATTTCAAGTCATGACATTTCATCAAATTGGACATGTTTATAGAATGGACTTCAACGGAATTTCATGGGATACCATCTTGTGATGTTTACCGGAAGAAGAATTTGTTTATGGAAGGCTGTTCGTGTTTTTTGGGGGTGGGGGATGCAGTGTGATTCTTGGAGTTTGACTGTGATGTCGTGGACTGAAGTTTTGGGGATGCACTAGAATTTCATGGCAAGGATTCTTGGAAATTTCTTGGAATGAAATGTCATGGGTTTTGGGGCATGGGGTGGAGTGTCATGGCATAAGATTCAAGGAATGCCATGTAAAACAATTACATTAGCATTGACAAGACATGTCATTAGAATGAAAGAATTGTATTAGCCTTAACAAAACATTGTAACAACACTGACACATATTACATGAATATGAGAGTAATACTATTACTGCCTTTGTTCAACATTAGTCCTACAAAAACACTGGATTTCAATTACACTGCATATGAAGAAATGAACAAGCGCACAAAAGGGAATACCGAAAGCAGCTCTTTTATTTACACGCTCCCCTGCATCAAAAAGCACCAGACTGCCCCGTGTGAGGCTCGAACTCACGACCTTCAGATTATGAGACTGACGCGCTGCCTAACTGCGCCAACGAGGCACGGGCGGTGACTAGCTGTGAGCGGTGACGCACTAGCTTCTAGACCACCTGCCGTTCGGTGCAGCTCCAACAGTACTGCTCACCCTGAGCCGTCACGTCAGGATGGCCGAGCGGTCTAAGGCGCTGCGTTCAGGTCGCAGTCTCCCCTGGAGGCGTGGGTTCGAATCCCACTTCTGACAAACCCAACCTTTGGCTGCGGGCTCAAGCTAGAGTCTTTAACCCTCTGGCAGGTTTACCCAGAAATGCATTCATGTGGACCAAGCACTGCATTTCTGTTCATGCTAGAATTAACCCAACATTACAGTAACACTGACCTGCGTTACATGGACTTTAAAGTAACACTTTAGTGCAATGTATGGGATTCTATGGCATTTTCCTTGTCAATTTCAAGTCATGACATTTCATCAAATTGGACATGTTTATAGAATGGACTTCAACGGAATTTCATGGGATACCATCTTGTGATGTTTACCGGAAGAAGAATTTGTTTATGGAAGGCTGTTCGTGTTTTTTGGGGGTGGGGGATGCAGTGTGATTCTTGGAGTTTGACTGTGATGTCGTGGACTGAAGTTTTGGGGATGCACTAGAATTTCATGGCAAGGATTCTTGGAAATTTCTTGGAATGAAATGTCATGGGTTTTGGGGCATGGGGTGGAGTGTCATGGCATAAGATTCAAGGAATGCCATGTAAAACAATTACATTAGCATTGACAAGACATGTCATTAGAATGAAAGAATTGTATTAGCCTTAACAAAACATTGTAACAACACTGACACATATTACATGAATATGAGAGTAATACTATTACTGCCTTTGTTCAACATTAGTCCTACAAAAACACTGGATTTCAACTACACTGCATATGAAGAAATGAACAAGCGCACAAAAGGGAATACCGAAAGCAGCTCTTTTATTTACACGCTCCCCTGCATCAAAAAGCACCAGACTGCCCCGTGTGAGGCTCGAACTCACGACCTTCAGATTATGAGACTGACGCGCTGCCTAACTGCGCCAACGAGGCACGGGCGGTGACTAGCTGTGAGCGGTGACGCACTAGCTTCTAGACCACCTGCCGTTCGGTGCAGCTCCAACAGTACTGCTCACCCTGAGCCGTCACGTCAGGATGGCCGAGCGGTCTAAGGCGCTGCGTTCAGGTCGCAGTCTCCCCTGGAGGCGTGGGTTCGAATCCCACTTCTGACAAACCCAACCTTTGGCTGCGGGCTCAAGCTAGAGTCTTTAACCCTCTGGCAGGTTTACCCAGAAATGCATTCATGTGGACCAAGCACTGCATTTCTGTTCATGCTAGAATTAACCCAACATTACAGTAACACTGACCTGCGTTACATGGACTTTAAAGTAACACTTTAGTGCAATGTATGGGATTCTATGGCATTTTCCTTGTCAATTTCAAGTCATGACATTTCATCAAATTGGACATGTTTATAGAATGGACTTCAACGGAATTTCATGGGATACCATCTTGTGATGTTTACCGGAAGAAGAATTTGTTTATGGAAGGCTGTTCGTGTTTTTTGGGGGTGGGGGATGCAGTGTGATTCTTGGAGTTTGACTGTGATGTCGTGGACTGAAGTTTTGGGGATGCACTAGAATTTCATGGCAAGGATTCTTGGAAATTTCTTGGAATGAAATGTCATGGGTTTTGGGGCATGGGGTGGAGTGTCATGGCATAAGATTCAAGGAATGCCATGTAAAACAATTACATTAGCATTGACAAGACATGTCATTAGAATGAAAGAATTGTATTAGCCTTAACAAAACATTGTAACAACACTGACACATATTACATGAATATGAGAGTAATACTATTACTGCCTTTGTTCAACATTAGTCCTACAAAAACACTGGATTTCAACTACACTGCATATGAAGAAATGAACAAGCGCACAAAAGGGAATACCGAAAGCAGCTCTTTTATTTACACGCTCCCCTGCATCAAAAAGCACCAGACTGCCCCGTGTGAGGCTCGAACTCACGACCTTCAGATTATGAGACTGACGCGCTGCCTAACTGCGCCAACGAGGCACGGGCGGTGACTAGCTGTGAGCGGTGACGCACTAGCTTCTAGACCACCTGCCGTTCGGTGCAGCTCCAACAGTACTGCTCACCCTGAGCCGTCACGTCAGGATGGCCGAGCGGTCTAAGGCGCTGCGTTCAGGTCGCAGTCTCCCCTGGAGGCGTGGGTTCGAATCCCACTTCTGACAAACCCAACCTTTGGCTGCGGGCTCAAGCTAGAGTCTTTAACCCTCTGGCAGGTTTACCCAGAAATGCATTCATGTGGACCAAGCACTGCATTTCTGTTCATGCTAGAATTAACCCAACATTACAGTAACACTGACCTGCGTTACATGGACTTTAAAGTAACACTTTAGTGCAATGTATGGGATTCTATGGCATTTTCCTTGTCAATTTCAAGTCATGACATTTCATCAAATTGGACATGTTTATAGAATGGACTTCAACGGAATTTCATGGGATACCATCTTGTGATGTTTACCGGAAGAAGAATTTGTTTATGGAAGGCTGTTCGTGTTTTTTGGGGGTGGGGGATGCAGTGTGATTCTTGGAGTTTGACTGTGATGTCGTGGACTGAAGTTTTGGGGATGCACTAGAATTTCATGGCAAGGATTCTTGGAAATTTCTTGGAATGAAATGTCATGGGTTTTGGGGCATGGGGTGGAGTGTCATGGCATAAGATTCAAGGAATGCCATGTAAAACAATTACATTAGCATTGACAAGACATGTCATTAGAATGAAAGAATTGTATTAGCCTTAACAAAACATTGTAACAACACTGACACATATTACATGAATATGAGAGTAATACTATTACTGCCTTTGTTCAACATTAGTCCTACAAAAACACTGGATTTCAACTACACTGCATATGAAGAAATGAACAAGCGCACAAAAGGGAATACCGAAAGCAGCTCTTTTATTTACACGCTCCCCTGCATCAAAAAGCACCAGACTGCCCCGTGTGAGGCTCGAACTCACGACCTTCAGATTATGAGACTGACGCGCTGCCTAACTGCGCCAACGAGGCACGGGCGGTGACTAGCTGTGAGCGGTGACGCACTAGCTTCTAGACCACCTGCCGTTCGGTGCAGCTCCAACAGTACTGCTCACCCTGAGCCGTCACGTCAGGATGGCCGAGCGGTCTAAGGCGCTGCGTTCAGGTCGCAGTCTCCCCTGGAGGCGTGGGTTCGAATCCCACTTCTGACAAACCCAACCTTTGGCTGCGGGCTCAAGCTAGAGTCTTTAACCCTCTGGCAGGTTTACCCAGAAATGCATTCATGTGGACCAAGCACTGCATTTCTGTTCATGCTAGAATTAACCCAACATTACAGTAACACTGACCTGCGTTACATGGACTTTAAAGTAACACTTTAGTGCAATGTATGGGATTCTATGGCATTTTCCTTGTCAATTTCAAGTCATGACATTTCATCAAATTGGACATGTTTATAGAATGGACTTCAACGGAATTTCATGGGATACCATCTTGTGATGTTTACCGGAAGAAGAATTTGTTTATGGAAGGCTGTTCGTGTTTTTTGGGGGTGGGGGATGCAGTGTGATTCTTGGAGTTTGACTGTGATGTCGTGGACTGAAGTTTTGGGGATGCACTAGAATTTCATGGCAAGGATTCTTGGAAATTTCTTGGAATGAAATGTCATGGGTTTTGGGGCATGGGGTGGAGTGTCATGGCATAAGATTCAAGGAATGCCATGTAAAACAATTACATTAGCATTGACAAGACATGTCATTAGAATGAAAGAATTGTATTAGCCTTAACAAAACATTGTAACAACACTGACACATATTACATGAATATGAGAGTAATACTATTACTGCCTTTGTTCAACATTAGTCCTACAAAAACACTGGATTTCAACTACACTGCATATGAAGAAATGAACAAGCGCACAAAAGGGAATACCGAAAGCAGCTCTTTTATTTACACGCTCCCCTGCATCAAAAAGCACCAGACTGCCCCGTGTGAGGCTCGAACTCACGACCTTCAGATTATGAGACTGACGCGCTGCCTAACTGCGCCAACGAGGCACGGGCGGTGACTAGCTGTGAGCGGTGACGCACTAGCTTCTAGACCACCTGCCGTTCGGTGCAGCTCCAACAGTACTGCTCACCCTGAGCCGTCACGTCAGGATGGCCGAGCGGTCTAAGGCGCTGCGTTCAGGTCGCAGTCTCCCCTGGAGGCGTGGGTTCGAATCCCACTTCTGACAAACCCAACCTTTGGCTGCGGGCTCAAGCTAGAGTCTTTAACCCTCTGGCAGGTTTACCCAGAAATGCATTCATGTGGACCAAGCACTGCATTTCTGTTCATGCTAGAATTAACCCAACATTACAGTAACACTGACCTGCGTTACATGGACTTTAAAGTAACACTTTAGTGCAATGTATGGGATTCTATGGCATTTTCCTTGTCAATTTCAAGTCATGACATTTCATCAAATTGGACATGTTTATAGAATGGACTTCAACGGAATTTCATGGGATACCATCTTGTGATGTTTACCGGAAGAAGAATTTGTTTATGGAAGGCTGTTCGTGTTTTTTGGGGGTGGGGGATGCAGTGTGATTCTTGGAGTTTGACTGTGATGTCGTGGACTGAAGTTTTGGGGATGCACTAGAATTTCATGGCAAGGATTCTTGGAAATTTCTTGGAATGAAATGTCATGGGTTTTGGGGCATGGGGTGGAGTGTCATGGCATAAGATTCAAGGAATGCCATGTAAAACAATTACATTAGCATTGACAAGACATGTCATTAGAATGAAAGAATTGTATTAGCCTTAACAAAACATTGTAACAACACTGACACATATTACATGAATATGAGAGTAATACTATTACTGCCTTTGTTCAACATTAGTCCTACAAAAACACTGGATTTCAACTACACTGCATATGAAGAAATGAACAAGCGCACAAAAGGGAATACCGAAAGCAGCTCTTTTATTTACACGCTCCCCTGCATCAAAAAGCACCAGACTGCCCCGTGTGAGGCTCGAACTCACGACCTTCAGATTATGAGACTGACGCGCTGCCTAACTGCGCCAACGAGGCACGGGCGGTGACTAGCTGTGAGCGGTGACGCACTAGCTTCTAGACCACCTGCCGTTCGGTGCAGCTCCAACAGTACTGCTCACCCTGAGCCGTCACGTCAGGATGGCCGAGCGGTCTAAGGCGCTGCGTTCAGGTCGCAGTCTCCCCTGGAGGCGTGGGTTCGAATCCCACTTCTGACAAACCCAACCTTTGGCTGCGGGCTCAAGCTAGAGTCTTTAACCCTCTGGCAGGTTTACCCAGAAATGCATTCATGTGGACCAAGCACTGCATTTCTGTTCATGCTAGAATTAACCCAACATTACAGTAACACTGACCTGCGTTACATGGACTTTAAAGTAACACTTTAGTGCAATGTATGGGATTCTATGGCATTTTCCTTGTCAATTTCAAGTCATGACATTTCATCAAATTGGACATGTTTATAGAATGGACTTCAACGGAATTTCATGGGATACCATCTTGTGATGTTTACCGGAAGAAGAATTTGTTTATGGAAGGCTGTTCGTGTTTTTTGGGGGTGGGGGATGCAGTGTGATTCTTGGAGTTTGACTGTGATGTCGTGGACTGAAGTTTTGGGGATGCACTAGAATTTCATGGCAAGGATTCTTGGAAATTTCTTGGAATGAAATGTCATGGGTTTTGGGGCATGGGGTGGAGTGTCATGGCATAAGATTCAAGGAATGCCATGTAAAACAATTACATTAGCATTGACAAGACATGTCATTAGAATGAAAGAATTGTATTAGCCTTAACAAAACATTGTAACAACACTGACACATATTACATGAATATGAGAGTAATACTATTACTGCCTTTGTTCAACATTAGTCCTACAAAAACACTGGATTTCAACTACACTGCATATGAAGAAATGAACAAGCGCACAAAAGGGAATACCGAAAGCAGCTCTTTTATTTACACGCTCCCCTGCATCAAAAAGCACCAGACTGCCCCGTGTGAGGCTCGAACTCACGACCTTCAGATTATGAGACTGACGCGCTGCCTAACTGCGCCAACGAGGCACGGGCGGTGACTAGCTGTGAGCGGTGACGCACTAGCTTCTAGACCACCTGCCGTTCGGTGCAGCTCCAACAGTACTGCTCACCCTGAGCCGTCACGTCAGGATGGCCGAGCGGTCTAAGGCGCTGCGTTCAGGTCGCAGTCTCCCCTGGAGGCGTGGGTTCGAATCCCACTTCTGACAAACCCAACCTTTGGCTGCGGGCTCAAGCTAGAGTCTTTAACCCTCTGGCAGGTTTACCCAGAAATGCATTCATGTGGACCAAGCACTGCATTTCTGTTCATGCTAGAATTAACCCAACATTACAGTAACACTGACCTGCGTTACATGGACTTTAAAGTAACACTTTAGTGCAATGTATGGGATTCTATGGCATTTTCCTTGTCAATTTCAAGTCATGACATTTCATCAAATTGGACATGTTTATAGAATGGACTTCAACGGAATTTCATGGGATACCATCTTGTGATGTTTACCGGAAGAAGAATTTGTTTATGGAAGGCTGTTCGTGTTTTTTGGGGGTGGGGGATGCAGTGTGATTCTTGGAGTTTGACTGTGATGTCGTGGACTGAAGTTTTGGGGATGCACTAGAATTTCATGGCAAGGATTCTTGGAAATTTCTTGGAATGAAATGTCATGGGTTTTGGGGCATGGGGTGGAGTGTCATGGCATAAGATTCAAGGAATGCCATGTAAAACAATTACATTAGCATTGACAAGACATGTCATTAGAATGAAAGAATTGTATTAGCCTTAACAAAACATTGTAACAACACTGACACATATTACATGAATATGAGAGTAATACTATTACTGCCTTTGTTCAACATTAGTCCTACAAAAACACTGGATTTCAACTACACTGCATATGAAGAAATGAACAAGCGCACAAAAGGGAATACCGAAAGCAGCTCTTTTATTTACACGCTCCCCTGCATCAAAAAGCACCAGACTGCCCCGTGTGAGGCTCGAACTCACGACCTTCAGATTATGAGACTGACGCGCTGCCTAACTGCGCCAACGAGGCACGGGCGGTGACTAGCTGTGAGCGGTGACGCACTAGCTTCTAGACCACCTGCCGTTCGGTGCAGCTCCAACAGTACTGCTCACCCTGAGCCGTCACGTCAGGATGGCCGAGCGGTCTAAGGCGCTGCGTTCAGGTCGCAGTCTCCCCTGGAGGCGTGGGTTCGAATCCCACTTCTGACAAACCCAACCTTTGGCTGCGGGCTCAAGCTAGAGTCTTTAACCCTCTGGCAGGTTTACCCAGAAATGCATTCATGTGGACCAAGCACTGCATTTCTGTTCATGCTAGAATTAACCCAACATTACAGTAACACTGACCTGCGTTACATGGACTTTAAAGTAACACTTTAGTGCAATGTATGGGATTCTATGGCATTTTCCTTGTCAATTTCAAGTCATGACATTTCATCAAATTGGACATGTTTATAGAATGGACTTCAACGGAATTTCATGGGATACCATCTTGTGATGTTTACCGGAAGAAGAATTTGTTTATGGAAGGCTGTTCGTGTTTTTTGGGGGTGGGGGATGCAGTGTGATTCTTGGAGTTTGACTGTGATGTCGTGGACTGAAGTTTTGGGGATGCACTAGAATTTCATGGCAAGGATTCTTGGAAATTTCTTGGAATGAAATGTCATGGGTTTTGGGGCATGGGGTGGAGTGTCATGGCATAAGATTCAAGGAATGCCATGTAAAACAATTACATTAGCATTGACAAGACATGTCATTAGAATGAAAGAATTGTATTAGCCTTAACAAAACATTGTAACAACACTGACACATATTACATGAATATGAGAGTAATACTATTACTGCCTTTGTTCAACATTAGTCCTACAAAAACACTGGATTTCAATTACACTGCATATGAAGAAATGAACAAGCGCACAAAAGGGAATACCGAAAGCAGCTCTTTTATTTACACGCTCCCCTGCATCAAAAAGCACCAGACTGCCCCGTGTGAGGCTCGAACTCACGACCTTCAGATTATGAGACTGACGCGCTGCCTAACTGCGCCAACGAGGCACGGGCGGTGACTAGCTGTGAGCGGTGACGCACTAGCTTCTAGACCACCTGCCGTTCGGTGCAGCTCCAACAGTACTGCTCACCCTGAGCCGTCACGTCAGGATGGCCGAGCGGTCTAAGGCGCTGCGTTCAGGTCGCAGTCTCCCCTGGAGGCGTGGGTTCGAATCCCACTTCTGACAAACCCAACCTTTGGCTGCGGGCTCAAGCTAGAGTCTTTAACCCTCTGGCAGGTTTACCCAGAAATGCATTCATGTGGACCAAGCACTGCATTTCTGTTCATGCTAGAATTAACCCAACATTACAGTAACACTGACCTGCGTTACATGGACTTTAAAGTAACACTTTAGTGCAATGTATGGGATTCTATGGCATTTTCCTTGTCAATTTCAAGTCATGACATTTCATCAAATTGGACATGTTTATAGAATGGACTTCAACGGAATTTCATGGGATACCATCTTGTGATGTTTACCGGAAGAAGAATTTGTTTATGGAAGGCTGTTCGTGTTTTTTGGGGGTGGGGGATGCAGTGTGATTCTTGGAGTTTGACTGTGATGTCGTGGACTGAAGTTTTGGGGATGCACTAGAATTTCATGGCAAGGATTCTTGGAAATTTCTTGGAATGAAATGTCATGGGTTTTGGGGCATGGGGTGGAGTGTCATGGCATAAGATTCAAGGAATGCCATGTAAAACAATTACATTAGCATTGACAAGACATGTCATTAGAATGAAAGAATTGTATTAGCCTTAACAAAACATTGTAACAACACTGACACATATTACATGAATATGAGAGTAATACTATTACTGCCTTTGTTCAACATTAGTCCTACAAAAACACTGGATTTCAATTACACTGCATATGAAGAAATGAACAAGCGCACAAAAGGGAATACCGAAAGCAGCTCTTTTATTTACACGCTCCCCTGCATCAAAAAGCACCAGACTGCCCCGTGTGAGGCTCGAACTCACGACCTTCAGATTATGAGACTGACGCGCTGCCTAACTGCGCCAACGAGGCACGGGCGGTGACTAGCTGTGAGCGGTGACGCACTAGCTTCTAGACCACCTGCCGTTCGGTGCAGCTCCAACAGTACTGCTCACCCTGAGCCGTCACGTCAGGATGGCCGAGCGGTCTAAGGCGCTGCGTTCAGGTCGCAGTCTCCCCTGGAGGCGTGGGTTCGAATCCCACTTCTGACAAACCCAACCTTTGGCTGCGGGCTCAAGCTAGAGTCTTTAACCCTCTGGCAGGTTTACCCAGAAATGCATTCATGTGGACCAAGCACTGCATTTCTGTTCATGCTAGAATTAACCCAACATTACAGTAACACTGACCTGCGTTACATGGACTTTAAAGTAACACTTTAGTGCAATGTATGGGATTCTATGGCATTTTCCTTGTCAATTTCAAGTCATGACATTTCATCAAATTGGACATGTTTATAGAATGGACTTCAACGGAATTTCATGGGATACCATCTTGTGATGTTTACCGGAAGAAGAATTTGTTTATGGAAGGCTGTTCGTGTTTTTTGGGGGTGGGGGATGCAGTGTGATTCTTGGAGTTTGACTGTGATGTCGTGGACTGAAGTTTTGGGGATGCACTAGAATTTCATGGCAAGGATTCTTGGAAATTTCTTGGAATGAAATGTCATGGGTTTTGGGGCATGGGGTGGAGTGTCATGGCATAAGATTCAAGGAATGCCATGTAAAACAATTACATTAGCATTGACAAGACATGTCATTAGAATGAAAGAATTGTATTAGCCTTAACAAAACATTGTAACAACACTGACACATATTACATGAATATGAGAGTAATACTATTACTGCCTTTGTTCAACATTAGTCCTACAAAAACACTGGATTTCAATTACACTGCATATGAAGAAATGAACAAGCGCACAAAAGGGAATACCGAAAGCAGCTCTTTTATTTACACGCTCCCCTGCATCAAAAAGCACCAGACTGCCCCGTGTGAGGCTCGAACTCACGACCTTCAGATTATGAGACTGACGCGCTGCCTAACTGCGCCAACGAGGCACGGGCGGTGACTAGCTGTGAGCGGTGACGCACTAGCTTCTAGACCACCTGCCGTTCGGTGCAGCTCCAACAGTACTGCTCACCCTGAGCCGTCACGTCAGGATGGCCGAGCGGTCTAAGGCGCTGCGTTCAGGTCGCAGTCTCCCCTGGAGGCGTGGGTTCGAATCCCACTTCTGACAAACCCAACCTTTGGCTGCGGGCTCAAGCTAGAGTCTTTAACCCTCTGGCAGGTTTACCCAGAAATGCATTCATGTGGACCAAGCACTGCATTTCTGTTCATGCTAGAATTAACCCAACATTACAGTAACACTGACCTGCGTTACATGGACTTTAAAGTAACACTTTAGTGCAATGTATGGGATTCTATGGCATTTTCCTTGTCAATTTCAAGTCATGACATTTCATCAAATTGGACATGTTTATAGAATGGACTTCAACGGAATTTCATGGGATACCATCTTGTGATGTTTACCGGAAGAAGAATTTGTTTATGGAAGGCTGTTCGTGTTTTTTGGGGGTGGGGGATGCAGTGTGATTCTTGGAGTTTGACTGTGATGTCGTGGACTGAAGTTTTGGGGATGCACTAGAATTTCATGGCAAGGATTCTTGGAAATTTCTTGGAATGAAATGTCATGGGTTTTGGGGCATGGGGTGGAGTGTCATGGCATAAGATTCAAGGAATGCCATGTAAAACAATTACATTAGCATTGACAAGACATGTCATTAGAATGAAAGAATTGTATTAGCCTTAACAAAACATTGTAACAACACTGACACATATTACATGAATATGAGAGTAATACTATTACTGCCTTTGTTCAACATTAGTCCTACAAAAACACTGGATTTCAATTACACTGCATATGAAGAAATGAACAAGCGCACAAAAGGGAATACCGAAAGCAGCTCTTTTATTTACACGCTCCCCTGCATCAAAAAGCACCAGACTGCCCCGTGTGAGGCTCGAACTCACGACCTTCAGATTATGAGACTGACGCGCTGCCTAACTGCGCCAACGAGGCACGGGCGGTGACTAGCTGTGAGCGGTGACGCACTAGCTTCTAGACCACCTGCCGTTCGGTGCAGCTCCAACAGTACTGCTCACCCTGAGCCGTCACGTCAGGATGGCCGAGCGGTCTAAGGCGCTGCGTTCAGGTCGCAGTCTCCCCTGGAGGCGTGGGTTCGAATCCCACTTCTGACAAACCCAACCTTTGGCTGCGGGCTCAAGCTAGAGTCTTTAACCCTCTGGCAGGTTTACCCAGAAATGCATTCATGTGGACCAAGCACTGCATTTCTGTTCATGCTAGAATTAACCCAACATTACAGTAACACTGACCTGCGTTACATGGACTTTAAAGTAACACTTTAGTGCAATGTATGGGATTCTATGGCATTTTCCTTGTCAATTTCAAGTCATGACATTTCATCAAATTGGACATGTTTATAGAATGGACTTCAACGGAATTTCATGGGATACCATCTTGTGATGTTTACCGGAAGAAGAATTTGTTTATGGAAGGCTGTTCGTGTTTTTTGGGGGTGGGGGATGCAGTGTGATTCTTGGAGTTTGACTGTGATGTCGTGGACTGAAGTTTTGGGGATGCACTAGAATTTCATGGCAAGGATTCTTGGAAATTTCTTGGAATGAAATGTCATGGGTTTTGGGGCATGGGGTGGAGTGTCATGGCATAAGATTCAAGGAATGCCATGTAAAACAATTACATTAGCATTGACAAGACATGTCATTAGAATGAAAGAATTGTATTAGCCTTAACAAAACATTGTAACAACACTGACACATATTACATGAATATGAGAGTAATACTATTACTGCCTTTGTTCAACATTAGTCCTACAAAAACACTGGATTTCAATTACACTGCATATGAAGAAATGAACAAGCGCACAAAAGGGAATACCGAAAGCAGCTCTTTTATTTACACGCTCCCCTGCATCAAAAAGCACCAGACTGCCCCGTGTGAGGCTCGAACTCACGACCTTCAGATTATGAGACTGACGCGCTGCCTAACTGCGCCAACGAGGCACGGGCGGTGACTAGCTGTGAGCGGTGACGCACTAGCTTCTAGACCACCTGCCGTTCGGTGCAGCTCCAACAGTACTGCTCACCCTGAGCCGTCACGTCAGGATGGCCGAGCGGTCTAAGGCGCTGCGTTCAGGTCGCAGTCTCCCCTGGAGGCGTGGGTTCGAATCCCACTTCTGACAAACCCAACCTTTGGCTGCGGGCTCAAGCTAGAGTCTTTAACCCTCTGGCAGGTTTACCCAGAAATGCATTCATGTGGACCAAGCACTGCATTTCTGTTCATGCTAGAATTAACCCAACATTACAGTAACACTGACCTGCGTTACATGGACTTTAAAGTAACACTTTAGTGCAATGTATGGGATTCTATGGCATTTTCCTTGTCAATTTCAAGTCATGACATTTCATCAAATTGGACATGTTTATAGAATGGACTTCAACGGAATTTCATGGGATACCATCTTGTGATGTTTACCGGAAGAAGAATTTGTTTATGGAAGGCTGTTCGTGTTTTTTGGGGGTGGGGGATGCAGTGTGATTCTTGGAGTTTGACTGTGATGTCGTGGACTGAAGTTTTGGGGATGCACTAGAATTTCATGGCAAGGATTCTTGGAAATTTCTTGGAATGAAATGTCATGGGTTTTGGGGCATGGGGTGGAGTGTCATGGCATAAGATTCAAGGAATGCCATGTAAAACAATTACATTAGCATTGACAAGACATGTCATTAGAATGAAAGAATTGTATTAGCCTTAACAAAACATTGTAACAACACTGACACATATTACATGAATATGAGAGTAATACTATTACTGCCTTTGTTCAACATTAGTCCTACAAAAACACTGGATTTCAATTACACTGCATATGAAGAAATGAACAAGCGCACAAAAGGGAATACCGAAAGCAGCTCTTTTATTTACACGCTCCCCTGCATCAAAAAGCACCAGACTGCCCCGTGTGAGGCTCGAACTCACGACCTTCAGATTATGAGACTGACGCGCTGCCTAACTGCGCCAACGAGGCACGGGCGGTGACTAGCTGTGAGCGGTGACGCACTAGCTTCTAGACCACCTGCCGTTCGGTGCAGCTCCAACAGTACTGCTCACCCTGAGCCGTCACGTCAGGATGGCCGAGCGGTCTAAGGCGCTGCGTTCAGGTCGCAGTCTCCCCTGGAGGCGTGGGTTCGAATCCCACTTCTGACAAACCCAACCTTTGGCTGCGGGCTCAAGCTAGAGTCTTTAACCCTCTGGCAGGTTTACCCAGAAATGCATTCATGTGGACCAAGCACTGCATTTCTGTTCATGCTAGAATTAACCCAACATTACAGTAACACTGACCTGCGTTACATGGACTTTAAAGTAACACTTTAGTGCAATGTATGGGATTCTATGGCATTTTCCTTGTCAATTTCAAGTCATGACATTTCATCAAATTGGACATGTTTATAGAATGGACTTCAACGGAATTTCATGGGATACCATCTTGTGATGTTTACCGGAAGAAGAATTTGTTTATGGAAGGCTGTTCGTGTTTTTTGGGGGTGGGGGATGCAGTGTGATTCTTGGAGTTTGACTGTGATGTCGTGGACTGAAGTTTTGGGGATGCACTAGAATTTCATGGCAAGGATTCTTGGAAATTTCTTGGAATGAAATGTCATGGGTTTTGGGGCATGGGGTGGAGTGTCATGGCATAAGATTCAAGGAATGCCATGTAAAACAATTACATTAGCATTGACAAGACATGTCATTAGAATGAAAGAATTGTATTAGCCTTAACAAAACATTGTAACAACACTGACACATATTACATGAATATGAGAGTAATACTATTACTGCCTTTGTTCAACATTAGTCCTACAAAAACACTGGATTTCAATTACACTGCATATGAAGAAATGAACAAGCGCACAAAAGGGAATACCGAAAGCAGCTCTTTTATTTACACGCTCCCCTGCATCAAAAAGCACCAGACTGCCCCGTGTGAGGCTCGAACTCACGACCTTCAGATTATGAGACTGACGCGCTGCCTAACTGCGCCAACGAGGCACGGGCGGTGACTAGCTGTGAGCGGTGACGCACTAGCTTCTAGACCACCTGCCGTTCGGTGCAGCTCCAACAGTACTGCTCACCCTGAGCCGTCACGTCAGGATGGCCGAGCGGTCTAAGGCGCTGCGTTCAGGTCGCAGTCTCCCCTGGAGGCGTGGGTTCGAATCCCACTTCTGACAAACCCAACCTTTGGCTGCGGGCTCAAGCTAGAGTCTTTAACCCTCTGGCAGGTTTACCCAGAAATGCATTCATGTGGACCAAGCACTGCATTTCTGTTCATGCTAGAATTAACCCAACATTACAGTAACACTGACCTGCGTTACATGGACTTTAAAGTAACACTTTAGTGCAATGTATGGGATTCTATGGCATTTTCCTTGTCAATTTCAAGTCATGACATTTCATCAAATTGGACATGTTTATAGAATGGACTTCAACGGAATTTCATGGGATACCATCTTGTGATGTTTACCGGAAGAAGAATTTGTTTATGGAAGGCTGTTCGTGTTTTTTGGGGGTGGGGGATGCAGTGTGATTCTTGGAGTTTGACTGTGATGTCGTGGACTGAAGTTTTGGGGATGCACTAGAATTTCATGGCAAGGATTCTTGGAAATTTCTTGGAATGAAATGTCATGGGTTTTGGGGCATGGGGTGGAGTGTCATGGCATAAGATTCAAGGAATGCCATGTAAAACAATTACATTAGCATTGACAAGACATGTCATTAGAATGAAAGAATTGTATTAGCCTTAACAAAACATTGTAACAACACTGACACATATTACATGAATATGAGAGTAATACTATTACTGCCTTTGTTCAACATTAGTCCTACAAAAACACTGGATTTCAATTACACTGCATATGAAGAAATGAACAAGCGCACAAAAGGGAATACCGAAAGCAGCTCTTTTATTTACACGCTCCCCTGCATCAAAAAGCACCAGACTGCCCCGTGTGAGGCTCGAACTCACGACCTTCAGATTATGAGACTGACGCGCTGCCTAACTGCGCCAACGAGGCACGGGCGGTGACTAGCTGTGAGCGGTGACGCACTAGCTTCTAGACCACCTGCCGTTCGGTGCAGCTCCAACAGTACTGCTCACCCTGAGCCGTCACGTCAGGATGGCCGAGCGGTCTAAGGCGCTGCGTTCAGGTCGCAGTCTCCCCTGGAGGCGTGGGTTCGAATCCCACTTCTGACAAACCCAACCTTTGGCTGCGGGCTCAAGCTAGAGTCTTTAACCCTCTGGCAGGTTTACCCAGAAATGCATTCATGTGGACCAAGCACTGCATTTCTGTTCATGCTAGAATTAACCCAACATTACAGTAACACTGACCTGCGTTACATGGACTTTAAAGTAACACTTTAGTGCAATGTATGGGATTCTATGGCATTTTCCTTGTCAATTTCAAGTCATGACATTTCATCAAATTGGACATGTTTATAGAATGGACTTCAACGGAATTTCATGGGATACCATCTTGTGATGTTTACCGGAAGAAGAATTTGTTTATGGAAGGCTGTTCGTGTTTTTTGGGGGTGGGGGATGCAGTGTGATTCTTGGAGTTTGACTGTGATGTCGTGGACTGAAGTTTTGGGGATGCACTAGAATTTCATGGCAAGGATTCTTGGAAATTTCTTGGAATGAAATGTCATGGGTTTTGGGGCATGGGGTGGAGTGTCATGGCATAAGATTCAAGGAATGCCATGTAAAACAATTACATTAGCATTGACAAGACATGTCATTAGAATGAAAGAATTGTATTAGCCTTAACAAAACATTGTAACAACACTGACACATATTACATGAATATGAGAGTAATACTATTACTGCCTTTGTTCAACATTAGTCCTACAAAAACACTGGATTTCAATTACACTGCATATGAAGAAATGAACAAGCGCACAAAAGGGAATACCGAAAGCAGCTCTTTTATTTACACGCTCCCCTGCATCAAAAAGCACCAGACTGCCCCGTGTGAGGCTCGAACTCACGACCTTCAGATTATGAGACTGACGCGCTGCCTAACTGCGCCAACGAGGCACGGGCGGTGACTAGCTGTGAGCGGTGACGCACTAGCTTCTAGACCACCTGCCGTTCGGTGCAGCTCCAACAGTACTGCTCACCCTGAGCCGTCACGTCAGGATGGCCGAGCGGTCTAAGGCGCTGCGTTCAGGTCGCAGTCTCCCCTGGAGGCGTGGGTTCGAATCCCACTTCTGACAAACCCAACCTTTGGCTGCGGGCTCAAGCTAGAGTCTTTAACCCTCTGGCAGGTTTACCCAGAAATGCATTCATGTGGACCAAGCACTGCATTTCTGTTCATGCTAGAATTAACCCAACATTACAGTAACACTGACCTGCGTTACATGGACTTTAAAGTAACACTTTAGTGCAATGTATGGGATTCTATGGCATTTTCCTTGTCAATTTCAAGTCATGACATTTCATCAAATTGGACATGTTTATAGAATGGACTTCAACGGAATTTCATGGGATACCATCTTGTGATGTTTACCGGAAGAAGAATTTGTTTATGGAAGGCTGTTCGTGTTTTTTGGGGGTGGGGGATGCAGTGTGATTCTTGGAGTTTGACTGTGATGTCGTGGACTGAAGTTTTGGGGATGCACTAGAATTTCATGGCAAGGATTCTTGGAAATTTCTTGGAATGAAATGTCATGGGTTTTGGGGCATGGGGTGGAGTGTCATGGCATAAGATTCAAGGAATGCCATGTAAAACAATTACATTAGCATTGACAAGACATGTCATTAGAATGAAAGAATTGTATTAGCCTTAACAAAACATTGTAACAACACTGACACATATTACATGAATATGAGAGTAATACTATTACTGCCTTTGTTCAACATTAGTCCTACAAAAACACTGGATTTCAATTACACTGCATATGAAGAAATGAACAAGCGCACAAAAGGGAATACCGAAAGCAGCTCTTTTATTTACACGCTCCCCTGCATCAAAAAGCACCAGACTGCCCCGTGTGAGGCTCGAACTCACGACCTTCAGATTATGAGACTGACGCGCTGCCTAACTGCGCCAACGAGGCACGGGCGGTGACTAGCTGTGAGCGGTGACGCACTAGCTTCTAGACCACCTGCCGTTCGGTGCAGCTCCAACAGTACTGCTCACCCTGAGCCGTCACGTCAGGATGGCCGAGCGGTCTAAGGCGCTGCGTTCAGGTCGCAGTCTCCCCTGGAGGCGTGGGTTCGAATCCCACTTCTGACAAACCCAACCTTTGGCTGCGGGCTCAAGCTAGAGTCTTTAACCCTCTGGCAGGTTTACCCAGAAATGCATTCATGTGGACCAAGCACTGCATTTCTGTTCATGCTAGAATTAACCCAACATTACAGTAACACTGACCTGCGTTACATGGACTTTAAAGTAACACTTTAGTGCAATGTATGGGATTCTATGGCATTTTCCTTGTCAATTTCAAGTCATGACATTTCATCAAATTGGACATGTTTATAGAATGGACTTCAACGGAATTTCATGGGATACCATCTTGTGATGTTTACCGGAAGAAGAATTTGTTTATGGAAGGCTGTTCGTGTTTTTTGGGGGTGGGGGATGCAGTGTGATTCTTGGAGTTTGACTGTGATGTCGTGGACTGAAGTTTTGGGGATGCACTAGAATTTCATGGCAAGGATTCTTGGAAATTTCTTGGAATGAAATGTCATGGGTTTTGGGGCATGGGGTGGAGTGTCATGGCATAAGATTCAAGGAATGCCATGTAAAACAATTACATTAGCATTGACAAGACATGTCATTAGAATGAAAGAATTGTATTAGCCTTAACAAAACATTGTAACAACACTGACACATATTACATGAATATGAGAGTAATACTATTACTGCCTTTGTTCAACATTAGTCCTACAAAAACACTGGATTTCAATTACACTGCATATGAAGAAATGAACAAGCGCACAAAAGGGAATACCGAAAGCAGCTCTTTTATTTACACGCTCCCCTGCATCAAAAAGCACCAGACTGCCCCGTGTGAGGCTCGAACTCACGACCTTCAGATTATGAGACTGACGCGCTGCCTAACTGCGCCAACGAGGCACGGGCGGTGACTAGCTGTGAGCGGTGACGCACTAGCTTCTAGACCACCTGCCGTTCGGTGCAGCTCCAACAGTACTGCTCACCCTGAGCCGTCACGTCAGGATGGCCGAGCGGTCTAAGGCGCTGCGTTCAGGTCGCAGTCTCCCCTGGAGGCGTGGGTTCGAATCCCACTTCTGACAAACCCAACCTTTGGCTGCGGGCTCAAGCTAGAGTCTTTAACCCTCTGGCAGGTTTACCCAGAAATGCATTCATGTGGACCAAGCACTGCATTTCTGTTCATGCTAGAATTAACCCAACATTACAGTAACACTGACCTGCGTTACATGGACTTTAAAGTAACACTTTAGTGCAATGTATGGGATTCTATGGCATTTTCCTTGTCAATTTCAAGTCATGACATTTCATCAAATTGGACATGTTTATAGAATGGACTTCAACGGAATTTCATGGGATACCATCTTGTGATGTTTACCGGAAGAAGAATTTGTTTATGGAAGGCTGTTCGTGTTTTTTGGGGGTGGGGGATGCAGTGTGATTCTTGGAGTTTGACTGTGATGTCGTGGACTGAAGTTTTGGGGATGCACTAGAATTTCATGGCAAGGATTCTTGGAAATTTCTTGGAATGAAATGTCATGGGTTTTGGGGCATGGGGTGGAGTGTCATGGCATAAGATTCAAGGAATGCCATGTAAAACAATTACATTAGCATTGACAAGACATGTCATTAGAATGAAAGAATTGTATTAGCCTTAACAAAACATTGTAACAACACTGACACATATTACATGAATATGAGAGTAATACTATTACTGCCTTTGTTCAACATTAGTCCTACAAAAACACTGGATTTCAATTACACTGCATATGAAGAAATGAACAAGCGCACAAAAGGGAATACCGAAAGCAGCTCTTTTATTTACACGCTCCCCTGCATCAAAAAGCACCAGACTGCCCCGTGTGAGGCTCGAACTCACGACCTTCAGATTATGAGACTGACGCGCTGCCTAACTGCGCCAACGAGGCACGGGCGGTGACTAGCTGTGAGCGGTGACGCACTAGCTTCTAGACCACCTGCCGTTCGGTGCAGCTCCAACAGTACTGCTCACCCTGAGCCGTCACGTCAGGATGGCCGAGCGGTCTAAGGCGCTGCGTTCAGGTCGCAGTCTCCCCTGGAGGCGTGGGTTCGAATCCCACTTCTGACAAACCCAACCTTTGGCTGCGGGCTCAAGCTAGAGTCTTTAACCCTCTGGCAGGTTTACCCAGAAATGCATTCATGTGGACCAAGCACTGCATTTCTGTTCATGCTAGAATTAACCCAACATTACAGTAACACTGACCTGCGTTACATGGACTTTAAAGTAACACTTTAGTGCAATGTATGGGATTCTATGGCATTTTCCTTGTCAATTTCAAGTCATGACATTTCATCAAATTGGACATGTTTATAGAATGGACTTCAACGGAATTTCATGGGATACCATCTTGTGATGTTTACCGGAAGAAGAATTTGTTTATGGAAGGCTGTTCGTGTTTTTTGGGGGTGGGGGATGCAGTGTGATTCTTGGAGTTTGACTGTGATGTCGTGGACTGAAGTTTTGGGGATGCACTAGAATTTCATGGCAAGGATTCTTGGAAATTTCTTGGAATGAAATGTCATGGGTTTTGGGGCATGGGGTGGAGTGTCATGGCATAAGATTCAAGGAATGCCATGTAAAACAATTACATTAGCATTGACAAGACATGTCATTAGAATGAAAGAATTGTATTAGCCTTAACAAAACATTGTAACAACACTGACACATATTACATGAATATGAGAGTAATACTATTACTGCCTTTGTTCAACATTAGTCCTACAAAAACACTGGATTTCAACTACACTGCATATGAAGAAATGAACAAGCGCACAAAAGGGAATACCGAAAGCAGCTCTTTTATTTACACGCTCCCCTGCATCAAAAAGCACCAGACTGCCCCGTGTGAGGCTCGAACTCACGACCTTCAGATTATGAGACTGACGCGCTGCCTAACTGCGCCAACGAGGCACGGGCGGTGACTAGCTGTGAGCGGTGACGCACTAGCTTCTAGACCACCTGCCGTTCGGTGCAGCTCCAACAGTACTGCTCACCCTGAGCCGTCACGTCAGGATGGCCGAGCGGTCTAAGGCGCTGCGTTCAGGTCGCAGTCTCCCCTGGAGGCGTGGGTTCGAATCCCACTTCTGACAAACCCAACCTTTGGCTGCGGGCTCAAGCTAGAGTCTTTAACCCTCTGGCAGGTTTACCCAGAAATGCATTCATGTGGACCAAGCACTGCATTTCTGTTCATGCTAGAATTAACCCAACATTACAGTAACACTGACCTGCGTTACATGGACTTTAAAGTAACACTTTAGTGCAATGTATGGGATTCTATGGCATTTTCCTTGTCAATTTCAAGTCATGACATTTCATCAAATTGGACATGTTTATAGAATGGACTTCAACGGAATTTCATGGGATACCATCTTGTGATGTTTACCGGAAGAAGAATTTGTTTATGGAAGGCTGTTCGTGTTTTTTGGGGGTGGGGGATGCAGTGTGATTCTTGGAGTTTGACTGTGATGTCGTGGACTGAAGTTTTGGGGATGCACTAGAATTTCATGGCAAGGATTCTTGGAAATTTCTTGGAATGAAATGTCATGGGTTTTGGGGCATGGGGTGGAGTGTCATGGCATAAGATTCAAGGAATGCCATGTAAAACAATTACATTAGCATTGACAAGACATGTCATTAGAATGAAAGAATTGTATTAGCCTTAACAAAACATTGTAACAACACTGACACATATTACATGAATATGAGAGTAATACTATTACTGCCTTTGTTCAACATTAGTCCTACAAAAACACTGGATTTCAACTACACTGCATATGAAGAAATGAACAAGCGCACAAAAGGGAATACCGAAAGCAGCTCTTTTATTTACACGCTCCCCTGCATCAAAAAGCACCAGACTGCCCCGTGTGAGGCTCGAACTCACGACCTTCAGATTATGAGACTGACGCGCTGCCTAACTGCGCCAACGAGGCACGGGCGGTGACTAGCTGTGAGCGGTGACGCACTAGCTTCTAGACCACCTGCCGTTCGGTGCAGCTCCAACAGTACTGCTCACCCTGAGCCGTCACGTCAGGATGGCCGAGCGGTCTAAGGCGCTGCGTTCAGGTCGCAGTCTCCCCTGGAGGCGTGGGTTCGAATCCCACTTCTGACAAACCCAACCTTTGGCTGCGGGCTCAAGCTAGAGTCTTTAACCCTCTGGCAGGTTTACCCAGAAATGCATTCATGTGGACCAAGCACTTCATTTCTGTTCATGCTAGAATTAACCCAACATTACAGTAACACTGACCTGCGTTACATGGACTTTAAAGTAACACTTTAGTGCAATGTATGGGATTCTATGGCATTTTCCTTGTCAATTTCAAGTCATGACATTTCATCAAATTGGACATGTTTATAGAATGGACTTCAACGGAATTTCATGGGATACCATCTTGTGATGTTTACCGGAAGAAGAATTTGTTTATGGAAGGCTGTTCGTGTTTTTTGGGGGTGGGGGATGCAGTGTGATTCTTGGAGTTTGACTGTGATGTCGTGGACTGAAGTTTTGGGGATGCACTAGAATTTCATGGCAAGGATTCTTGGAAATTTCTTGGAATGAAATGTCATGGGTTTTGGGGCATGGGGTGGAGTGTCATGGCATAAGATTCAAGGAATGCCATGTAAAACAATTACATTAGCATTGACAAGACATGTCATTAGAATGAAAGAATTGTATTAGCCTTAACAAAACATTGTAACAACACTGACACATATTACATGAATATGAGAGTAATACTATTACTGCCTTTGTTCAACATTAGTCCTACAAAAACACTGGATTTCAATTACACTGCATATGAAGAAATGAACAAGCGCACAAAAGGGAATACCGAAAGCAGCTCTTTTATTTACACGCTCCCCTGCATCAAAAAGCACCAGACTGCCCCGTGTGAGGCTCGAACTCACGACCTTCAGATTATGAGACTGACGCGCTGCCTAACTGCGCCAACGAGGCACGGGCGGTGACTAGCTGTGAGCGGTGACGCACTAGCTTCTAGACCACCTGCCGTTCGGTGCAGCTCCAACAGTACTGCTCACCCTGAGCCGTCACGTCAGGATGGCCGAGCGGTCTAAGGCGCTGCGTTCAGGTCGCAGTCTCCCCTGGAGGCGTGGGTTCGAATCCCACTTCTGACAAACCCAACCTTTGGCTGCGGGCTCAAGCTAGAGTCTTTAACCCTCTGGCAGGTTTACCCAGAAATGCATTCATGTGGACCAAGCACTGCATTTCTGTTCATGCTAGAATTAACCCAACATTACAGTAACACTGACCTGCGTTACATGGACTTTAAAGTAACACTTTAGTGCAATGTATGGGATTCTATGGCATTTTCCTTGTCAATTTCAAGTCATGACATTTCATCAAATTGGACATGTTTATAGAATGGACTTCAACGGAATTTCATGGGATACCATCTTGTGATGTTTACCGGAAGAAGAATTTGTTTATGGAAGGCTGTTCGTGTTTTTTGGGGGTGGGGGATGCAGTGTGATTCTTGGAGTTTGACTGTGATGTCGTGGACTGAAGTTTTGGGGATGCACTAGAATTTCATGGCAAGGATTCTTGGAAATTTCTTGGAATGAAATGTCATGGGTTTTGGGGCATGGGGTGGAGTGTCATGGCATAAGATTCAAGGAATGCCATGTAAAACAATTACATTAGCATTGACAAGACATGTCATTAGAATGAAAGAATTGTATTAGCCTTAACAAAACATTGTAACAACACTGACACATATTACATGAATATGAGAGTAATACTATTACTGCCTTTGTTCAACATTAGTCCTACAAAAACACTGGATTTCAATTACACTGCATATGAAGAAATGAACAAGCGCACAAAAGGGAATACCGAAAGCAGCTCTTTTATTTACACGCTCCCCTGCATCAAAAAGCACCAGACTGCCCCGTGTGAGGCTCGAACTCACGACCTTCAGATTATGAGACTGACGCGCTGCCTAACTGCGCCAACGAGGCACGGGCGGTGACTAGCTGTGAGCGGTGACGCACTAGCTTCTAGACCACCTGCCGTTCGGTGCAGCTCCAACAGTACTGCTCACCCTGAGCCGTCACGTCAGGATGGCCGAGCGGTCTAAGGCGCTGCGTTCAGGTCGCAGTCTCCCCTGGAGGCGTGGGTTCGAATCCCACTTCTGACAAACCCAACCTTTGGCTGCGGGCTCAAGCTAGAGTCTTTAACCCTCTGGCAGGTTTACCCAGAAATGCATTCATGTGGACCAAGCACTGCATTTCTGTTCATGCTAGAATTAACCCAACATTACAGTAACACTGACCTGCGTTACATGGACTTTAAAGTAACACTTTAGTGCAATGTATGGGATTCTATGGCATTTTCCTTGTCAATTTCAAGTCATGACATTTCATCAAATTGGACATGTTTATAGAATGGACTTCAACGGAATTTCATGGGATACCATCTTGTGATGTTTACCGGAAGAAGAATTTGTTTATGGAAGGCTGTTCGTGTTTTTTGGGGGTGGGGGATGCAGTGTGATTCTTGGAGTTTGACTGTGATGTCGTGGACTGAAGTTTTGGGGATGCACTAGAATTTCATGGCAAGGATTCTTGGAAATTTCTTGGAATGAAATGTCATGGGTTTTGGGGCATGGGGTGGAGTGTCATGGCATAAGATTCAAGGAATGCCATGTAAAACAATTACATTAGCATTGACAAGACATGTCATTAGAATGAAAGAATTGTATTAGCCTTAACAAAACATTGTAACAACACTGACACATATTACATGAATATGAGAGTAATACTATTACTGCCTTTGTTCAACATTAGTCCTACAAAAACACTGGATTTCAATTACACTGCATATGAAGAAATGAACAAGCGCACAAAAGGGAATACCGAAAGCAGCTCTTTTATTTACACGCTCCCCTGCATCAAAAAGCACCAGACTGCCCCGTGTGAGGCTCGAACTCACGACCTTCAGATTATGAGACTGACGCGCTGCCTAACTGCGCCAACGAGGCACGGGCGGTGACTAGCTGTGAGCGGTGACGCACTAGCTTCTAGACCACCTGCCGTTCGGTGCAGCTCCAACAGTACTGCTCACCCTGAGCCGTCACGTAAGGATGGCCGAGCGGTCTAAGGCGCTGCGTTCAGGTCGCAGTCTCCCCTGGAGGCGTGGGTTCGAATCCCACTTCTGACAAACCCAACCTTTGGCTGCGGGCTCAAGCTAGAGTCTTTAACCCTCTGGCAGGTTTACCCAGAAATGCATTCATGTGGACCAAGCACTGCATTTCTGTTCATGCTAGAATTAACCCAACATTACAGTAACACTGACCTGCGTTACATGGACTTTAAAGTAACACTTTAGTGCAATGTATGGGATTCTATGGCATTTTCCTTGTCAATTTCAAGTCATGACATTTCATCAAATTGGACATGTTTATAGAATGGACTTCAACGGAATTTCATGGGATACCATCTTGTGATGTTTACCGGAAGAAGAATTTGTTTATGGAAGGCTGTTCGTGTTTTTTGGGGGTGGGGGATGCAGTGTGATTCTTGGAGTTTGACTGTGATGTCGTGGACTGAAGTTTTGGGGATGCACTAGAATTTCATGGCAAGGATTCTTGGAAATTTCTTGGAATGAAATGTCATGGGTTTTGGGGCATGGGGTGGAGTGTCATGGCATAAGATTCAAGGAATGCCATGTAAAACAATTACATTAGCATTGACAAGACATGTCATTAGAATGAAAGAATTGTATTAGCCTTAACAAAACATTGTAACAACACTGACACATATTACATGAATATGAGAGTAATACTATTACTGCCTTTGTTCAACATTAGTCCTACAAAAACACTGGATTTCAATTACACTGCATATGAAGAAATGAACAAGCGCACAAAAGGGAATACCGAAAGCAGCTCTTTTATTTACACGCTCCCCTGCATCAAAAAGCACCAGACTGCCCCGTGTGAGGCTCGAACTCACGACCTTCAGATTATGAGACTGACGCGCTGCCTAACTGCGCCAACGAGGCACGGGCGGTGACTAGCTGTGAGCGGTGACGCACTAGCTTCTAGACCACCTGCCGTTCGGTGCAGCTCCAACAGTACTGCTCACCCTGAGCCGTCACGTCAGGATGGCCGAGCGGTCTAAGGCGCTGCGTTCAGGTCGCAGTCTCCTCTGGAGGCGTGGGTTCGAATCCCACTTCTGACAAACCCAACCTTTGGCTGCGGGCTCAAGCTAGAGTCTTTAACCCTCTGGCAGGTTTACCCAGAAATGCATTCATGTGGACCAAGCACTGCATTTCTGTTCATGCTAGAATTAACCCAACATTACAGTAACACTGACCTGCGTTACATGGACTTTAAAGTAACACTTTAGTGCAATGTATGGGATTCTATGGCATTTTCCTTGTCAATTTCAAGTCATGACATTTCATCAAATTGGACATGTTTATAGAATGGACTTCAACGGAATTTCATGGGATACCATCTTGTGATGTTTACCGGAAGAAGAATTTGTTTATGGAAGGCTGTTCGTGTTTTTTGGGGGTGGGGGATGCAGTGTGATTCTTGGAGTTTGACTGTGATGTCGTGGACTGAAGTTTTGGGGATGCACTAGAATTTCATGGCAAGGATTCTTGGAAATTTCTTGGAATGAAATGTCATGGGTTTTGGGGCATGGGGTGGAGTGTCATGGCATAAGATTCAAGGAATGCCATGTAAAACAATTACATTAGCATTGACAAGACATGTCATTAGAATGAAAGAATTGTATTAGCCTTAACAAAACATTGTAACAACACTGACACATATTACATGAATATGAGAGTAATACTATTACTGCCTTTGTTCAACATTAGTCCTACAAAAACACTGGATTTCAACTACACTGCATATGAAGAAATGAACAAGCGCACAAAAGGGAATACCGAAAGCAGCTCTTTTATTTACACGCTCCCCTGCATCAAAAAGCACCAGACTGCCCCGTGTGAGGCTCGAACTCACGACCTTCAGATTATGAGACTGACGCGCTGCCTAACTGCGCCAACGAGGCACGGGCGGTGACTAGCTGTGAGCGGTGACGCACTAGCTTCTAGACCACCTGCCGTTCGGTGCAGCTCCAACAGTACTGCTCACCCTGAGCCGTCACGTCAGGATGGCCGAGCGGTCTAAGGCGCTGCGTTCAGGTCGCAGTCTTCCCTGGAGGCGTGGGTTCGAATCCCACTTCTGACAAACCCAACCTTTGGCTGCGGGCTCAAGCTAGAGTCTTTAACCCTCTGGCAGGTTTACCCAGAAATGCATTCATGTGGACCAAGCACTGCATTTCTGTTCATGCTAGAATTAACCCAACATTACAGTAACACTGACCTGCGTTACATGGACTTTAAAGTAACACTTTAGTGCAATGTATGGGATTCTATGGCATTTTCCTTGTCAATTTCAAGTCATGACATTTCATCAAATTGGACATGTTTATAGAATGGACTTCAACGGAATTTCATGGGATACCATCTTGTGATGTTTACCGGAAGAAGAATTTGTTTATGGAAGGCTGTTCGTGTTTTTTGGGGGTGGGGGATGCAGTGTGATTCTTGGAGTTTGACTGTGATGTCGTGGACTGAAGTTTTGGGGATGCACTAGAATTTCATGGCAAGGATTCTTGGAAATTTCTTGGAATGAAATGTCATGGGTTTTGGGGCATGGGGTGGAGTGTCATGGCATAAGATTCAAGGAATGCCATGTAAAACAATTACATTAGCATTGACAAGACATGTCATTAGAATGAAAGAATTGTATTAGCCTTAACAAAACATTGTAACAACACTGACACATATTACATGAATATGAGAGTAATACTATTACTGCCTTTGTTCAACATTAGTCCTACAAAAACACTGGATTTCAATTACACTGCATATGAAGAAATGAACAAGCGCACAAAAGGGAATACCGAAAGCAGCTCTTTTATTTACACGCTCCCCTGCATCAAAAAGCACCAGACTGCCCCGTGTGAGGCTCGAACTCACGACCTTCAGATTATGAGACTGACGCGCTGCCTAACTGCGCCAACGAGGCACGGGCGGTGACTAGCTGTGAGCGGTGACGCACTAGCTTCTAGACCACCTGCCGTTCGGTGCAGCTCCAACAGTACTGCTCACCCTGAGCCGTCACGTCAGGATGGCCGAGCGGTCTAAGGCGCTGCGTTCAGGTCGCAGTCTCCCCTGGAGGCGTGGGTTCGAATCCCACTTCTGACAAACCCAACCTTTGGCTGCGGGCTCAAGCTAGAGTCTTTAACCCTCTGGCAGGTTTACCCAGAAATGCATTCATGTGGACCAAGCACTGCATTTCTGTTCATGCTAGAATTAACCCAACATTACAGTAACACTGACCTGCGTTACATGGACTTTAAAGTAACACTTTAGTGCAATGTATGGGATTCTATGGCATTTTCCTTGTCAATTTCAAGTCATGACATTTCATCAAATTGGACATGTTTATAGAATGGACTTCAACGGAATTTCATGGGATACCATCTTGTGATGTTTACCGGAAGAAGAATTTGTTTATGGAAGGCTGTTCGTGTTTTTTGGGGGTGGGGGATGCAGTGTGATTCTTGGAGTTTGACTGTGATGTCGTGGACTGAAGTTTTGGGGATGCACTAGAATTTCATGGCAAGGATTCTTGGAAATTTCTTGGAATGAAATGTCATGGGTTTTGGGGCATGGGGTGGAGTGTCATGGCATAAGATTCAAGGAATGCCATGTAAAACAATTACATTAGCATTGACAAGACATGTCATTAGAATGAAAGAATTGTATTAGCCTTAACAAAACATTGTAACAACACTGACACATATTACATGAATATGAGAGTAATACTATTACTGCCTTTGTTCAACATTAGTCCTACAAAAACACTGGATTTCAATTACACTGCATATGAAGAAATGAACAAGCGCACAAAAGGGAATACCGAAAGCAGCTCTTTTATTTACACGCTCCCCTGCATCAAAAAGCACCAGACTGCCCCGTGTGAGGCTCGAACTCACGACCTTCAGATTATGAGACTGACGCGCTGCCTAACTGCGCCAACGAGGCACGGGCGGTGACTAGCTGTGAGCGGTGACGCACTAGCTTCTAGACCACCTGCCGTTCGGTGCAGCTCCAACAGTACTGCTCACCCTGAGCCGTCACGTCAGGATGGCCGAGCGGTCTAAGGCGCTGCGTTCAGGTCGCAGTCTCCCCTGGAGGCGTGGGTTCGAATCCCACTTCTGACAAACCCAACCTTTGGCTGCGGGCTCAAGCTAGAGTCTTTAACCCTCTGGCAGGTTTACCCAGAAATGCATTCATGTGGACCAAGCACTGCATTTCTGTTCATGCTAGAATTAACCCAACATTACAGTAACACTGACCTGCGTTACATGGACTTTAAAGTAACACTTTAGTGCAATGTATGGGATTCTATGGCATTTTCCTTGTCAATTTCAAGTCATGACATTTCATCAAATTGGACATGTTTATAGAATGGACTTCAACGGAATTTCATGGGATACCATCTTGTGATGTTTACCGGAAGAAGAATTTGTTTATGGAAGGCTGTTCGTGTTTTTTGGGGGTGGGGGATGCAGTGTGATTCTTGGAGTTTGACTGTGATGTCGTGGACTGAAGTTTTGGGGATGCACTAGAATTTCATGGCAAGGATTCTTGGAAATTTCTTGGAATGAAATGTCATGGGTTTTGGGGCATGGGGTGGAGTGTCATGGCATAAGATTCAAGGAATGCCATGTAAAACAATTACATTAGCATTGACAAGACATGTCATTAGAATGAAAGAATTGTATTAGCCTTAACAAAACATTGTAACAACACTGACACATATTACATGAATATGAGAGTAATACTATTACTGCCTTTGTTCAACATTAGTCCTACAAAAACACTGGATTTCAATTACACTGCATATGAAGAAATGAACAAGCGCACAAAAGGGAATACCGAAAGCAGCTCTTTTATTTACACGCTCCCCTGCATCAAAAAGCACCAGACTGCCCCGTGTGAGGCTCGAACTCACGACCTTCAGATTATGAGACTGACGCGCTGCCTAACTGCGCCAACGAGGCACGGGCGGTGACTAGCTGTGAGCGGTGACGCACTAGCTTCTAGACCACCTGCCGTTCGGTGCAGCTCCAACAGTACTGCTCACCCTGAGCCGTCACGTCAGGATGGCCGAGCGGTCTAAGGCGCTGCGTTCAGGTCGCAGTCTCCCCTGGAGGCGTGGGTTCGAATCCCACTTCTGACAAACCCAACCTTTGGCTGCGGGCTCAAGCTAGAGTCTTTAACCCTCTGGCAGGTTTACCCAGAAATGCATTCATGTGGACCAAGCACTGCATTTCTGTTCATGCTAGAATTAACCCAACATTACAGTAACACTGACCTGCGTTACATGGACTTTAAAGTAACACTTTAGTGCAATGTATGGGATTCTATGGCATTTTCCTTGTCAATTTCAAGTCATGACATTTCATCAAATTGGACATGTTTATAGAATGGACTTCAACGGAATTTCATGGGATACCATCTTGTGATGTTTACCGGAAGAAGAATTTGTTTATGGAAGGCTGTTCGTGTTTTTTGGGGGTGGGGGATGCAGTGTGATTCTTGGAGTTTGACTGTGATGTCGTGGACTGAAGTTTTGGGGATGCACTAGAATTTCATGGCAAGGATTCTTGGAAATTTCTTGGAATGAAATGTCATGGGTTTTGGGGCATGGGGTGGAGTGTCATGGCATAAGATTCAAGGAATGCCATGTAAAACAATTACATTAGCATTGACAAGACATGTCATTAGAATGAAAGAATTGTATTAGCCTTAACAAAACATTGTAACAACACTGACACATATTACATGAATATGAGAGTAATACTATTACTGCCTTTGTTCAACATTAGTCCTACAAAAACACTGGATTTCAACTACACTGCATATGAAGAAATGAACAAGCGCACAAAAGGGAATACCGAAAGCAGCTCTTTTATTTACACGCTCCCCTGCATCAAAAAGCACCAGACTGCCCCGTGTGAGGCTCGAACTCACGACCTTCAGATTATGAGACTGACGCGCTGCCTAACTGCGCCAACGAGGCACGGGCGGTGACTAGCTGTGAGCGGTGACGCACTAGCTTCTAGACCACCTGCCGTTCGGTGCAGCTCCAACAGTACTGCTCACCCTGAGCCGTCACGTCAGGATGGCCGAGCGGTCTAAGGCGCTGCGTTCAGGTCGCAGTCTCCCCTGGAGGCGTGGGTTCGAATCCCACTTCTGACAAACCCAACCTTTGGCTGCGGGCTCAAGCTAGAGTCTTTAACCCTCTGGCAGGTTTACCCAGAAATGCATTCATGTGGACCAAGCACTGCATTTCTGTTCATGCTAGAATTAACCCAACATTACAGTAACACTGACCTGCGTTACATGGACTTTAAAGTAACACTTTAGTGCAATGTATGGGATTCTATGGCATTTTCCTTGTCAATTTCAAGTCATGACATTTCATCAAATTGGACATGTTTATAGAATGGACTTCAACGGAATTTCATGGGATACCATCTTGTGATGTTTACCGGAAGAAGAATTTGTTTATGGAAGGCTGTTCGTGTTTTTTGGGGGTGGGGGATGCAGTGTGATTCTTGGAGTTTGACTGTGATGTCGTGGACTGAAGTTTTGGGGATGCACTAGAATTTCATGGCAAGGATTCTTGGAAATTTCTTGGAATGAAATGTCATGGGTTTTGGGGCATGGGGTGGAGTGTCATGGCATAAGATTCAAGGAATGCCATGTAAAACAATTACATTAGCATTGACAAGACATGTCATTAGAATGAAAGAATTGTATTAGCCTTAACAAAACATTGTAACAACACTGACACATATTACATGAATATGAGAGTAATACTATTACTGCCTTTGTTCAACATTAGTCCTACAAAAACACTGGATTTCAACTACACTGCATATGAAGAAATGAACAAGCGCACAAAAGGGAATACCGAAAGCAGCTCTTTTATTTACACGCTCCCCTGCATCAAAAAGCACCAGACTGCCCCGTGTGAGGCTCGAACTCACGACCTTCAGATTATGAGACTGACGCGCTGCCTAACTGCGCCAACGAGGCACGGGCGGTGACTAGCTGTGAGCGGTGACGCACTAGCTTCTAGACCACCTGCCGTTCGGTGCAGCTCCAACAGTACTGCTCACCCTGAGCCGTCACGTCAGGATGGCCGAGCGGTCTAAGGCGCTGCGTTCAGGTCGCAGTCTCCCCTGGAGGCGTGGGTTCGAATCCCACTTCTGACAAACCCAACCTTTGGCTGCGGGCTCAAGCTAGAGTCTTTAACCCTCTGGCAGGTTTACCCAGAAATGCATTCATGTGGACCAAGCACTTCATTTCTGTTCATGCTAGAATTAACCCAACATTACAGTAACACTGACCTGCGTTACATGGACTTTAAAGTAACACTTTAGTGCAATGTATGGGATTCTATGGCATTTTCCTTGTCAATTTCAAGTCATGACATTTCATCAAATTGGACATGTTTATAGAATGGACTTCAACGGAATTTCATGGGATACCATCTTGTGATGTTTACCGGAAGAAGAATTTGTTTATGGAAGGCTGTTCGTGTTTTTTGGGGGTGGGGGATGCAGTGTGATTCTTGGAGTTTGACTGTGATGTCGTGGACTGAAGTTTTGGGGATGCACTAGAATTTCATGGCAAGGATTCTTGGAAATTTCTTGGAATGAAATGTCATGGGTTTTGGGGCATGGGGTGGAGTGTCATGGCATAAGATTCAAGGAATGCCATGTAAAACAATTACATTAGCATTGACAAGACATGTCATTAGAATGAAAGAATTGTATTAGCCTTAACAAAACATTGTAACAACACTGACACATATTACATGAATATGAGAGTAATACTATTACTGCCTTTGTTCAACATTAGTCCTACAAAAACACTGGATTTCAATTACACTGCATATGAAGAAATGAACAAGCGCACAAAAGGGAATACCGAAAGCAGCTCTTTTATTTACACGCTCCCCTGCATCAAAAAGCACCAGACTGCCCCGTGTGAGGCTCGAACTCACGACCTTCAGATTATGAGACTGACGCGCTGCCTAACTGCGCCAACGAGGCACGGGCGGTGACTAGCTGTGAGCGGTGACGCACTAGCTTCTAGACCACCTGCCGTTCGGTGCAGCTCCAACAGTACTGCTCACCCTGAGCCGTCACGTCAGGATGGCCGAGCGGTCTAAGGCGCTGCGTTCAGGTCGCAGTCTCCCCTGGAGGCGTGGGTTCGAATCCCACTTCTGACAAACCCAACCTTTGGCTGCGGGCTCAAGCTAGAGTCTTTAACCCTCTGGCAGGTTTACCCAGAAATGCATTCATGTGGACCAAGCACTGCATTTCTGTTCATGCTAGAATTAACCCAACATTACAGTAACACTGACCTGCGTTACATGGACTTTAAAGTAACACTTTAGTGCAATGTATGGGATTCTATGGCATTTTCCTTGTCAATTTCAAGTCATGACATTTCATCAAATTGGACATGTTTATAGAATGGACTTCAACGGAATTTCATGGGATACCATCTTGTGATGTTTACCGGAAGAAGAATTTGTTTATGGAAGGCTGTTCGTGTTTTTTGGGGGTGGGGGATGCAGTGTGATTCTTGGAGTTTGACTGTGATGTCGTGGACTGAAGTTTTGGGGATGCACTAGAATTTCATGGCAAGGATTCTTGGAAATTTCTTGGAATGAAATGTCATGGGTTTTGGGGCATGGGGTGGAGTGTCATGGCATAAGATTCAAGGAATGCCATGTAAAACAATTACATTAGCATTGACAAGACATGTCATTAGAATGAAAGAATTGTATTAGCCTTAACAAAACATTGTAACAACACTGACACATATTACATGAATATGAGAGTAATACTATTACTGCCTTTGTTCAACATTAGTCCTACAAAAACACTGGATTTCAATTACACTGCATATGAAGAAATGAACAAGCGCACAAAAGGGAATACCGAAAGCAGCTCTTTTATTTACACGCTCCCCTGCATCAAAAAGCACCAGACTGCCCCGTGTGAGGCTCGAACTCACGACCTTCAGATTATGAGACTGACGCGCTGCCTAACTGCGCCAACGAGGCACGGGCGGTGACTAGCTGTGAGCGGTGACGCACTAGCTTCTAGACCACCTGCCGTTCGGTGCAGCTCCAACAGTACTGCTCACCCTGAGCCGTCACGTCAGGATGGCCGAGCGGTCTAAGGCGCTGCGTTCAGGTCGCAGTCTCCCCTGGAGGCGTGGGTTCGAATCCCACTTCTGACAAACCCAACCTTTGGCTGCGGGCTCAAGCTAGAGTCTTTAACCCTCTGGCAGGTTTACCCAGAAATGCATTCATGTGGACCAAGCACTGCATTTCTGTTCATGCTAGAATTAACCCAACATTACAGTAACACTGACCTGCGTTACATGGACTTTAAAGTAACACTTTAGTGCAATGTATGGGATTCTATGGCATTTTCCTTGTCAATTTCAAGTCATGACATTTCATCAAATTGGACATGTTTATAGAATGGACTTCAACGGAATTTCATGGGATACCATCTTGTGATGTTTACCGGAAGAAGAATTTGTTTATGGAAGGCTGTTCGTGTTTTTTGGGGGTGGGGGATGCAGTGTGATTCTTGGAGTTTGACTGTGATGTCGTGGACTGAAGTTTTGGGGATGCACTAGAATTTCATGGCAAGGATTCTTGGAAATTTCTTGGAATGAAATGTCATGGGTTTTGGGGCATGGGGTGGAGTGTCATGGCATAAGATTCAAGGAATGCCATGTAAAACAATTACATTAGCATTGACAAGACATGTCATTAGAATGAAAGAATTGTATTAGCCTTAACAAAACATTGTAACAACACTGACACATATTACATGAATATGAGAGTAATACTATTACTGCCTTTGTTCAACATTAGTCCTACAAAAACACTGGATTTCAATTACACTGCATATGAAGAAATGAACAAGCGCACAAAAGGGAATACCGAAAGCAGCTCTTTTATTTACACGCTCCCCTGCATCAAAAAGCACCAGACTGCCCCGTGTGAGGCTCGAACTCACGACCTTCAGATTATGAGACTGACGCGCTGCCTAACTGCGCCAACGAGGCACGGGCGGTGACTAGCTGTGAGCGGTGACGCACTAGCTTCTAGACCACCTGCCGTTCGGTGCAGCTCCAACAGTACTGCTCACCCTGAGCCGTCACGTCAGGATGGCCGAGCGGTCTAAGGCGCTGCGTTCAGGTCGCAGTCTCCCCTGGAGGCGTGGGTTCGAATCCCACTTCTGACAAACCCAACCTTTGGCTGCGGGCTCAAGCTAGAGTCTTTAACCCTCTGGCAGGTTTACCCAGAAATGCATTCATGTGGACCAAGCACTGCATTTCTGTTCATGCTAGAATTAACCCAACATTACAGTAACACTGACCTGCGTTACATGGACTTTAAAGTAACACTTTAGTGCAATGTATGGGATTCTATGGCATTTTCCTTGTCAATTTCAAGTCATGACATTTCATCAAATTGGACATGTTTATAGAATGGACTTCAACGGAATTTCATGGGATACCATCTTGTGATGTTTACCGGAAGAAGAATTTGTTTATGGAAGGCTGTTCGTGTTTTTTGGGGGTGGGGGATGCAGTGTGATTCTTGGAGTTTGACTGTGATGTCGTGGACTGAAGTTTTGGGGATGCACTAGAATTTCATGGCAAGGATTCTTGGAAATTTCTTGGAATGAAATGTCATGGGTTTTGGGGCATGGGGTGGAGTGTCATGGCATAAGATTCAAGGAATGCCATGTAAAACAATTACATTAGCATTGACAAGACATGTCATTAGAATGAAAGAATTGTATTAGCCTTAACAAAACATTGTAACAACACTGACACATATTACATGAATATGAGAGTAATACTATTACTGCCTTTGTTCAACATTAGTCCTACAAAAACACTGGATTTCAACTACACTGCATATGAAGAAATGAACAAGCGCACAAAAGGGAATACCGAAAGCAGCTCTTTTATTTACACGCTCCCCTGCATCAAAAAGCACCAGACTGCCCCGTGTGAGGCTCGAACTCACGACCTTCAGATTATGAGACTGACGCGCTGCCTAACTGCGCCAACGAGGCACGGGCGGTGACTAGCTGTGAGCGGTGACGCACTAGCTTCTAGACCACCTGCCGTTCGGTGCAGCTCCAACAGTACTGCTCACCCTGAGCCGTCACGTCAGGATGGCCGAGCGGTCTAAGGCGCTGCGTTCAGGTCGCAGTCTTCCCTGGAGGCGTGGGTTCGAATCCCACTTCTGACAAACCCAACCTTTGGCTGCGGGCTCAAGCTAGAGTCTTTAACCCTCTGGCAGGTTTACCCAGAAATGCATTCATGTGGACCAAGCACTGCATTTCTGTTCATGCTAGAATTAACCCAACATTACAGTAACACTGACCTGCGTTACATGGACTTTAAAGTAACACTTTAGTGCAATGTATGGGATTCTATGGCATTTTCCTTGTCAATTTCAAGTCATGACATTTCATCAAATTGGACATGTTTATAGAATGGACTTCAACGGAATTTCATGGGATACCATCTTGTGATGTTTACCGGAAGAAGAATTTGTTTATGGAAGGCTGTTCGTGTTTTTTGGGGGTGGGGGATGCAGTGTGATTCTTGGAGTTTGACTGTGATGTCGTGGACTGAAGTTTTGGGGATGCACTAGAATTTCATGGCAAGGATTCTTGGAAATTTCTTGGAATGAAATGTCATGGGTTTTGGGGCATGGGGTGGAGTGTCATGGCATAAGATTCAAGGAATGCCATGTAAAACAATTACATTAGCATTGACAAGACATGTCATTAGAATGAAAGAATTGTATTAGCCTTAACAAAACATTGTAACAACACTGACACATATTACATGAATATGAGAGTAATACTATTACTGCCTTTGTTCAACATTAGTCCTACAAAAACACTGGATTTCAATTACACTGCATATGAAGAAATGAACAAGCGCACAAAAGGGAATACCGAAAGCAGCTCTTTTATTTACACGCTCCCCTGCATCAAAAAGCACCAGACTGCCCCGTGTGAGGCTCGAACTCACGACCTTCAGATTATGAGACTGACGCGCTGCCTAACTGCGCCAACGAGGCACGGGCGGTGACTAGCTGTGAGCGGTGACGCACTAGCTTCTAGACCACCTGCCGTTCGGTGCAGCTCCAACAGTACTGCTCACCCTGAGCCGTCACGTCAGGATGGCCGAGCGGTCTAAGGCGCTGCGTTCAGGTCGCAGTCTCCCCTGGAGGCGTGGGTTCGAATCCCACTTCTGACAAACCCAACCTTTGGCTGCGGGCTCAAGCTAGAGTCTTTAACCCTCTGGCAGGTTTACCCAGAAATGCATTCATGTGGACCAAGCACTGCATTTCTGTTCATGCTAGAATTAACCCAACATTACAGTAACACTGACCTGCGTTACATGGACTTTAAAGTAACACTTTAGTGCAATGTATGGGATTCTATGGCATTTTCCTTGTCAATTTCAAGTCATGACATTTCATCAAATTGGACATGTTTATAGAATGGACTTCAACGGAATTTCATGGGATACCATCTTGTGATGTTTACCGGAAGAAGAATTTGTTTATGGAAGGCTGTTCGTGTTTTTTGGGGGTGGGGGATGCAGTGTGATTCTTGGAGTTTGACTGTGATGTCGTGGACTGAAGTTTTGGGGATGCACTAGAATTTCATGGCAAGGATTCTTGGAAATTTCTTGGAATGAAATGTCATGGGTTTTGGGGCATGGGGTGGAGTGTCATGGCATAAGATTCAAGGAATGCCATGTAAAACAATTACATTAGCATTGACAAGACATGTCATTAGAATGAAAGAATTGTATTAGCCTTAACAAAACATTGTAACAACACTGACACATATTACATGAATATGAGAGTAATACTATTACTGCCTTTGTTCAACATTAGTCCTACAAAAACACTGGATTTCAACTACACTGCATATGAAGAAATGAACAAGCGCACAAAAGGGAATACCGAAAGCAGCTCTTTTATTTACACGCTCCCCTGCATCAAAAAGCACCAGACTGCCCCGTGTGAGGCTCGAACTCACGACCTTCAGATTATGAGACTGACGCGCTGCCTAACTGCGCCAACGAGGCACGGGCGGTGACTAGCTGTGAGCGGTGACGCACTAGCTTCTAGACCACCTGCCGTTCGGTGCAGCTCCAACAGTACTGCTCACCCTGAGCCGTCACGTCAGGATGGCCGAGCGGTCTAAGGCGCTGCGTTCAGGTCGCAGTCTCCCCTGGAGGCGTGGGTTCGAATCCCACTTCTGACAAACCCAACCTTTGGCTGCGGGCTCAAGCTAGAGTCTTTAACCCTCTGGCAGGTTTACCCAGAAATGCATTCATGTGGACCAAGCACTGCATTTCTGTTCATGCTAGAATTAACCCAACATTACAGTAACACTGACCTGCGTTACATGGACTTTAAAGTAACACTTTAGTGCAATGTATGGGATTCTATGGCATTTTCCTTGTCAATTTCAAGTCATGACATTTCATCAAATTGGACATGTTTATAGAATGGACTTCAACGGAATTTCATGGGATACCATCTTGTGATGTTTACCGGAAGAAGAATTTGTTTATGGAAGGCTGTTCGTGTTTTTTGGGGGTGGGGGATGCAGTGTGATTCTTGGAGTTTGACTGTGATGTCGTGGACTGAAGTTTTGGGGATGCACTAGAATTTCATGGCAAGGATTCTTGGAAATTTCTTGGAATGAAATGTCATGGGTTTTGGGGCATGGGGTGGAGTGTCATGGCATAAGATTCAAGGAATGCCATGTAAAACAATTACATTAGCATTGACAAGACATGTCATTAGAATGAAAGAATTGTATTAGCCTTAACAAAACATTGTAACAACACTGACACATATTACATGAATATGAGAGTAATACTATTACTGCCTTTGTTCAACATTAGTCCTACAAAAACACTGGATTTCAACTACACTGCATATGAAGAAATGAACAAGCGCACAAAAGGGAATACCGAAAGCAGCTCTTTTATTTACACGCTCCCCTGCATCAAAAAGCACCAGACTGCCCCGTGTGAGGCTCGAACTCACGACCTTCAGATTATGAGACTGACGCGCTGCCTAACTGCGCCAACGAGGCACGGGCGGTGACTAGCTGTGAGCGGTGACGCACTAGCTTCTAGACCACCTGCCGTTCGGTGCAGCTCCAACAGTACTGCTCACCCTGAGCCGTCACGTCAGGATGGCCGAGCGGTCTAAGGCGCTGCGTTCAGGTCGCAGTCTCCCCTGGAGGCGTGGGTTCGAATCCCACTTCTGACAAACCCAACCTTTGGCTGCGGGCTCAAGCTAGAGTCTTTAACCCTCTGGCAGGTTTACCCAGAAATGCATTCATGTGGACCAAGCACTGCATTTCTGTTCATGCTAGAATTAACCCAACATTACAGTAACACTGACCTGCGTTACATGGACTTTAAAGTAACACTTTAGTGCAATGTATGGGATTCTATGGCATTTTCCTTGTCAATTTCAAGTCATGACATTTCATCAAATTGGACATGTTTATAGAATGGACTTCAACGGAATTTCATGGGATACCATCTTGTGATGTTTACCGGAAGAAGAATTTGTTTATGGAAGGCTGTTCGTGTTTTTTGGGGGTGGGGGATGCAGTGTGATTCTTGGAGTTTGACTGTGATGTCGTGGACTGAAGTTTTGGGGATGCACTAGAATTTCATGGCAAGGATTCTTGGAAATTTCTTGGAATGAAATGTCATGGGTTTTGGGGCATGGGGTGGAGTGTCATGGCATAAGATTCAAGGAATGCCATGTAAAACAATTACATTAGCATTGACAAGACATGTCATTAGAATGAAAGAATTGTATTAGCCTTAACAAAACATTGTAACAACACTGACACATATTACATGAATATGAGAGTAATACTATTACTGCCTTTGTTCAACATTAGTCCTACAAAAACACTGGATTTCAATTACACTGCATATGAAGAAATGAACAAGCGCACAAAAGGGAATACCGAAAGCAGCTCTTTTATTTACACGCTCCCCTGCATCAAAAAGCACCAGACTGCCCCGTGTGAGGCTCGAACTCACGACCTTCAGATTATGAGACTGACGCGCTGCCTAACTGCGCCAACGAGGCACGGGCGGTGACTAGCTGTGAGCGGTGACGCACTAGCTTCTAGACCACCTGCCGTTCGGTGCAGCTCCAACAGTACTGCTCACCCTGAGCCGTCACGTCAGGATGGCCGAGCGGTCTAAGGCGCTGCGTTCAGGTCGCAGTCTCCCCTGGAGGCGTGGGTTCGAATCCCACTTCTGACAAACCCAACCTTTGGCTGCGGGCTCAAGCTAGAGTCTTTAACCCTCTGGCAGGTTTACCCAGAAATGCATTCATGTGGACCAAGCACTGCATTTCTGTTCATGCTAGAATTAACCCAACATTACAGTAACACTGACCTGCGTTACATGGACTTTAAAGTAACACTTTAGTGCAATGTATGGGATTCTATGGCATTTTCCTTGTCAATTTCAAGTCATGACATTTCATCAAATTGGACATGTTTATAGAATGGACTTCAACGGAATTTCATGGGATACCATCTTGTGATGTTTACCGGAAGAAGAATTTGTTTATGGAAGGCTGTTCGTGTTTTTTGGGGGTGGGGGATGCAGTGTGATTCTTGGAGTTTGACTGTGATGTCGTGGACTGAAGTTTTGGGGATGCACTAGAATTTCATGGCAAGGATTCTTGGAAATTTCTTGGAATGAAATGTCATGGGTTTTGGGGCATGGGGTGGAGTGTCATGGCATAAGATTCAAGGAATGCCATGTAAAACAATTACATTAGCATTGACAAGACATGTCATTAGAATGAAAGAATTGTATTAGCCTTAACAAAACATTGTAACAACACTGACACATATTACATGAATATGAGAGTAATACTATTACTGCCTTTGTTCAACATTAGTCCTACAAAAACACTGGATTTCAATTACACTGCATATGAAGAAATGAACAAGCGCACAAAAGGGAATACCGAAAGCAGCTCTTTTATTTACACGCTCCCCTGCATCAAAAAGCACCAGACTGCCCCGTGTGAGGCTCGAACTCACGACCTTCAGATTATGAGACTGACGCGCTGCCTAACTGCGCCAACGAGGCACGGGCGGTGACTAGCTGTGAGCGGTGACGCACTAGCTTCTAGACCACCTGCCGTTCGGTGCAGCTCCAACAGTACTGCTCACCCTGAGCCGTCACGTCAGGATGGCCGAGCGGTCTAAGGCGCTGCGTTCAGGTCGCAGTCTCCCCTGGAGGCGTGGGTTCGAATCCCACTTCTGACAAACCCAACCTTTGGCTGCGGGCTCAAGCTAGAGTCTTTAACCCTCTGGCAGGTTTACCCAGAAATGCATTCATGTGGACCAAGCACTGCATTTCTGTTCATGCTAGAATTAACCCAACATTACAGTAACACTGACCTGCGTTACATGGACTTTAAAGTAACACTTTAGTGCAATGTATGGGATTCTATGGCATTTTCCTTGTCAATTTCAAGTCATGACATTTCATCAAATTGGACATGTTTATAGAATGGACTTCAACGGAATTTCATGGGATACCATCTTGTGATGTTTACCGGAAGAAGAATTTGTTTATGGAAGGCTGTTCGTGTTTTTTGGGGGTGGGGGATGCAGTGTGATTCTTGGAGTTTGACTGTGATGTCGTGGACTGAAGTTTTGGGGATGCACTAGAATTTCATGGCAAGGATTCTTGGAAATTTCTTGGAATGAAATGTCATGGGTTTTGGGGCATGGGGTGGAGTGTCATGGCATAAGATTCAAGGAATGCCATGTAAAACAATTACATTAGCATTGACAAGACATGTCATTAGAATGAAAGAATTGTATTAGCCTTAACAAAACATTGTAACAACACTGACACATATTACATGAATATGAGAGTAATACTATTACTGCCTTTGTTCAACATTAGTCCTACAAAAACACTGGATTTCAATTACACTGCATATGAAGAAATGAACAAGCGCACAAAAGGGAATACCGAAAGCAGCTCTTTTATTTACACGCTCCCCTGCATCAAAAAGCACCAGACTGCCCCGTGTGAGGCTCGAACTCACGACCTTCAGATTATGAGACTGACGCGCTGCCTAACTGCGCCAACGAGGCACGGGCGGTGACTAGCTGTGAGCGGTGACGCACTAGCTTCTAGACCACCTGCCGTTCGGTGCAGCTCCAACAGTACTGCTCACCCTGAGCCGTCACGTCAGGATGGCCGAGCGGTCTAAGGCGCTGCGTTCAGGTCGCAGTCTCCCCTGGAGGCGTGGGTTCGAATCCCACTTCTGACAAACCCAACCTTTGGCTGCGGGCTCAAGCTAGAGTCTTTAACCCTCTGGCAGGTTTACCCAGAAATGCATTCATGTGGACCAAGCACTGCATTTCTGTTCATGCTAGAATTAACCCAACATTACAGTAACACTGACCTGCGTTACATGGACTTTAAAGTAACACTTTAGTGCAATGTATGGGATTCTATGGCATTTTCCTTGTCAATTTCAAGTCATGACATTTCATCAAATTGGACATGTTTATAGAATGGACTTCAACGGAATTTCATGGGATACCATCTTGTGATGTTTACCGGAAGAAGAATTTGTTTATGGAAGGCTGTTCGTGTTTTTTGGGGGTGGGGGATGCAGTGTGATTCTTGGAGTTTGACTGTGATGTCGTGGACTGAAGTTTTGGGGATGCACTAGAATTTCATGGCAAGGATTCTTGGAAATTTCTTGGAATGAAATGTCATGGGTTTTGGGGCATGGGGTGGAGTGTCATGGCATAAGATTCAAGGAATGCCATGTAAAACAATTACATTAGCATTGACAAGACATGTCATTAGAATGAAAGAATTGTATTAGCCTTAACAAAACATTGTAACAACACTGACACATATTACATGAATATGAGAGTAATACTATTACTGCCTTTGTTCAACATTAGTCCTACAAAAACACTGGATTTCAACTACACTGCATATGAAGAAATGAACAAGCGCACAAAAGGGAATACCGAAAGCAGCTCTTTTATTTACACGCTCCCCTGCATCAAAAAGCACCAGACTGCCCCGTGTGAGGCTCGAACTCACGACCTTCAGATTATGAGACTGACGCGCTGCCTAACTGCGCCAACGAGGCACGGGCGGTGACTAGCTGTGAGCGGTGACGCACTAGCTTCTAGACCACCTGCCGTTCGGTGCAGCTCCAACAGTACTGCTCACCCTGAGCCGTCACGTCAGGATGGCCGAGCGGTCTAAGGCGCTGCGTTCAGGTCGCAGTCTCCCCTGGAGGCGTGGGTTCGAATCCCACTTCTGACAAACCCAACCTTTGGCTGCGGGCTCAAGCTAGAGTCTTTAACCCTCTGGCAGGTTTACCCAGAAATGCATTCATGTGGACCAAGCACTGCATTTCTGTTCATGCTAGAATTAACCCAACATTACAGTAACACTGACCTGCGTTACATGGACTTTAAAGTAACACTTTAGTGCAATGTATGGGATTCTATGGCATTTTCCTTGTCAATTTCAAGTCATGACATTTCATCAAATTGGACATGTTTATAGAATGGACTTCAACGGAATTTCATGGGATACCATCTTGTGATGTTTACCGGAAGAAGAATTTGTTTATGGAAGGCTGTTCGTGTTTTTTGGGGGTGGGGGATGCAGTGTGATTCTTGGAGTTTGACTGTGATGTCGTGGACTGAAGTTTTGGGGATGCACTAGAATTTCATGGCAAGGATTCTTGGAAATTTCTTGGAATGAAATGTCATGGGTTTTGGGGCATGGGGTGGAGTGTCATGGCATAAGATTCAAGGAATGCCATGTAAAACAATTACATTAGCATTGACAAGACATGTCATTAGAATGAAAGAATTGTATTAGCCTTAACAAAACATTGTAACAACACTGACACATATTACATGAATATGAGAGTAATACTATTACTGCCTTTGTTCAACATTAGTCCTACAAAAACACTGGATTTCAACTACACTGCATATGAAGAAATGAACAAGCGCACAAAAGGGAATACCGAAAGCAGCTCTTTTATTTACACGCTCCCCTGCATCAAAAAGCACCAGACTGCCCCGTGTGAGGCTCGAACTCACGACCTTCAGATTATGAGACTGACGCGCTGCCTAACTGCGCCAACGAGGCACGGGCGGTGACTAGCTGTGAGCGGTGACGCACTAGCTTCTAGACCACCTGCCGTTCGGTGCAGCTCCAACAGTACTGCTCACCCTGAGCCGTCACGTCAGGATGGCCGAGCGGTCTAAGGCGCTGCGTTCAGGTCGCAGTCTCCCCTGGAGGCGTGGGTTCGAATCCCACTTCTGACAAACCCAACCTTTGGCTGCGGGCTCAAGCTAGAGTCTTTAACCCTCTGGCAGGTTTACCCAGAAATGCATTCATGTGGACCAAGCACTGCATTTCTGTTCATGCTAGAATTAACCCAACATTACAGTAACACTGACCTGCGTTACATGGACTTTAAAGTAACACTTTAGTGCAATGTATGGGATTCTATGGCATTTTCCTTGTCAATTTCAAGTCATGACATTTCATCAAATTGGACATGTTTATAGACCTTATGTAGCTCCGCCCCTTTTCAGCGCTGCGCTCATTGTCTTTTGACTTCCGGTCTGTATTTTCACAGCGTTTTGCGTGTTTATTAATGAACGGCTCGTTTTAAAATCTTCCCGGTCGATTTACATTTGTTTAGTCATCTGCTTTAAACATTACAGTCCTCATGATAACTTTCGTTAACTTTACATTAAGTAAATCCACTTAAAAAGCTAATTACTCCTGGACAGAAATGCCATATAAATATACAGAGCGACCGCAAAACGGAAGTTAAAAGACAATTTTCCAAAGATGGCGGCGCCCTTGTTTCTCTGGCGCATAAGGTCTATAGAATGGACTTCAACGGAATTTCATGGGATACCATCTTGTGATGTTTACCGGAAGAAGAATTTGTTTATGGAAGGCTGTTCGTGTTTTTTGGGGGTGGGGGATGCAGTGTGATTCTTGGAGTTTGACTGTGATGTCGTGGACTGAAGTTTTGGGGATGCACTAGAATTTCATGGCAAGGATTCTTGGAAATTTCTTGGAATGAAATGTCATGGGTTTTGGGGCATGGGGTGGAGTGTCATGGCATAAGATTCAAGGAATGCCATGTAAAACAATTACATTAGCATTGACAAGACATGTCATTAGAATGAAAGAATTGTATTAGCCTTAACAAAACATTGTAACAACACTGACACATATTACATGAATATGAGAGTAATACTATTACTGCCTTTGTTCAACATTAGTCCTACAAAAACACTGGATTTCAATTACACTGCATATGAAGAAATGAACAAGCGCACAAAAGGGAATACCGAAAGCAGCTCTTTTATTTACACGCTCCCCTGCATCAAAAAGCACCAGACTGCCCCGTGTGAGGCTCGAACTCACGACCTTCAGATTATGAGACTGACGCGCTGCCTAACTGCGCCAACGAGGCACGGGCGGTGACTAGCTGTGAGCGGTGACGCACTAGCTTCTAGACCACCTGCCGTTCGGTGCAGCTCCAACAGTACTGCTCACCCTGAGCCGTCACGTCAGGATGGCCGAGCGGTCTAAGGCGCTGCGTTCAGGTCGCAGTCTCCCCTGGAGGCGTGGGTTCGAATCCCACTTCTGACAAACCCAACCTTTGGCTGCGGGCTCAAGCTAGAGTCTTTAACCCTCTGGCAGGTTTACCCAGAAATGCATTCATGTGGACCAAGCACTGCATTTCTGTTCATGCTAGAATTAACCCAACATTACAGTAACACTGACCTGCGTTACATGGACTTTAAAGTAACACTTTAGTGCAATGTATGGGATTCTATGGCATTTTCCTTGTCAATTTCAAGTCATGACATTTCATCAAATTGGACATGTTTATAGAATGGACTTCAACGGAATTTCATGGGATACCATCTTGTGATGTTTACCGGAAGAAGAATTTGTTTATGGAAGGCTGTTCGTGTTTTTTGGGGGTGGGGGATGCAGTGTGATTCTTGGAGTTTGACTGTGATGTCGTGGACTGAAGTTTTGGGGATGCACTAGAATTTCATGGCAAGGATTCTTGGAAATTTCTTGGAATGAAATGTCATGGGTTTTGGGGCATGGGGTGGAGTGTCATGGCATAAGATTCAAGGAATGCCATGTAAAACAATTACATTAGCATTGACAAGACATGTCATTAGAATGAAAGAATTGTATTAGCCTTAACAAAACATTGTAACAACACTGACACATATTACATGAATATGAGAGTAATACTATTACTGCCTTTGTTCAACATTAGTCCTACAAAAACACTGGATTTCAATTACACTGCATATGAAGAAATGAACAAGCGCACAAAAGGGAATACCGAAAGCAGCTCTTTTATTTACACGCTCCCCTGCATCAAAAAGCACCAGACTGCCCCGTGTGAGGCTCGAACTCACGACCTTCAGATTATGAGACTGACGCGCTGCCTAACTGCGCCAACGAGGCACGGGCGGTGACTAGCTGTGAGCGGTGACGCACTAGCTTCTAGACCACCTGCCGTTCGGTGCAGCTCCAACAGTACTGCTCACCCTGAGCCGTCACGTCAGGATGGCCGAGCGGTCTAAGGCGCTGCGTTCAGGTCGCAGTCTCCCCTGGAGGCGTGGGTTCGAATCCCACTTCTGACAAACCCAACCTTTGGCTGCGGGCTCAAGCTAGAGTCTTTAACCCTCTGGCAGGTTTACCCAGAAATGCATTCATGTGGACCAAGCACTGCATTTCTGTTCATGCTAGAATTAACCCAACATTACAGTAACACTGACCTGCGTTACATGGACTTTAAAGTAACACTTTAGTGCAATGTATGGGATTCTATGGCATTTTCCTTGTCAATTTCAAGTCATGACATTTCATCAAATTGGACATGTTTATAGAATGGACTTCAACGGAATTTCATGGGATACCATCTTGTGATGTTTACCGGAAGAAGAATTTGTTTATGGAAGGCTGTTCGTGTTTTTTGGGGGTGGGGGATGCAGTGTGATTCTTGGAGTTTGACTGTGATGTCGTGGACTGAAGTTTTGGGGATGCACTAGAATTTCATGGCAAGGATTCTTGGAAATTTCTTGGAATGAAATGTCATGGGTTTTGGGGCATGGGGTGGAGTGTCATGGCATAAGATTCAAGGAATGCCATGTAAAACAATTACATTAGCATTGACAAGACATGTCATTAGAATGAAAGAATTGTATTAGCCTTAACAAAACATTGTAACAACACTGACACATATTACATGAATATGAGAGTAATACTATTACTGCCTTTGTTCAACATTAGTCCTACAAAAACACTGGATTTCAATTACACTGCATATGAAGAAATGAACAAGCGCACAAAAGGGAATACCGAAAGCAGCTCTTTTATTTACACGCTCCCCTGCATCAAAAAGCACCAGACTGCCCCGTGTGAGGCTCGAACTCACGACCTTCAGATTATGAGACTGACGCGCTGCCTAACTGCGCCAACGAGGCACGGGCGGTGACTAGCTGTGAGCGGTGACGCACTAGCTTCTAGACCACCTGCCGTTCGGTGCAGCTCCAACAGTACTGCTCACCCTGAGCCGTCACGTCAGGATGGCCGAGCGGTCTAAGGCGCTGCGTTCAGGTCGCAGTCTCCCCTGGAGGCGTGGGTTCGAATCCCACTTCTGACAAACCCAACCTTTGGCTGCGGGCTCAAGCTAGAGTCTTTAACCCTCTGGCAGGTTTACCCAGAAATGCATTCATGTGGACCAAGCACTGCATTTCTGTTCATGCTAGAATTAACCCAACATTACAGTAACACTGACCTGCGTTACATGGACTTTAAAGTAACACTTTAGTGCAATGTATGGGATTCTATGGCATTTTCCTTGTCAATTTCAAGTCATGACATTTCATCAAATTGGACATGTTTATAGAATGGACTTCAACGGAATTTCATGGGATACCATCTTGTGATGTTTACCGGAAGAAGAATTTGTTTATGGAAGGCTGTTCGTGTTTTTTGGGGGTGGGGGATGCAGTGTGATTCTTGGAGTTTGACTGTGATGTCGTGGACTGAAGTTTTGGGGATGCACTAGAATTTCATGGCAAGGATTCTTGGAAATTTCTTGGAATGAAATGTCATGGGTTTTGGGGCATGGGGTGGAGTGTCATGGCATAAGATTCAAGGAATGCCATGTAAAACAATTACATTAGCATTGACAAGACATGTCATTAGAATGAAAGAATTGTATTAGCCTTAACAAAACATTGTAACAACACTGACACATATTACATGAATATGAGAGTAATACTATTACTGCCTTTGTTCAACATTAGTCCTACAAAAACACTGGATTTCAACTACACTGCATATGAAGAAATGAACAAGCGCACAAAAGGGAATACCGAAAGCAGCTCTTTTATTTACACGCTCCCCTGCATCAAAAAGCACCAGACTGCCCCGTGTGAGGCTCGAACTCACGACCTTCAGATTATGAGACTGACGCGCTGCCTAACTGCGCCAACGAGGCACGGGCGGTGACTAGCTGTGAGCGGTGACGCACTAGCTTCTAGACCACCTGCCGTTCGGTGCAGCTCCAACAGTACTGCTCACCCTGAGCCGTCACGTCAGGATGGCCGAGCGGTCTAAGGCGCTGCGTTCAGGTCGCAGTCTCCCCTGGAGGCGTGGGTTCGAATCCCACTTCTGACAAACCCAACCTTTGGCTGCGGGCTCAAGCTAGAGTCTTTAACCCTCTGGCAGGTTTACCCAGAAATGCATTCATGTGGACCAAGCACTGCATTTCTGTTCATGCTAGAATTAACCCAACATTACAGTAACACTGACCTGCGTTACATGGACTTTAAAGTAACACTTTAGTGCAATGTATGGGATTCTATGGCATTTTCCTTGTCAATTTCAAGTCATGACATTTCATCAAATTGGACATGTTTATAGAATGGACTTCAACGGAATTTCATGGGATACCATCTTGTGATGTTTACCGGAAGAAGAATTTGTTTATGGAAGGCTGTTCGTGTTTTTTGGGGGTGGGGGATGCAGTGTGATTCTTGGAGTTTGACTGTGATGTCGTGGACTGAAGTTTTGGGGATGCACTAGAATTTCATGGCAAGGATTCTTGGAAATTTCTTGGAATGAAATGTCATGGGTTTTGGGGCATGGGGTGGAGTGTCATGGCATAAGATTCAAGGAATGCCATGTAAAACAATTACATTAGCATTGACAAGACATGTCATTAGAATGAAAGAATTGTATTAGCCTTAACAAAACATTGTAACAACACTGACACATATTACATGAATATGAGAGTAATACTATTACTGCCTTTGTTCAACATTAGTCCTACAAAAACACTGGATTTCAACTACACTGCATATGAAGAAATGAACAAGCGCACAAAAGGGAATACCGAAAGCAGCTCTTTTATTTACACGCTCCCCTGCATCAAAAAGCACCAGACTGCCCCGTGTGAGGCTCGAACTCACGACCTTCAGATTATGAGACTGACGCGCTGCCTAACTGCGCCAACGAGGCACGGGCGGTGACTAGCTGTGAGCGGTGACGCACTAGCTTCTAGACCACCTGCCGTTCGGTGCAGCTCCAACAGTACTGCTCACCCTGAGCCGTCACGTCAGGATGGCCGAGCGGTCTAAGGCGCTGCGTTCAGGTCGCAGTCTCCCCTGGAGGCGTGGGTTCGAATCCCACTTCTGACAAACCCAACCTTTGGCTGCGGGCTCAAGCTAGAGTCTTTAACCCTCTGGCAGGTTTACCCAGAAATGCATTCATGTGGACCAAGCACTGCATTTCTGTTCATGCTAGAATTAACCCAACATTACAGTAACACTGACCTGCGTTACATGGACTTTAAAGTAACACTTTAGTGCAATGTATGGGATTCTATGGCATTTTCCTTGTCAATTTCAAGTCATGACATTTCATCAAATTGGACATGTTTATAGAATGGACTTCAACGGAATTTCATGGGATACCATCTTGTGATGTTTACCGGAAGAAGAATTTGTTTATGGAAGGCTGTTCGTGTTTTTTGGGGGTGGGGGATGCAGTGTGATTCTTGGAGTTTGACTGTGATGTCGTGGACTGAAGTTTTGGGGATGCACTAGAATTTCATGGCAAGGATTCTTGGAAATTTCTTGGAATGAAATGTCATGGGTTTTGGGGCATGGGGTGGAGTGTCATGGCATAAGATTCAAGGAATGCCATGTAAAACAATTACATTAGCATTGACAAGACATGTCATTAGAATGAAAGAATTGTATTAGCCTTAACAAAACATTGTAACAACACTGACACATATTACATGAATATGAGAGTAATACTATTACTGCCTTTGTTCAACATTAGTCCTACAAAAACACTGGATTTCAATTACACTGCATATGAAGAAATGAACAAGCGCACAAAAGGGAATACCGAAAGCAGCTCTTTTATTTACACGCTCCCCTGCATCAAAAAGCACCAGACTGCCCCGTGTGAGGCTCGAACTCACGACCTTCAGATTATGAGACTGACGCGCTGCCTAACTGCGCCAACGAGGCACGGGCGGTGACTAGCTGTGAGCGGTGACGCACTAGCTTCTAGACCACCTGCCGTTCGGTGCAGCTCCAACAGTACTGCTCACCCTGAGCCGTCACGTCAGGATGGCCGAGCGGTCTAAGGCGCTGCGTTCAGGTCGCAGTCTCCCCTGGAGGCGTGGGTTCGAATCCCACTTCTGACAAACCCAACCTTTGGCTGCGGGCTCAAGCTAGAGTCTTTAACCCTCTGGCAGGTTTACCCAGAAATGCATTCATGTGGACCAAGCACTGCATTTCTGTTCATGCTAGAATTAACCCAACATTACAGTAACACTGACCTGCGTTACATGGACTTTAAAGTAACACTTTAGTGCAATGTATGGGATTCTATGGCATTTTCCTTGTCAATTTCAAGTCATGACATTTCATCAAATTGGACATGTTTATAGAATGGACTTCAACGGAATTTCATGGGATACCATCTTGTGATGTTTACCGGAAGAAGAATTTGTTTATGGAAGGCTGTTCGTGTTTTTTGGGGGTGGGGGATGCAGTGTGATTCTTGGAGTTTGACTGTGATGTCGTGGACTGAAGTTTTGGGGATGCACTAGAATTTCATGGCAAGGATTCTTGGAAATTTCTTGGAATGAAATGTCATGGGTTTTGGGGCATGGGGTGGAGTGTCATGGCATAAGATTCAAGGAATGCCATGTAAAACAATTACATTAGCATTGACAAGACATGTCATTAGAATGAAAGAATTGTATTAGCCTTAACAAAACATTGTAACAACACTGACACATATTACATGAATATGAGAGTAATACTATTACTGCCTTTGTTCAACATTAGTCCTACAAAAACACTGGATTTCAATTACACTGCATATGAAGAAATGAACAAGCGCACAAAAGGGAATACCGAAAGCAGCTCTTTTATTTACACGCTCCCCTGCATCAAAAAGCACCAGACTGCCCCGTGTGAGGCTCGAACTCACGACCTTCAGATTATGAGACTGACGCGCTGCCTAACTGCGCCAACGAGGCACGGGCGGTGACTAGCTGTGAGCGGTGACGCACTAGCTTCTAGACCACCTGCCGTTCGGTGCAGCTCCAACAGTACTGCTCACCCTGAGCCGTCACGTCAGGATGGCCGAGCGGTCTAAGGCGCTGCGTTCAGGTCGCAGTCTCCCCTGGAGGCGTGGGTTCGAATCCCACTTCTGACAAACCCAACCTTTGGCTGCGGGCTCAAGCTAGAGTCTTTAACCCTCTGGCAGGTTTACCCAGAAATGCATTCATGTGGACCAAGCACTGCATTTCTGTTCATGCTAGAATTAACCCAACATTACAGTAACACTGACCTGCGTTACATGGACTTTAAAGTAACACTTTAGTGCAATGTATGGGATTCTATGGCATTTTCCTTGTCAATTTCAAGTCATGACATTTCATCAAATTGGACATGTTTATAGAATGGACTTCAACGGAATTTCATGGGATACCATCTTGTGATGTTTACCGGAAGAAGAATTTGTTTATGGAAGGCTGTTCGTGTTTTTTGGGGGTGGGGGATGCAGTGTGATTCTTGGAGTTTGACTGTGATGTCGTGGACTGAAGTTTTGGGGATGCACTAGAATTTCATGGCAAGGATTCTTGGAAATTTCTTGGAATGAAATGTCATGGGTTTTGGGGCATGGGGTGGAGTGTCATGGCATAAGATTCAAGGAATGCCATGTAAAACAATTACATTAGCATTGACAAGACATGTCATTAGAATGAAAGAATTGTATTAGCCTTAACAAAACATTGTAACAACACTGACACATATTACATGAATATGAGAGTAATACTATTACTGCCTTTGTTCAACATTAGTCCTACAAAAACACTGGATTTCAATTACACTGCATATGAAGAAATGAACAAGCGCACAAAAGGGAATACCGAAAGCAGCTCTTTTATTTACACGCTCCCCTGCATCAAAAAGCACCAGACTGCCCCGTGTGAGGCTCGAACTCACGACCTTCAGATTATGAGACTGACGCGCTGCCTAACTGCGCCAACGAGGCACGGGCGGTGACTAGCTGTGAGCGGTGACGCACTAGCTTCTAGACCACCTGCCGTTCGGTGCAGCTCCAACAGTACTGCTCACCCTGAGCCGTCACGTCAGGATGGCCGAGCGGTCTAAGGCGCTGCGTTCAGGTCGCAGTCTCCCCTGGAGGCGTGGGTTCGAATCCCACTTCTGACAAACCCAACCTTTGGCTGCGGGCTCAAGCTAGAGTCTTTAACCCTCTGGCAGGTTTACCCAGAAATGCATTCATGTGGACCAAGCACTGCATTTCTGTTCATGCTAGAATTAACCCAACATTACAGTAACACTGACCTGCGTTACATGGACTTTAAAGTAACACTTTAGTGCAATGTATGGGATTCTATGGCATTTTCCTTGTCAATTTCAAGTCATGACATTTCATCAAATTGGACATGTTTATAGAATGGACTTCAACGGAATTTCATGGGATACCATCTTGTGATGTTTACCGGAAGAAGAATTTGTTTATGGAAGGCTGTTCGTGTTTTTTGGGGGTGGGGGATGCAGTGTGATTCTTGGAGTTTGACTGTGATGTCGTGGACTGAAGTTTTGGGGATGCACTAGAATTTCATGGCAAGGATTCTTGGAAATTTCTTGGAATGAAATGTCATGGGTTTTGGGGCATGGGGTGGAGTGTCATGGCATAAGATTCAAGGAATGCCATGTAAAACAATTACATTAGCATTGACAAGACATGTCATTAGAATGAAAGAATTGTATTAGCCTTAACAAAACATTGTAACAACACTGACACATATTACATGAATATGAGAGTAATACTATTACTGCCTTTGTTCAACATTAGTCCTACAAAAACACTGGATTTCAACTACACTGCATATGAAGAAATGAACAAGCGCACAAAAGGGAATACCGAAAGCAGCTCTTTTATTTACACGCTCCCCTGCATCAAAAAGCACCAGACTGCCCCGTGTGAGGCTCGAACTCACGACCTTCAGATTATGAGACTGACGCGCTGCCTAACTGCGCCAACGAGGCACGGGCGGTGACTAGCTGTGAGCGGTGACGCACTAGCTTCTAGACCACCTGCCGTTCGGTGCAGCTCCAACAGTACTGCTCACCCTGAGCCGTCACGTCAGGATGGCCGAGCGGTCTAAGGCGCTGCGTTCAGGTCGCAGTCTCCCCTGGAGGCGTGGGTTCGAATCCCACTTCTGACAAACCCAACCTTTGGCTGCGGGCTCAAGCTAGAGTCTTTAACCCTCTGGCAGGTTTACCCAGAAATGCATTCATGTGGACCAAGCACTGCATTTCTGTTCATGCTAGAATTAACCCAACATTACAGTAACACTGACCTGCGTTACATGGACTTTAAAGTAACACTTTAGTGCAATGTATGGGATTCTATGGCATTTTCCTTGTCAATTTCAAGTCATGACATTTCATCAAATTGGACATGTTTATAGAATGGACTTCAACGGAATTTCATGGGATACCATCTTGTGATGTTTACCGGAAGAAGAATTTGTTTATGGAAGGCTGTTCGTGTTTTTTGGGGGTGGGGGATGCAGTGTGATTCTTGGAGTTTGACTGTGATGTCGTGGACTGAAGTTTTGGGGATGCACTAGAATTTCATGGCAAGGATTCTTGGAAATTTCTTGGAATGAAATGTCATGGGTTTTGGGGCATGGGGTGGAGTGTCATGGCATAAGATTCAAGGAATGCCATGTAAAACAATTACATTAGCATTGACAAGACATGTCATTAGAATGAAAGAATTGTATTAGCCTTAACAAAACATTGTAACAACACTGACACATATTACATGAATATGAGAGTAATACTATTACTGCCTTTGTTCAACATTAGTCCTACAAAAACACTGGATTTCAACTACACTGCATATGAAGAAATGAACAAGCGCACAAAAGGGAATACCGAAAGCAGCTCTTTTATTTACACGCTCCCCTGCATCAAAAAGCACCAGACTGCCCCGTGTGAGGCTCGAACTCACGACCTTCAGATTATGAGACTGACGCGCTGCCTAACTGCGCCAACGAGGCACGGGCGGTGACTAGCTGTGAGCGGTGACGCACTAGCTTCTAGACCACCTGCCGTTCGGTGCAGCTCCAACAGTACTGCTCACCCTGAGCCGTCACGTCAGGATGGCCGAGCGGTCTAAGGCGCTGCGTTCAGGTCGCAGTCTCCCCTGGAGGCGTGGGTTCGAATCCCACTTCTGACAAACCCAACCTTTGGCTGCGGGCTCAAGCTAGAGTCTTTAACCCTCTGGCAGGTTTACCCAGAAATGCATTCATGTGGACCAAGCACTGCATTTCTGTTCATGCTAGAATTAACCCAACATTACAGTAACACTGACCTGCGTTACATGGACTTTAAAGTAACACTTTAGTGCAATGTATGGGATTCTATGGCATTTTCCTTGTCAATTTCAAGTCATGACATTTCATCAAATTGGACATGTTTATAGAATGGACTTCAACGGAATTTCATGGGATACCATCTTGTGATGTTTACCGGAAGAAGAATTTGTTTATGGAAGGCTGTTCGTGTTTTTTGGGGGTGGGGGATGCAGTGTGATTCTTGGAGTTTGACTGTGATGTCGTGGACTGAAGTTTTGGGGATGCACTAGAATTTCATGGCAAGGATTCTTGGAAATTTCTTGGAATGAAATGTCATGGGTTTTGGGGCATGGGGTGGAGTGTCATGGCATAAGATTCAAGGAATGCCATGTAAAACAATTACATTAGCATTGACAAGACATGTCATTAGAATGAAAGAATTGTATTAGCCTTAACAAAACATTGTAACAACACTGACACATATTACATGAATATGAGAGTAATACTATTACTGCCTTTGTTCAACATTAGTCCTACAAAAACACTGGATTTCAACTACACTGCATATGAAGAAATGAACAAGCGCACAAAAGGGAATACCGAAAGCAGCTCTTTTATTTACACGCTCCCCTGCATCAAAAAGCACCAGACTGCCCCGTGTGAGGCTCGAACTCACGACCTTCAGATTATGAGACTGACGCGCTGCCTAACTGCGCCAACGAGGCACGGGCGGTGACTAGCTGTGAGCGGTGACGCACTAGCTTCTAGACCACCTGCCGTTCGGTGCAGCTCCAACAGTACTGCTCACCCTGAGCCGTCACGTCAGGATGGCCGAGCGGTCTAAGGCGCTGCGTTCAGGTCGCAGTCTCCCCTGGAGGCGTGGGTTCGAATCCCACTTCTGACAAACCCAACCTTTGGCTGCGGGCTCAAGCTAGAGTCTTTAACCCTCTGGCAGGTTTACCCAGAAATGCATTCATGTGGACCAAGCACTGCATTTCTGTTCATGCTAGAATTAACCCAACATTACAGTAACACTGACCTGCGTTACATGGACTTTAAAGTAACACTTTAGTGCAATGTATGGGATTCTATGGCATTTTCCTTGTCAATTTCAAGTCATGACATTTCATCAAATTGGACATGTTTATAGAATGGACTTCAACGGAATTTCATGGGATACCATCTTGTGATGTTTACCGGAAGAAGAATTTGTTTATGGAAGGCTGTTCGTGTTTTTTGGGGGTGGGGGATGCAGTGTGATTCTTGGAGTTTGACTGTGATGTCGTGGACTGAAGTTTTGGGGATGCACTAGAATTTCATGGCAAGGATTCTTGGAAATTTCTTGGAATGAAATGTCATGGGTTTTGGGGCATGGGGTGGAGTGTCATGGCATAAGATTCAAGGAATGCCATGTAAAACAATTACATTAGCATTGACAAGACATGTCATTAGAATGAAAGAATTGTATTAGCCTTAACAAAACATTGTAACAACACTGACACATATTACATGAATATGAGAGTAATACTATTACTGCCTTTGTTCAACATTAGTCCTACAAAAACACTGGATTTCAACTACACTGCATATGAAGAAATGAACAAGCGCACAAAAGGGAATACCGAAAGCAGCTCTTTTATTTACACGCTCCCCTGCATCAAAAAGCACCAGACTGCCCCGTGTGAGGCTTGAACTCACGACCTTCAGATTATGAGACTGACGCGCTGCCTAACTGCGCCAACGAGGCACGGGCGGTGACTAGCTGTGAGCGGTGAAGCACTAGCTTCTAGACCACCTGCCGTTCGGTGCAGCTCCAACAGTACTGCTCACCCTGATCCGTCACGTCAGGATGGCCGAGCGGTCTAAGGCGCTGCGTTCAGGTCGCAGTCTCCCCTGGAGGCGTGGGTTCGAATCCCACTTCTGACAAACCCAACCTTTGGCTGCGGGCTCAAGCTAGAGTCTTTAACCCTCTGGCAGGTTTACCCAGAAATGCATTCATGTGGACCAAGCACTGCATTTCTGTTCATGCTAGAATTAACCCAACATTACAGTAACACTGACCTGCGTTACATGGACTTTAAAGTAACACTTTAGTGCAATGTATGGGATTCTATGGCATTTTCCTTGTCAATTTCAAGTCATGACATTTCATCAAATTGGACATGTTTATAGAATGGACTTCAACGGAATTTCATGGGATACCATCTTGTGATGTTTACCGGAAGAAGAATTTGTTTATGGAAGGCTGTTCGTGTTTTTTGGGGGTGGGGGATGCAGTGTGATTCTTGGAGTTTGACTGTGATGTCGTGGACTGAAGTTTTGGGGATGCACTAGAATTTCATGGCAAGGATTCTTGGAAATTTCTTGGAATGAAATGTCATGGGTTTTGGGGCATGGGGTGGAGTGTCATGGCATAAGATTCAAGGAATGCCATGTAAAACAATTACATTAGCATTGACAAGACATGTCATTAGAATGAAAGAATTGTATTAGCCTTAACAAAACATTGTAACAACACTGACACATATTACATGAATATGAGAGTAATACTATTACTGCCTTTGTTCAACATTAGTCCTACAAAAACACTGGATTTCAATTACACTGCATATGAAGAAATGAACAAGCGCACAAAAGGGAATACCGAAAGCAGCTCTTTTATTTACACGCTCCCCTGCATCAAAAAGCACCAGACTGCCCCGTGTGAGGCTCGAACTCACGACCTTCAGATTATGAGACTGACGCGCTGCCTAACTGCGCCAACGAGGCACGGGCGGTGACTAGCTGTGAGCGGTGACGCACTAGCTTCTAGACCACCTGCCGTTCGGTGCAGCTCCAACAGTACTGCTCACCCTGAGCCGTCACGTCAGGATGGCCGAGCGGTCTAAGGCGCTGCGTTCAGGTCGCAGTCTCCCCTGGAGGCGTGGGTTCGAATCCCACTTCTGACAAACCCAACCTTTGGCTGCGGGCTCAAGCTAGAGTCTTTAACCCTCTGGCAGGTTTACCCAGAAATGCATTAATGTGGACCAAGCACTGCATTTCTGTTCATGCTAGAATTAACCCAACATTACAGTAACACTGACCTGCGTTACATGGACTTTAAAGTAACACTTTAGTGCAATGTATGGGATTCTATGGCATTTTCCTTGTCAATTTCAAGTCATGACATTTCATCAAATTGGACATGTTTATAGAATGGACTTCAACGGAATTTCATGGGATACCATCTTGTGATGTTTACCGGAAGAAGAATTTGTTTATGGAAGGCTGTTCGTGTTTTTTGGGGGTGGGGGATGCAGTGTGATTCTTGGAGTTTGACTGTGATGTCGTGGACTGAAGTTTTGGGGATGCACTAGAATTTCATGGCAAGGATTCTTGGAAATTTCTTGGAATGAAATGTCATGGGTTTTGGGGCATGGGGTGGAGTGTCATGGCATAAGATTCAAGGAATGCCATGTAAAACAATTACATTAGCATTGACAAGACATGTCATTAGAATGAAAGAATTGTATTAGCCTCAACAAAACATTGTAACAACACTGACACATATTACATGAATATGAGAGACTGCCTTTGTTCAACATTAGTCCTACAAAAACACTGGATTTCAACTACACTGCATATGAAGAAATGAACAAGCGCACAAAAGGGAATACCGAAAGCAGCTCTTTTATTTACACGCTCCCCTGCATCAAAAAGCACCAGACTGCCCCGTGTGAGGCTCGAACTCACGACCTTCAGATTATGAGACTGACGCGCTGCCTAACTGCGCCAACGAGGCACGGGCGGTGACTAGCTGTGAGCGGTGACGCACTAGCTTCTAGACCACCTGCCGTTCGGTGCAGCTCCAACAGTACTGCTCACCCTGAGCCGTCACGTCAGGATGGCCGAGCGGTCTAAGGCGCTGCGTTCAGGTCGCAGTCTCCCCTGGAGGCGTGGGTTCGAATCCCACTTCTGACAAACCCAACCTTTGGCTGCGGGCTCAAGCTAGAGTCTTTAACCCTCTGGCAGGTTTACCCAGAAATGCATTCATGTGGACCAAGCACTGCATTTCTGTTCATGCTAGAATTAACCCAACATTACAGTAACACTGACCTGCGTTACATGGACTTTAAAGTAACACTTTAGTGCAATGTATGGGATTCTATGGCATTTTCCTTGTCAATTTCAAGTCATGACATTTCATCAAATTGGACATGTTTATAGAATGGACTTCAACGGAATTTCATGGGATACCATCTTGTGATGTTTACCGGAAGAAGAATTTGTTTATGGAAGGCTGTTCGTGTTTTTTGGGGGTGGGGGATGCAGTGTGATTCTTGGAGTTTGACTGTGATGTCGTGGACTGAAGTTTTGGGGATGCACTAGAATTTCATGGCAAGGATTCTTGGAAATTTCTTGGAATGAAATGTCATGGGTTTTGGGGCATGGGGTGGAGTGTCATGGCATAAGATTCAAGGAATGCCATGTAAAACAATTACATTAGCATTGACAAGACATGTCATTAGAATGAAAGAATTGTATTAGCCTTAACAAAACATTGTAACAACACTGACACATATTACATGAATATGAGAGTAATACTATTACTGCCTTTGTTCAACATTAGTCCTACAAAAACACTGGATTTCAATTACACTGCATATGAAGAAATGAACAAGCGCACAAAAGGGAATACCGAAAGCAGCTCTTTTATTTACACGCTCCCCTGCATCAAAAAGCACCAGACTGCCCCGTGTGAGGCTCGAACTCACGACCTTCAGATTATGAGACTGACGCGCTGCCTAACTGCGCCAACGAGGCACGGGCGGTGACTAGCTGTGAGCGGTGACGCACTAGCTTCTAGACCACCTGCCGTTCGGTGCAGCTCCAACAGTACTGCTCACCCTGAGCCGTCACGTCAGGATGGCCGAGCGGTCTAAGGCGCTGCGTTCAGGTCGCAGTCTCCCCTGGAGGCGTGGGTTCGAATCCCACTTCTGACAAACCCAACCTTTGGCTGCGGGCTCAAGCTAGAGTCTTTAACCCTCTGGCAGGTTTACCCAGAAATGCATTCATGTGGACCAAGCACTGCATTTCTGTTCATGCTAGAATTAACCCAACATTACAGTAACACTGACCTGCGTTACATGGACTTTAAAGTAACACTTTAGTGCAATGTATGGGATTCTATGGCATTTTCCTTGTCAATTTCAAGTCATGACATTTCATCAAATTGGACATGTTTATAGAATGGACTTCAACGGAATTTCATGGGATACCATCTTGTGATGTTTACCGGAAGAAGAATTTGTTTATGGAAGGCTGTTCGTGTTTTTTGGGGGTGGGGGATGCAGTGTGATTCTTGGAGTTTGACTGTGATGTCGTGGACTGAAGTTTTGGGGATGCACTAGAATTTCATGGCAAGGATTCTTGGAAATTTCTTGGAATGAAATGTCATGGGTTTTGGGGCATGGGGTGGAGTGTCATGGCATAAGATTCAAGGAATGCCATGTAAAACAATTACATTAGCATTGACAAGACATGTCATTAGAATGAAAGAATTGTATTAGCCTCAACAAAACATTGTAACAACACTGACACATATTACATGAATATGAGAGTAATACTATTACTGCCTTTGTTCAACATTAGTCCTACAAAAACACTGGATTTCAACTACACTGCATATGAAGAAATGAACAAGCGCACAAAAGGGAATACCGAAAGCAGCTCTTTTATTTACACGCTCCCCTGCATCAAAAAGCACCAGACTGCCCCGTGTGAGGCTCGAACTCACGACCTTCAGATTATGAGACTGACGCGCTGCCTAACTGCGCCAACGAGGCACGGGCGGTGACTAGCTGTGAGCGGTGACGCACTAGCTTCTAGACCACCTGCCGTTCGGTGCAGCTCCAACAGTACTGCTCACCCTGAGCCGTCACGTCAGGATGGCCGAGCGGTCTAAGGCGCTGCGTTCAGGTCGCAGTCTCCCCTGGAGGCGTGGGTTCGAATCCCACTTCTGACAAACCCAACCTTTGGCTGCGGGCTCAAGCTAGAGTCTTTAACCCTCTGGCAGGTTTACCCAGAAATGCATTCATGTGGACCAAGCACTGCATTTCTGTTCATGCTAGAATTAACCCAACATTACAGTAACACTGACCTGCGTTACATGGACTTTAAAGTAACACTTTAGTGCAATGTATGGGATTCTATGGCATTTTCCTTGTCAATTTCAAGTCATGACATTTCATCAAATTGGACATGTTTATAGAATGGACTTCAACGGAATTTCATGGGATACCATCTTGTGATGTTTACCGGAAGAAGAATTTGTTTATGGAAGGCTGTTCGTGTTTTTTGGGGGTGGGGGATGCAGTGTGATTCTTGGAGTTTGACTGTGATGTCGTGGACTGAAGTTTTGGGGATGCACTAGAATTTCATGGCAAGGATTCTTGGAAATTTCTTGGAATGAAATGTCATGGGTTTTGGGGCATGGGGTGGAGTGTCATGGCATAAGATTCAAGGAATGCCATGTAAAACAATTACATTAGCATTGACAAGACATGTCATTAGAATGAAAGAATTGTATTAGCCTTAACAAAACATTGTAACAACACTGACACATATTACATGAATATGAGAGTAATACTATTACTGCCTTTGTTCAACATTAGTCCTACAAAAACACTGGATTTCAATTACACTGCATATGAAGAAATGAACAAGCGCACAAAAGGGAATACCGAAAGCAGCTCTTTTATTTACACGCTCCCCTGCATCAAAAAGCACCAGACTGCCCCGTGTGAGGCTCGAACTCACGACCTTCAGATTATGAGACTGACGCGCTGCCTAACTGCGCCAACGAGGCACGGGCGGTGACTAGCTGTGAGCGGTGACGCACTAGCTTCTAGACCACCTGCCGTTCGGTGCAGCTCCAACAGTACTGCTCACCCTGAGCCGTCACGTCAGGATGGCCGAGCGGGCTAAGGCGCTGCGTTCAGGTCGCAGTCTCCCCTGGAGGCGTGGGTTCGAATCCCACTTCTGACAAACCCAACCTTTGGCTGCGGGCTCAAGCTAGAGTCTTTAACCCTCTGGCAGGTTTACCCAGAAATGCATTCATGTGGACCAAGCACTGCATTTCTGTTCATGCTAGAATTAACCCAACATTACAGTAACACTGACCTGCGTTACATGGACTTTAAAGTAACACTTTAGTGCAATGTATGGGATTCTATGGCATTTTCCTTGTCAATTTCAAGTCATGACATTTCATCAAATTGGACATGTTTATAGAATGGACTTCAACGGAATTTCATGGGATACCATCTTGTGATGTTTACCGGAAGAAGAATTTGTTTATGGAAGGCTGTTCGTGTTTTTTGGGGGTGGGGGATGCAGTGTGATTCTTGGAGTTTGACTGTGATGTCGTGGACTGAAGTTTTGGGGATGCACTAGAATTTCATGGCAAGGATTCTTGGAAATTTCTTGGAATGAAATGTCATGGGTTTTGGGGCATGGGGTGGAGTGTCATGGCATAAGATTCAAGGAATGCCATGTAAAACAATTACATTAGCATTGACAAGACATGTCATTAGAATGAAAGAATTGTATTAGCCTTAACAAAACATTGTAACAACACTGACACATATTACATGAATATGAGAGTAATACTATTACTGCCTTTGTTCAACATTAGTCCTACAAAAACACTGGATTTCAATTACACTGCATATGAAGAAATGAACAAGCGCACAAAAGGGAATACCGAAAGCAGCTCTTTTATTTACACGCTCCCCTGCATCAAAAAGCACCAGACTGCCCCGTGTGAGGCTCGAACTCACGACCTTCAGATTATGAGACTGACGCGCTGCCTAACTGCGCCAACGAGGCACGGGCGGTGACTAGCTGTGAGCGGTGACGCACTAGCTTCTAGACCACCTGCCGTTCGGTGCAGCTCCAACAGTACTGCTCACCCTGAGCCGTCACGTCAGGATGGCCGAGCGGTCTAAGGCGCTGCGTTCAGGTCGCAGTCTCCCCTGGAGGCGTGGGTTCGAATCCCACTTCTGACAAACCCAACCTTTGGCTGCGGGCTCAAGCTAGAGTCTTTAACCCTCTGGCAGGTTTACCCAGAAATGCATTCATGTGGACCAAGCACTGCATTTCTGTTCATGCTAGAATTAACCCAACATTACAGTAACACTGACCTGCGTTACATGGACTTTAAAGTAACACTTTAGTGCAATGTATGGGATTCTATGGCATTTTCCTTGTCAATTTCAAGTCATGACATTTCATCAAATTGGACATGTTTATAGAATGGACTTCAACGGAATTTCATGGGATACCATCTTGTGATGTTTACCGGAAGAAGAATTTGTTTATGGAAGGCTGTTCGTGTTTTTTGGGGGTGGGGGATGCAGTGTGATTCTTGGAGTTTGACTGTGATGTCGTGGACTGAAGTTTTGGGGATGCACTAGAATTTCATGGCAAGGATTCTTGGAAATTTCTTGGAATGAAATGTCATGGGTTTTGGGGCATGGGGTGGAGTGTCATGGCATAAGATTCAAGGAATGCCATGTAAAACAATTACATTAGCATTGACAAGACATGTCATTAGAATGAAAGAATTGTATTAGCCTCAACAAAACATTGTAACAACACTGACACATATTACATGAATATGAGAGTAATACTATTACTGCCTTTGTTCAACATTAGTCCTACAAAAACACTGGATTTCAATTACACTGCATATGAAGAAATGAACAAGCGCACAAAAGGGAATACCGAAAGCAGCTCTTTTATTTACACGCTCCCCTGCATCAAAAAGCACCAGACTGCCCCGTGTGAGGCTCGAACTCACGACCTTCAGATTATGAGACTGACGCGCTGCCTAACTGCGCCAACGAGGCACGGGCGGTGACTAGCTGTGAGCGGTGACGCACTAGCTTCTAGACCACCTGCCGTTCGGTGCAGCTCCAACAGTACTGCTCACCCTGAGCCGTCACGTCAGGATGGCCGAGCGGTCTAAGGCGCTGCGTTCAGGTCGCAGTCTCCCCTGGAGGCGTGGGTTCGAATCCCACTTCTGACAAACCCAACCTTTGGCTGCGGGCTCAAGCTAGAGTCATTCCAAATTTCTTGGAATGAAATGTCATGGGTTTTGGGGCATGGGGTGGAGTGTCATGGCATAAGATTCAAGGAATGCCATGTAAAACAATTACATTAGCATTGACAAGACATGTCATTAGAATGAAAGAATTGTATTAGCCTTAACAAAACATTGTAACAACACTGACACATATTACATGAATATGAGAGTAATACTATTACTGCCTTTGTTCAACATTAGTCCTACAAAAACACTGGATTTCAATTACACTGCATATGAAGAAATGAACAAGCGCACAAAAGGGAATACCGAAAGCAGCTCTTTTATTTACACGCTCCCCTGCATCAAAAAGCACCAGACTGCCCCGTGTGAGGCTCGAACTCACGACCTTCAGATTATGAGACTGACGCGCTGCCTAACTGCGCCAACGAGGCACGGGCGGTGACTAGCTGTGAGCGGTGACGCACTAGCTTCTAGACCACCTGCCGTTCGGTGCAGCTCCAACAGTACTGCTCACCCTGAGCCGTCACGTCAGGATGGCCGAGCGGTCTAAGGCGCTGCGTTCAGGTCGCAGTCTCCCCTGGAGGCGTGGGTTCGAATCCCACTTCTGACAAACCCAACCTTTGGCTGCGGGCTCAAGCTAGAGTCTTTAACCCTCTGGCAGGTTTACCCAGAAATGCATTCATGTGGACCAAGCACTGCATTTCTGTTCATGCTAGAATTAACCCAACATTACAGTAACACTGACCTGCGTTACATGGACTTTAAAGTAACACTTTAGTGCAATGTATGGGATTCTATGGCATTTTCCTTGTCAATTTCAAGTCATGACATTTCATCAAATTGGACATGTTTATAGAATGGACTTCAACGGAATTTCATGGGATACCATCTTGTGATGTTTACCGGAAGAAGAATTTGTTTATGGAAGGCTGTTCGTGTTTTTTGGGGGTGGGGGATGCAGTGTGATTCTTGGAGTTTGACTGTGATGTCGTGGACTGAAGTTTTGGGGATGCACTAGAATTTCATGGCAAGGATTCTTGGAAATTTCTTGGAATGAAATGTCATGGGTTTTGGGGCATGGGGTGGAGTGTCATGGCATAAGATTCAAGGAATGCCATGTAAAACAATTACATTAGCATTGACAAGACATGTCATTAGAATGAAAGAATTGTATTAGCCTTAACAAAACATTGTAACAACACTGACACATATTACATGAATATGAGAGTAATACTATTACTGCCTTTGTTCAACATTAGTCCTACAAAAACACTGGATTTCAATTACACTGCATATGAAGAAATGAACAAGCGCACAAAAGGGAATACCGAAAGCAGCTCTTTTATTTACACGCTCCCCTGCATCAAAAAGCACCAGACTGCCCCGTGTGAGGCTCGAACTCACGACCTTCAGATTATGAGACTGACGCGCTGCCTAACTGCGCCAACGAGGCACGGGCGGTGACTAGCTGTGAGCGGTGACGCACTAGCTTCTAGACCACCTGCCGTTCGGTGCAGCTCCAACAGTACTGCTCACCCTGAGCCGTCACGTCAGGATGGCCGAGCGGTCTAAGGCGCTGCGTTCAGGTCGCAGTCTCCCCTGGAGGCGTGGGTTCGAATCCCACTTCTGACAAACCCAACCTTTGGCTGCGGGCTCAAGCTAGAGTCTTTAACCCTCTGGCAGGTTTACCCAGAAATGCATTCATGTGGACCAAGCACTGCATTTCTGTTCATGCTAGAATTAACCCAACATTACAGTAACACTGACCTGCGTTACATGGACTTTAAAGTAACACTTTAGTGCAATGTATGGGATTCTATGGCATTTTCCTTGTCAATTTCAAGTCATGACATTTCATCAAATTGGACATGTTTATAGAATGGACTTCAACGGAATTTCATGGGATACCATCTTGTGATGTTTACCGGAAGAAGAATTTGTTTATGGAAGGCTGTTCGTGTTTTTTGGGGGTGGGGGATGCAGTGTGATTCTTGGAGTTTGACTGTGATGTCGTGGACTGAAGTTTTGGGGATGCACTAGAATTTCATGGCAAGGATTCTTGGAAATTTCTTGGAATGAAATGTCATGGGTTTTGGGGCATGGGGTGGAGTGTCATGGCATAAGATTCAAGGAATGCCATGTAAAACATTACATTAGCATTGACAAGACATGTCATTAGAATGAAAGAATTGTATTAGCCTTAACAAAACATTGTAACAACACTGACACATATTACATGAATATGAGAGTAATACTATTACTGCCTTTGTTCAACATTAGTCCTACAAAAACACTGGATTTCAACTACACTGCATATGAAGAAATGAACAAGCGCACAAAAGGGAATACCGAAAGCAGCTCTTTTATTTACACGCTCCCCTGCATCAAAAAGCACCAGACTGCCCCGTGTGAGGCTCGAACTCACGACCTTCAGATTATGAGACTGACGCGCTGCCTAACTGCGCCAACGAGGCACGGGCGGTGACTAGCTGTGAGCGGTGACGCACTAGCTTCTAGACCACCTGCCGTTCGGTGCAGCTCCAACAGTACTGCTCACCCTGAGCCGTCACGTCAGGATGGCCGAGCGGTCTAAGGCGCTGCGTTCAGGTCGCAGTCTCCCCTGGAGGCGTGGGTTCGAATCCCACTTCTGACAAACCCAACCTTTGGCTGCGGGCTCAAGCTAGAGTCTTTAACCCTCTGGCAGGTTTACCCAGAAATGCATTCATGTGGACCAAGCACTGCATTTCTGTTCATGCTAGAATTAACCCAACATTACAGTAACACTGACCTGCGTTACATGGACTTTAAAGTAACACTTTAGTGCAATGTATGGGATTCTATGGCATTTTCCTTGTCAATTTCAAGTCATGACATTTCATCAAATTGGACATGTTTATAGAATGGACTTCAACGGAATTTCATGGGATACCATCTTGTGATGTTTACCGGAAGAAGAATTTGTTTATGGAAGGCTGTTCGTGTTTTTTGGGGGTGGGGGATGCGGTGTGATTCTTGGAGTTTGACTGTGATGTCGTGGACTGAAGTTTTGGGGATGCACTAGAATTTCATGGCAAGGATTCTTGGAAATTTCTTGGAATGAAATGTCATGGGTTTTGGGGCATGGGGTGGAGTGTCATGGCATAAGATTCAAGGAATGCCATGTAAAACAATTACATTAGCATTGACAAGACATGTCATTAGAATGAAAGAATTGTATTAGCCTTAACAAAACATTGTAACAACACTGACACATATTACATGAATATGAGAGTAATACTATTACTGCCTTTGTTCAACATTAGTCCTACAAAAACACTGGATTTCAATTACACTGCATATGAAGAAATGAACAAGCGCACAAAAGGGAATACCGAAAGCAGCTCTTTTATTTACACGCTCCCCTGCATCAAAAAGCACCAGACTGCCCCGTGTGAGGCTCGAACTCACGACCTTCAGATTATGAGACTGACGCGCTGCCTAACTGCGCCAACGAGGCACGGGCGGTGACTAGCTGTGAGCGGTGACGCACTAGCTTCTAGACCACCTGCCGTTCGGTGCAGCTCCAACAGTACTGCTCACCCTGAGCCGTCACGTCAGGATGGCCGAGCGGTCTAAGGCGCTGCGTTCAGGTCGCAGTCTCCCCTGGAGGCGTGGGTTCGAATCCCACTTCTGACAAACCCAACCTTTGGCTGCGGGCTCAAGCTAGAGTCTTTAACCCTCTGGCAGGTTTACCCAGAAATGCATTAATGTGGACCAAGCACTGCATTTCTGTTCATGCTAGAATTAACCCAACATTACAGTAACACTGACCTGCGTTACATGGACTTTAAAGTAACACTTTAGTGCAATGTATGGGATTCTATGGCATTTTCCTTGTCAATTTCAAGTCATGACATTTCATCAAATTGGACATGTTTATAGAATGGACTTCAACGGAATTTCATGGGATACCATCTTGTGATGTTTACCGGAAGAAGAATTTGTTTATGGAAGGCTGTTCGTGTTTTTTGGGGGTGGGGGATGCAGTGTGATTCTTGGAGTTTGACTGTGATGTCGTGGACTGAAGTTTTGGGGATGCACTAGAATTTCATGGCAAGGATTCTTGGAAATTTCTTGGAATGAAATGTCATGGGTTTTGGGGCATGGGGTGGAGTGTCATGGCATAAGATTCAAGGAATGCCATGTAAAACAATTACATTAGCATTGACAAGACATGTCATTAGAATGAAAGAATTGTATTAGCCTTAACAAAACATTGTAACAACACTGACACATATTACATGAATATGAGAGTAATACTATTACTGCCTTTGTTCAACATTAGTCCTACAAAAACACTGGATTTCAATTACACTGCATATGAAGAAATGAACAAGCGCACAAAAGGGAATACCGAAAGCAGCTCTTTTATTTACACGCTCCCCTGCATCAAAAAGCACCAGACTGCCCCGTGTGAGGCTCGAACTCACGACCTTCAGATTATGAGACTGACGCGCTGCCTAACTGCGCCAACGAGGCACGGGCGGTGACTAGCTGTGAGCGGTGACGCACTAGCTTCTAGACCACCTGCCGTTCGGTGCAGCTCCAACAGTACTGCTCACCCTGAGCCGTCACGTCAGGATGGCCGAGCGGTCTAAGGCGCTGCGTTCAGGTCGCAGTCTCCCCTGGAGGCGTGGGTTCGAATCCCACTTCTGACAAACCCAACCTTTGGCTGCGGGCTCAAGCTAGAGTCTTTAACCCTCTGGCAGGTTTACCCAGAAATGCATTCATGTGGACCAAGCACTGCATTTCTGTTCATGCTAGAATTAACCCAACATTACAGTAACACTGACCTGCGTTACATGGACTTTAAAGTAACACTTTAGTGCAATGTATGGGATTCTATGGCATTTTCCTTGTCAATTTCAAGTCATGACATTTCATCAAATTGGACATGTTTATAGAATGGACTTCAACGGAATTTCATGGGATACCATCTTGTGATGTTTACCGGAAGAAGAATTTGTTTATGGAAGGCTGTTCGTGTTTTTTGGGGGTGGGGGATGCAGTGTGATTCTTGGAGTTTGACTGTGATGTCGTGGACTGAAGTTTTGGGGATGCACTAGAATTTCATGGCAAGGATTCTTGGAAATTTCTTGGAATGAAATGTCATGGGTTTTGGGGCATGGGGTGGAGTGTCATGGCATAAGATTCAAGGAATGCCATGTAAAACAATTACATTAGCATTGACAAGACATGTCATTAGAATGAAAGAATTGTATTAGCCTTAACAAAACATTGTAACAACACTGACACATATTACATGAATATGAGAGTAATACTATTACTGCCTTTGTTCAACATTAGTCCTACAAAAACACTGGATTTCAATTACACTGCATATGAAGAAATGAACAAGCGCACAAAAGGGAATACCGAAAGCAGCTCTTTTATTTACACGCTCCCCTGCATCAAAAAGCACCAGACTGCCCCGTGTGAGGCTCGAACTCACGACCTTCAGATTATGAGACTGACGCGCTGCCTAACTGCGCCAACGAGGCACGGGCGGTGACTAGCTGTGAGCGGTGACGCACTAGCTTCTAGACCACCTGCCGTTCGGTGCAGCTCCAACAGTACTGCTCACCCTGAGCCGTCACGTCAGGATGGCCGAGCGGTCTAAGGCGCTGCGTTCAGGTCGCAGTCTCCCCTGGAGGCGTGGGTTCGAATCCCACTTCTGACAAACCCAACCTTTGGCTGCGGGCTCAAGCTAGAGTCTTTAACCCTCTGGCAGGTTTACCCAGAAATGCATTAATGTGGACCAAGCACTGCATTTCTGTTCATGCTAGAATTAACCCAACATTACAGTAACACTGACCTGCGTTACATGGACTTTAAAGTAACACTTTAGTGCAATGTATGGGATTCTATGGCATTTTCCTTGTCAATTTCAAGTCATGACGTTTCATCAAATTGGACATGTTTATAGAATGGACTTCAACGGAATTTCATGGGATACCATCTTGTGATGTTTACCGGAAGAAGAATTTGTTTATGGAAGGCTGTTCGTGTTTTTTGGGGGTGGGGGATGCAGTGTGATTCTTGGAGTTTGACTGTGATGTCGTGGACTGAAGTTTTGGGGATGCACTAGAATTTCATGGCAAGGATTCTTGGAAATTTCTTGGAATGAAATGTCATGGGTTTTGGGGCATGGGGTGGAGTGTCATGGCATAAGATTCAAGGAATGCCATGTAAAACAATTACATTAGCATTGACAAGACATGTCATTAGAATGAAAGAATTGTATTAGCCTTAACAAAACATTGTAACAACACTGACACATATTACATGAATATGAGAGTAATACTATTACTGCCTTTGTTCAACATTAGTCCTACAAAAACACTGGATTTCAATTACACTGCATATGAAGAAATGAACAAGCGCACAAAAGGGAATACCGAAAGCAGCTCTTTTATTTACACGCTCCCCTGCATCAAAAAGCACCAGACTGCCCCGTGTGAGGCTCGAACTCACGACCTTCAGATTATGAGACTGACGCGCTGCCTAACTGCGCCAACGAGGCACGGGCGGTGACTAGCTGTGAGCGGTGACGCACTAGCTTCTAGACCACCTGCCGTTCGGTGCAGCTCCAACAGTACTGCTCACCCTGAGCCGTCACGTCAGGATGGCCGAGCGGTCTAAGGCGCTGCGTTCAGGTCGCAGTCTCCCCTGGAGGCGTGGGTTCGAATCCCACTTCTGACAAACCCAACCTTTGGCTGCGGGCTCAAGCTAGAGTCTTTAACCCTCTGGCAGGTTTACCCAGAAATGCATTAATGTGGACCAAGCACTGCATTTCTGTTCATGCTAGAATTAACCCAACATTACAGTAACACTGACCTGCGTTACATGGACTTTAAAGTAACACTTTAGTGCAATGTATGGGATTCTATGGCATTTTCCTTGTCAATTTCAAGTCATGACATTTCATCAAATTGGACATGTTTATAGAATGGACTTCAACGGAATTTCATGGGATACCATCTTGTGATGTTTACCGGAAGAAGAATTTGTTTATGGAAGGCTGTTCGTGTTTTTTGGGGGTGGGGGATGCAGTGTGATTCTTGGAGTTTGACTGTGATGTCGTGGACTGAAGTTTTGGGGATGCACTAGAATTTCATGGCAAGGATTCTTGGAAATTTCTTGGAATGAAATGTCATGGGTTTTGGGGCATGGGGTGGAGTGTCATGGCATAAGATTCAAGGAATGCCATGTAAAACAATTACATTAGCATTGACAAGACATGTCATTAGAATGAAAGAATTGTATTAGCCTTAACAAAACATTGTAACAACACTGACACATATTACATGAATATGAGAGTAATACTATTACTGCCTTTGTTCAACATTAGTCCTACAAAAACACTGGATTTCAACTACACTGCATATGAAGAAATGAACAAGCGCACAAAAGGGAATACCGAAAGCAGCTCTTTTATTTACACGCTCCCCTGCATCAAAAAGCACCAGACTGCCCCGTGTGAGGCTCGAACTCACGACCTTCAGATTATGAGACTGACGCGCTGCCTAACTGCGCCAACGAGGCACGGGCGGTGACTAGCTGTGAGCGGTGACGCACTAGCTTCTAGACCACCTGCCGTTCGGTGCAGCTCCAACAGTACTGCTCACCCTGAGCCGTCACGTCAGGATGGCCGAGCGGTCTAAGGCGCTGCGTTCAGGTCGCAGTCTCCCCTGGAGGCGTGGGTTCGAATCCCACTTCTGACAAACCCAACCTTTGGCTGCGGGCTCAAGCTAGAGTCTTTAACCCTCTGGCAGGTTTACCCAGAAATGCATTAATGTGGACCAAGCACTGCATTTCTGTTCATGCTAGAATTAACCCAACATTACAGTAACACTGACCTGCGTTACATGGACTTTAAAGTAACACTTTAGTGCAATGTATGGGATTCTATGGCATTTTCCTTGTCAATTTCAAGTCATGACATTTCATCAAATTGGACATGTTTATAGAATGGACTTCAACGGAATTTCATGGGATACCATCTTGTGATGTTTACCGGAAGAAGAATTTGTTTATGGAAGGCTGTTCGTGTTTTTTGGGGGTGGGGGATGCAGTGTGATTCTTGGAGTTTGACTGTGATGTCGTGGACTGAAGTTTTGGGGATGCACTAGAATTTCATGGCAAGGATTCTTGGAAATTTCTTGGAATGAAATGTCATGGGTTTTGGGGCATGGGGTGGAGTGTCATGGCATAAGATTCAAGGAATGCCATGTAAAACAATTACATTAGCATTGACAAGACATGTCATTAGAATGAAAGAATTGTATTAGCCTTAACAAAACATTGTAACAACACTGACACATATTACATGAATATGAGAGTAATACTATTACTGCCTTTGTTCAACATTAGTCCTACAAAAACACTGGATTTCAATTACACTGCATATGAAGAAATGAACAAGCGCACAAAAGGGAATACCGAAAGCAGCTCTTTTATTTACACGCTCCCCTGCATCAAAAAGCACCAGACTGCCCCGTGTGAGGCTCGAACTCACGACCTTCAGATTATGAGACTGACGCGCTGCCTAACTGCGCCAACGAGGCACGGGCGGTGACTAGCTGTGAGCGGTGACGCACTAGCTTCTAGACCACCTGCCGTTCGGTGCAGCTCCAACAGTACTGCTCACCCTGAGCCGTCACGTCAGGATGGCCGAGCGGTCTAAGGCGCTGCGTTCAGGTCGCAGTCTCCCCTGGAGGCGTGGGTTCGAATCCCACTTCTGACAAACCCAACCTTTGGCTGCGGGCTCAAGCTAGAGTCTTTAACCCTCTGGCAGGTTTACCCAGAAATGCATTCATGTGGACCAAGCACTGCATTTCTGTTCATGCTAGAATTAACCCAACATTACAGTAACACTGACCTGCGTTACATGGACTTTAAAGTAACACTTTAGTGCAATGTATGGGATTCTATGGCATTTTCCTTGTCAATTTCAAGTCATGACATTTCATCAAATTGGACATGTTTATAGAATGGACTTCAACGGAATTTCATGGGATACCATCTTGTGATGTTTACCGGAAGAAGAATTTGTTTATGGAAGGCTGTTCGTGTTTTTTGGGGGTGGGGGATGCAGTGTGATTCTTGGAGTTTGACTGTGATGTCGTGGACTGAAGTTTTGGGGATGCACTAGAATTTCATGGCAAGGATTCTTGGAAATTTCTTGGAATGAAATGTCATGGGTTTTGGGGCATGGGGTGGAGTGTCATGGCATAAGATTCAAGGAATGCCATGTAAAACAATTACATTAGCATTGACAAGACATGTCATTAGAATGAAAGAATTGTATTAGCCTTAACAAAACATTGTAACAACACTGACACATATTACATGAATATGAGAGTAATACTATTACTGCCTTTGTTCAACATTAGTCCTACAAAAACACTGGATTTCAATTACACTGCATATGAAGAAATGAACAAGCGCACAAAAGGGAATACCGAAAGCAGCTCTTTTATTTACACGCTCCCCTGCATCAAAAAGCACCAGACTGCCCCGTGTGAGGCTCGAACTCACGACCTTCAGATTATGAGACTGACGCGCTGCCTAACTGCGCCAACGAGGCACGGGCGGTGACTAGCTGTGAGCGGTGACGCACTAGCTTCTAGACCACCTGCCGTTCGGTGCAGCTCCAACAGTACTGCTCACCCTGAGCCGTCACGTCAGGATGGCCGAGCGGTCTAAGGCGCTGCGTTCAGGTCGCAGTCTCCCCTGGAGGCGTGGGTTCGAATCCCACTTCTGACAAACCCAACCTTTGGCTGCGGGCTCAAGCTAGAGTCTTTAACCCTCTGGCAGGTTTACCCAGAAATGCATTCATGTGGACCAAGCACTGCATTTCTGTTCATGCTAGAATTAACCCAACATTACAGTAACACTGACCTGCGTTACATGGACTTTAAAGTAACACTTTAGTGCAATGTATGGGATTCTATGGCATTTTCCTTGTCAATTTCAAGTCATGACATTTCATCAAATTGGACATGTTTATAGAATGGACTTCAACGGAATTTCATGGGATACCATCTTGTGATGTTTACCGGAAGAAGAATTTGTTTATGGAAGGCTGTTCGTGTTTTTTGGGGGTGGGGGATGCAGTGTGATTCTTGGAGTTTGACTGTGATGTCGTGGACTGAAGTTTTGGGGATGCACTAGAATTTCATGGCAAGGATTCTTGGAAATTTCTTGGAATGAAATGTCATGGGTTTTGGGGCATGGGGTGGAGTGTCATGGCATAAGATTCAAGGAATGCCATGTAAAACAATTACATTAGCATTGACAAGACATGTCATTAGAATGAAAGAATTGTATTAGCCTTAACAAAACATTGTAACAACACTGACACATATTACATGAATATGAGAGTAATACTATTACTGCCTTTGTTCAACATTAGTCCTACAAAAACACTGGATTTCAACTACACTGCATATGAAGAAATGAACAAGCGCACAAAAGGGAATACCGAAAGCAGCTCTTTTATTTACACGCTCCCCTGCATCAAAAAGCACCAGACTGCCCCGTGTGAGGCTCGAACTCACGACCTTCAGATTATGAGACTGACGCGCTGCCTAACTGCGCCAACGAGGCACGGGCGGTGACTAGCTGTGAGCGGTGACGCACTAGCTTCTAGACCACCTGCCGTTCGGTGCAGCTCCAACAGTACTGCTCACCCTGAGCCGTCACGTCAGGATGGCCGAGCGGTCTAAGGCGCTGCGTTCAGGTCGCAGTCTCCCCTGGAGGCGTGGGTTCGAATCCCACTTCTGACAAACCCAACCTTTGGCTGCGGGCTCAAGCTAGAGTCTTTAACCCTCTGGCAGGTTTACCCAGAAATGCATTAATGTGGACCAAGCACTGCATTTCTGTTCATGCTAGAATTAACCCAACATTACAGTAACACTGACCTGCGTTACATGGACTTTAAAGTAACACTTTAGTGCAATGTATGGGATTCTATGGCATTTTCCTTGTCAATTTCAAGTCATGACATTTCATCAAATTGGACATGTTTATAGAATGGACTTCAACGGAATTTCATGGGATACCATCTTGTGATGTTTACCGGAAGAAGAATTTGTTTATGGAAGGCTGTTCGTGTTTTTTGGGGGTGGGGGATGCAGTGTGATTCTTGGAGTTTGACTGTGATGTCGTGGACTGAAGTTTTGGGGATGCACTAGAATTTCATGGCAAGGATTCTTGGAAATTTCTTGGAATGAAATGTCATGGGTTTTGGGGCATGGGGTGGAGTGTCATGGCATAAGATTCAAGGAATGCCATGTAAAACAATTACATTAGCATTGACAAGACATGTCATTAGAATGAAAGAATTGTATTAGCCTTAACAAAACATTGTAACAACACTGACACATATTACATGAATATGAGAGTAATACTATTACTGCCTTTGTTCAACATTAGTCCTACAAAAACACTGGATTTCAATTACACTGCATATGAAGAAATGAACAAGCGCACAAAAGGGAATACCGAAAGCAGCTCTTTTATTTACACGCTCCCCTGCATCAAAAAGCACCAGACTGCCCCGTGTGAGGCTCGAACTCACGACCTTCAGATTATGAGACTGACGCGCTGCCTAACTGCGCCAACGAGGCACGGGCGGTGACTAGCTGTGAGCGGTGACGCACTAGCTTCTAGACCACCTGCCGTTCGGTGCAGCTCCAACAGTACTGCTCACCCTGAGCCGTCACGTCAGGATGGCCGAGCGGTCTAAGGCGCTGCGTTCAGGTCGCAGTCTCCCCTGGAGGCGTGGGTTCGAATCCCACTTCTGACAAACCCAACCTTTGGCTGCGGGCTCAAGCTAGAGTCTTTAACCCTCTGGCAGGTTTACCCAGAAATGCATTCATGTGGACCAAGCACTGCATTTCTGTTCATGCTAGAATTAACCCAACATTACAGTAACACTGACCTGCGTTACATGGACTTTAAAGTAACACTTTAGTGCAATGTATGGGATTCTATGGCATTTTCCTTGTCAATTTCAAGTCATGACATTTCATCAAATTGGACATGTTTATAGAATGGACTTCAACGGAATTTCATGGGATACCATCTTGTGATGTTTACCGGAAGAAGAATTTGTTTATGGAAGGCTGTTCGTGTTTTTTGGGGGTGGGGGATGCAGTGTGATTCTTGGAGTTTGACTGTGATGTCGTGGACTGAAGTTTTGGGGATGCACTAGAATTTCATGGCAAGGATTCTTGGAAATTTCTTGGAATGAAATGTCATGGGTTTTGGGGCATGGGGTGGAGTGTCATGGCATAAGATTCAAGGAATGCCATGTAAAACAATTACATTAGCATTGACAAGACATGTCATTAGAATGAAAGAATTGTATTAGCCTTAACAAAACATTGTAACAACACTGACACATATTACATGAATATGAGAGTAATACTATTACTGCCTTTGTTCAACATTAGTCCTACAAAAACACTGGATTTCAATTACACTGCATATGAAGAAATGAACAAGCGCACAAAAGGGAATACCGAAAGCAGCTCTTTTATTTACACGCTCCCCTGCATCAAAAAGCACCAGACTGCCCCGTGTGAGGCTCGAACTCACGACCTTCAGATTATGAGACTGACGCGCTGCCTAACTGCGCCAACGAGGCACGGGCGGTGACTAGCTGTGAGCGGTGACGCACTAGCTTCTAGACCACCTGCCGTTCGGTGCAGCTCCAACAGTACTGCTCACCCTGAGCCGTCACGTCAGGATGGCCGAGCGGTCTAAGGCGCTGCGTTCAGGTCGCAGTCTCCCCTGGAGGCGTGGGTTCGAATCCCACTTCTGACAAACCCAACCTTTGGCTGCGGGCTCAAGCTAGAGTCTTTAACCCTCTGGCAGGTTTACCCAGAAATGCATTAATGTGGACCAAGCACTGCATTTCTGTTCATGCTAGAATTAACCCAACATTACAGTAACACTGACCTGCGTTACATGGACTTTAAAGTAACACTTTAGTGCAATGTATGGGATTCTATGGCATTTTCCTTGTCAATTTCAAGTCATGACGTTTCATCAAATTGGACATGTTTATAGAATGGACTTCAACGGAATTTCATGGGATACCATCTTGTGATGTTTACCGGAAGAAGAATTTGTTTATGGAAGGCTGTTCGTGTTTTTTGGGGGTGGGGGATGCAGTGTGATTCTTGGAGTTTGACTGTGATGTCGTGGACTGAAGTTTTGGGGATGCACTAGAATTTCATGGCAAGGATTCTTGGAAATTTCTTGGAATGAAATGTCATGGGTTTTGGGGCATGGGGTGGAGTGTCATGGCATAAGATTCAAGGAATGCCATGTAAAACAATTACATTAGCATTGACAAGACATGTCATTAGAATGAAAGAATTGTATTAGCCTTAACAAAACATTGTAACAACACTGACACATATTACATGAATATGAGAGTAATACTATTACTGCCTTTGTTCAACATTAGTCCTACAAAAACACTGGATTTCAATTACACTGCATATGAAGAAATGAACAAGCGCACAAAAGGGAATACCGAAAGCAGCTCTTTTATTTACACGCTCCCCTGCATCAAAAAGCACCAGACTGCCCCGTGTGAGGCTCGAACTCACGACCTTCAGATTATGAGACTGACGCGCTGCCTAACTGCGCCAACGAGGCACGGGCGGTGACTAGCTGTGAGCGGTGACGCACTAGCTTCTAGACCACCTGCCGTTCGGTGCAGCTCCAACAGTACTGCTCACCCTGAGCCGTCACGTCAGGATGGCCGAGCGGTCTAAGGCGCTGCGTTCAGGTCGCAGTCTCCCCTGGAGGCGTGGGTTCGAATCCCACTTCTGACAAACCCAACCTTTGGCTGCGGGCTCAAGCTAGAGTCTTTAACCCTCTGGCAGGTTTACCCAGAAATGCATTAATGTGGACCAAGCACTGCATTTCTGTTCATGCTAGAATTAACCCAACATTACAGTAACACTGACCTGCGTTACATGGACTTTAAAGTAACACTTTAGTGCAATGTATGGGATTCTATGGCATTTTCCTTGTCAATTTCAAGTCATGACATTTCATCAAATTGGACATGTTTATAGAATGGACTTCAACGGAATTTCATGGGATACCATCTTGTGATGTTTACCGGAAGAAGAATTTGTTTATGGAAGGCTGTTCGTGTTTTTTGGGGGTGGGGGATGCAGTGTGATTCTTGGAGTTTGACTGTGATGTCGTGGACTGAAGTTTTGGGGATGCACTAGAATTTCATGGCAAGGATTCTTGGAAATTTCTTGGAATGAAATGTCATGGGTTTTGGGGCATGGGGTGGAGTGTCATGGCATAAGATTCAAGGAATGCCATGTAAAACAATTACATTAGCATTGACAAGACATGTCATTAGAATGAAAGAATTGTATTAGCCTTAACAAAACATTGTAACAACACTGACACATATTACATGAATATGAGAGTAATACTATTACTGCCTTTGTTCAACATTAGTCCTACAAAAACACTGGATTTCAACTACACTGCATATGAAGAAATGAACAAGCGCACAAAAGGGAATACCGAAAGCAGCTCTTTTATTTACACGCTCCCCTGCATCAAAAAGCACCAGACTGCCCCGTGTGAGGCTCGAACTCACGACCTTCAGATTATGAGACTGACGCGCTGCCTAACTGCGCCAACGAGGCACGGGCGGTGACTAGCTGTGAGCGGTGACGCACTAGCTTCTAGACCACCTGCCGTTCGGTGCAGCTCCAACAGTACTGCTCACCCTGAGCCGTCACGTCAGGATGGCCGAGCGGTCTAAGGCGCTGCGTTCAGGTCGCAGTCTCCCCTGGAGGCGTGGGTTCGAATCCCACTTCTGACAAACCCAACCTTTGGCTGCGGGCTCAAGCTAGAGTCTTTAACCCTCTGGCAGGTTTACCCAGAAATGCATTAATGTGGACCAAGCACTGCATTTCTGTTCATGCTAGAATTAACCCAACATTACAGTAACACTGACCTGCGTTACATGGACTTTAAAGTAACACTTTAGTGCAATGTATGGGATTCTATGGCATTTTCCTTGTCAATTTCAAGTCATGACATTTCATCAAATTGGACATGTTTATAGAATGGACTTCAACGGAATTTCATGGGATACCATCTTGTGATGTTTACCGGAAGAAGAATTTGTTTATGGAAGGCTGTTCGTGTTTTTTGGGGGTGGGGGATGCAGTGTGATTCTTGGAGTTTGACTGTGATGTCGTGGACTGAAGTTTTGGGGATGCACTAGAATTTCATGGCAAGGATTCTTGGAAATTTCTTGGAATGAAATGTCATGGGTTTTGGGGCATGGGGTGGAGTGTCATGGCATAAGATTCAAGGAATGCCATGTAAAACAATTACATTAGCATTGACAAGACATGTCATTAGAATGAAAGAATTGTATTAGCCTTAACAAAACATTGTAACAACACTGACACATATTACATGAATATGAGAGTAATACTATTACTGCCTTTGTTCAACATTAGTCCTACAAAAACACTGGATTTCAACTACACTGCATATGAAGAAATGAACAAGCGCACAAAAGGGAATACCGAAAGCAGCTCTTTTATTTACACGCTCCCCTGCATCAAAAAGCACCAGACTGCCCCGTGTGAGGCTCGAACTCACGACCTTCAGATTATGAGACTGACGCGCTGCCTAACTGCGCCAACGAGGCACGGGCGGTGACTAGCTGTGAGCGGTGACGCACTAGCTTCTAGACCACCTGCCGTTCGGTGCAGCTCCAACAGTACTGCTCACCCTGAGCCGTCACGTCAGGATGGCCGAGCGGTCTAAGGCGCTGCGTTCAGGTCGCAGTCTCCCCTGGAGGCGTGGGTTCGAATCCCACTTCTGACAAACCCAACCTTTGGCTGCGGGCTCAAGCTAGAGTCTTTAACCCTCTGGCAGGTTTACCCAGAAATGCATTCATGTGGACCAAGCACTGCATTTCTGTTCATGCTAGAATTAACCCAACATTACAGTAACACTGACCTGCGTTACATGGACTTTAAAGTAACACTTTAGTGCAATGTATGGGATTCTATGGCATTTTCCTTGTCAATTTCAAGTCATGACATTTCATCAAATTGGACATGTTTATAGAATGGACTTCAACGGAATTTCATGGGATACCATCTTGTGATGTTTACCGGAAGAAGAATTTGTTTATGGAAGGCTGTTCGTGTTTTTTGGGGGTGGGGGATGCAGTGTGATTCTTGGAGTTTGACTGTGATGTCGTGGACTGAAGTTTTGGGGATGCACTAGAATTTCATGGCAAGGATTCTTGGAAATTTCTTGGAATGAAATGTCATGGGTTTTGGGGCATGGGGTGGAGTGTCATGGCATAAGATTCAAGGAATGCCATGTAAAACAATTACATTAGCATTGACAAGACATGTCATTAGAATGAAAGAATTGTATTAGCCTTAACAAAACATTGTAACAACACTGACACATATTACATGAATATGAGAGTAATACTATTACTGCCTTTGTTCAACATTAGTCCTACAAAAACACTGGATTTCAATTACACTGCATATGAAGAAATGAACAAGCGCACAAAAGGGAATACCGAAAGCAGCTCTTTTATTTACACGCTCCCCTGCATCAAAAAGCACCAGACTGCCCCGTGTGAGGCTCGAACTCACGACCTTCAGATTATGAGACTGACGCGCTGCCTAACTGCGCCAACGAGGCACGGGCGGTGACTAGCTGTGAGCGGTGACGCACTAGCTTCTAGACCACCTGCCGTTCGGTGCAGCTCCAACAGTACTGCTCACCCTGAGCCGTCACGTCAGGATGGCCGAGCGGTCTAAGGCGCTGCGTTCAGGTCGCAGTCTCCCCTGGAGGCGTGGGTTCGAATCCCACTTCTGACAAACCCAACCTTTGGCTGCGGGCTCAAGCTAGAGTCTTTAACCCTCTGGCAGGTTTACCCAGAAATGCATTCATGTGGACCAAGCACTGCATTTCTGTTCATGCTAGAATTAACCCAACATTACAGTAACACTGACCTGCGTTACATGGACTTTAAAGTAACACTTTAGTGCAATGTATGGGATTCTATGGCATTTTCCTTGTCAATTTCAAGTCATGACGTTTCATCAAATTGGACATGTTTATAGAATGGACTTCAACGGAATTTCATGGGATACCATCTTGTGATGTTTACCGGAAGAAGAATTTGTTTATGGAAGGCTGTTCGTGTTTTTTGGGGGTGGGGGATGCAGTGTGATTCTTGGAGTTTGACTGTGATGTCGTGGACTGAAGTTTTGGGGATGCACTAGAATTTCATGGCAAGGATTCTTGGAAATTTCTTGGAATGAAATGTCATGGGTTTTGGGGCATGGGGTGGAGTGTCATGGCATAAGATTCAAGGAATGCCATGTAAAACAATTACATTAGCATTGACAAGACATGTCATTAGAATGAAAGAATTGTATTAGCCTTAACAAAACATTGTAACAACACTGACACATATTACATGAATATGAGAGTAATACTATTACTGCCTTTGTTCAACATTAGTCCTACAAAAACACTGGATTTCAATTACACTGCATATGAAGAAATGAACAAGCGCACAAAAGGGAATACCGAAAGCAGCTCTTTTATTTACACGCTCCCCTGCATCAAAAAGCACCAGACTGCCCCGTGTGAGGCTCGAACTCACGACCTTCAGATTATGAGACTGACGCGCTGCCTAACTGCGCCAACGAGGCACGGGCGGTGACTAGCTGTGAGCGGTGACGCACTAGCTTCTAGACCACCTGCCGTTCGGTGCAGCTCCAACAGTACTGCTCACCCTGAGCCGTCACGTCAGGATGGCCGAGCGGTCTAAGGCGCTGCGTTCAGGTCGCAGTCTCCCCTGGAGGCGTGGGTTCGAATCCCACTTCTGACAAACCCAACCTTTGGCTGCGGGCTCAAGCTAGAGTCTTTAACCCTCTGGCAGGTTTACCCAGAAATGCATTCATGTGGACCAAGCACTGCATTTCTGTTCATGCTAGAATTAACCCAACATTACAGTAACACTGACCTGCGTTACATGGACTTTAAAGTAACACTTTAGTGCAATGTATGGGATTCTATGGCATTTTCCTTGTCAATTTCAAGTCATGACGTTTCATCAAATTGGACATGTTTATAGAATGGACTTCAACGGAATTTCATGGGATACCATCTTGTGATGTTTACCGGAAGAAGAATTTGTTTATGGAAGGCTGTTCGTGTTTTTTGGGGGTGGGGGATGCAGTGTGATTCTTGGAGTTTGACTGTGATGTCGTGGACTGAAGTTTTGGGGATGCACTAGAATTTCATGGCAAGGATTCTTGGAAATTTCTTGGAATGAAATGTCATGGGTTTTGGGGCATGGGGTGGAGTGTCATGGCATAAGATTCAAGGAATGCCATGTAAAACAATTACATTAGCATTGACAAGACATGTCATTAGAATGAAAGAATTGTATTAGCCTTAACAAAACATTGTAACAACACTGACACATATTACATGAATATGAGAGTAATACTATTACTGCCTTTGTTCAACATTAGTCCTACAAAAACACTGGATTTCAATTACACTGCATATGAAGAAATGAACAAGCGCACAAAAGGGAATACCGAAAGCAGCTCTTTTATTTACACGCTCCCCTGCATCAAAAAGCACCAGACTGCCCCGTGTGAGGCTCGAACTCACGACCTTCAGATTATGAGACTGACGCGCTGCCTAACTGCGCCAACGAGGCACGGGCGGTGACTAGCTGTGAGCGGTGACGCACTAGCTTCTAGACCACCTGCCGTTCGGTGCAGCTCCAACAGTACTGCTCACCCTGAGCCGTCACGTCAGGATGGCCGAGCGGTCTAAGGCGCTGCGTTCAGGTCGCAGTCTCCCCTGGAGGCGTGGGTTCGAATCCCACTTCTGACAAACCCAACCTTTGGCTGCGGGCTCAAGCTAGAGTCTTTAACCCTCTGGCAGGTTTACCCAGAAATGCATTCATGTGGACCAAGCACTGCATTTCTGTTCATGCTAGAATTAACCCAACATTACAGTAACACTGACCTGCGTTACATGGACTTTAAAGTAACACTTTAGTGCAATGTATGGGATTCTATGGCATTTTCCTTGTCAATTTCAAGTCATGACATTTCATCAAATTGGACATGTTTATAGAATGGACTTCAACGGAATTTCATGGGATACCATCTTGTGATGTTTACCGGAAGAAGAATTTGTTTATGGAAGGCTGTTCGTGTTTTTTGGGGGTGGGGGATGCAGTGTGATTCTTGGAGTTTGACTGTGATGTCGTGGACTGAAGTTTTGGGGATGCACTAGAATTTCATGGCAAGGATTCTTGGAAATTTCTTGGAATGAAATGTCATGGGTTTTGGGGCATGGGGTGGAGTGTCATGGCATAAGATTCAAGGAATGCCATGTAAAACAATTACATTAGCATTGACAAGACATGTCATTAGAATGAAAGAATTGTATTAGCCTTAACAAAACATTGTAACAACACTGACACATATTACATGAATATGAGAGTAATACTATTACTGCCTTTGTTCAACATTAGTCCTACAAAAACACTGGATTTCAATTACACTGCATATGAAGAAATGAACAAGCGCACAAAAGGGAATACCGAAAGCAGCTCTTTTATTTACACGCTCCCCTGCATCAAAAAGCACCAGACTGCCCCGTGTGAGGCTCGAACTCACGACCTTCAGATTATGAGACTGACGCGCTGCCTAACTGCGCCAACGAGGCACGGGCGGTGACTAGCTGTGAGCGGTGACGCACTAGCTTCTAGACCACCTGCCGTTCGGTGCAGCTCCAACAGTACTGCTCACCCTGAGCCGTCACGTCAGGATGGCCGAGCGGTCTAAGGCGCTGCGTTCAGGTCGCAGTCTCCCCTGGAGGCGTGGGTTCGAATCCCACTTCTGACAAACCCAACCTTTGGCTGCGGGCTCAAGCTAGAGTCTTTAACCCTCTGGCAGGTTTACCCAGAAATGCATTAATGTGGACCAAGCACTGCATTTCTGTTCATGCTAGAATTAACCCAACATTACAGTAACACTGACCTGCGTTACATGGACTTTAAAGTAACACTTTAGTGCAATGTATGGGATTCTATGGCATTTTCCTTGTCAATTTCAAGTCATGACATTTCATCAAATTGGACATGTTTATAGAATGGACTTCAACGGAATTTCATGGGATACCATCTTGTGATGTTTACCGGAAGAAGAATTTGTTTATGGAAGGCTGTTCGTGTTTTTTGGGGGTGGGGGATGCAGTGTGATTCTTGGAGTTTGACTGTGATGTCGTGGACTGAAGTTTTGGGGATGCACTAGAATTTCATGGCAAGGATTCTTGGAAATTTCTTGGAATGAAATGTCATGGGTTTTGGGGCATGGGGTGGAGTGTCATGGCATAAGATTCAAGGAATGCCATGTAAAACAATTACATTAGCATTGACAAGACATGTCATTAGAATGAAAGAATTGTATTAGCCTTAACAAAACATTGTAACAACACTGACACATATTACATGAATATGAGAGTAATACTATTACTGCCTTTGTTCAACATTAGTCCTACAAAAACACTGGATTTCAATTACACTGCATATGAAGAAATGAACAAGCGCACAAAAGGGAATACCGAAAGCAGCTCTTTTATTTACACGCTCCCCTGCATCAAAAAGCACCAGACTGCCCCGTGTGAGGCTCGAACTCACGACCTTCAGATTATGAGACTGACGCGCTGCCTAACTGCGCCAACGAGGCACGGGCGGTGACTAGCTGTGAGCGGTGACGCACTAGCTTCTAGACCACCTGCCGTTCGGTGCAGCTCCAACAGTACTGCTCACCCTGAGCCGTCACGTCAGGATGGCCGAGCGGTCTAAGGCGCTGCGTTCAGGTCGCAGTCTCCCCTGGAGGCGTGGGTTCGAATCCCACTTCTGACAAACCCAACCTTTGGCTGCGGGCTCAAGCTAGAGTCTTTAACCCTCTGGCAGGTTTACCCAGAAATGCATTCATGTGGACCAAGCACTGCATTTCTGTTCATGCTAGAATTAACCCAACATTACAGTAACACTGACCTGCGTTACATGGACTTTAAAGTAACACTTTAGTGCAATGTATGGGATTCTATGGCATTTTCCTTGTCAATTTCAAGTCATGACATTTCATCAAATTGGACATGTTTATAGAATGGACTTCAACGGAATTTCATGGGATACCATCTTGTGATGTTTACCGGAAGAAGAATTTGTTTATGGAAGGCTGTTCGTGTTTTTTGGGGGTGGGGGATGCAGTGTGATTCTTGGAGTTTGACTGTGATGTCGTGGACTGAAGTTTTGGGGATGCACTAGAATTTCATGGCAAGGATTCTTGGAAATTTCTTGGAATGAAATGTCATGGGTTTTGGGGCATGGGGTGGAGTGTCATGGCATAAGATTCAAGGAATGCCATGTAAAACATTACATTAGCATTGACAAGACATGTCATTAGAATGAAAGAATTGTATTAGCCTTAACAAAACATTGTAACAACACTGACACATATTACATGAATATGAGAGTAATACTATTACTGCCTTTGTTCAACATTAGTCCTACAAAAACACTGGATTTCAACTACACTGCATATGAAGAAATGAACAAGCGCACAAAAGGGAATACCGAAAGCAGCTCTTTTATTTACACGCTCCCCTGCATCAAAAAGCACCAGACTGCCCCGTGTGAGGCTCGAACTCACGACCTTCAGATTATGAGACTGACGCGCTGCCTAACTGCGCCAACGAGGCACGGGCGGTGACTAGCTGTGAGCGGTGACGCACTAGCTTCTAGACCACCTGCCGTTCGGTGCAGCTCCAACAGTACTGCTCACCCTGAGCCGTCACGTCAGGATGGCCGAGCGGTCTAAGGCGCTGCGTTCAGGTCGCAGTCTCCCCTGGAGGCGTGGGTTCGAATCCCACTTCTGACAAACCCAACCTTTGGCTGCGGGCTCAAGCTAGAGTCTTTAACCCTCTGGCAGGTTTACCCAGAAATGCATTCATGTGGACCAAGCACTGCATTTCTGTTCATGCTAGAATTAACCCAACATTACAGTAACACTGACCTGCGTTACATGGACTTTAAAGTAACACTTTAGTGCAATGTATGGGATTCTATGGCATTTTCCTTGTCAATTTCAAGTCATGACATTTCATCAAATTGGACATGTTTATAGAATGGACTTCAACGGAATTTCATGGGATACCATCTTGTGATGTTTACCGGAAGAAGAATTTGTTTATGGAAGGCTGTTCGTGTTTTTTGGGGGTGGGGGATGCAGTGTGATTCTTGGAGTTTGACTGTGATGTCGTGGACTGAAGTTTTGGGGATGCACTAGAATTTCATGGCAAGGATTCTTGGAAATTTCTTGGAATGAAATGTCATGGGTTTTGGGGCATGGGGTGGAGTGTCATGGCATAAGATTCAAGGAATGCCATGTAAAACAATTACATTAGCATTGACAAGACATGTCATTAGAATGAAAGAATTGTATTAGCCTTAACAAAACATTGTAACAACACTGACACATATTACATGAATATGAGAGTAATACTATTACTGCCTTTGTTCAACATTAGTCCTACAAAAACACTGGATTTCAATTACACTGCATATGAAGAAATGAACAAGCGCACAAAAGGGAATACCGAAAGCAGCTCTTTTATTTACACGCTCCCCTGCATCAAAAAGCACCAGACTGCCCCGTGTGAGGCTCGAACTCACGACCTTCAGATTATGAGACTGACGCGCTGCCTAACTGCGCCAACGAGGCACGGGCGGTGACTAGCTGTGAGCGGTGACGCACTAGCTTCTAGACCACCTGCCGTTCGGTGCAGCTCCAACAGTACTGCTCACCCTGAGCCGTCACATCAGGATGGCCGAGCGGTCTAAGGCGCTGCGTTCAGGTCGCAGTCTCCCCTGGAGGCGTGGGTTCGAATCCCACTTCTGACAAACCCAACCTTTGGCTGCGGGCTCAAGCTAGAGTCTTTAACCCTCTGGCAGGTTTACCCAGAAATGCATTCATGTGGACCAAGCACTGCATTTCTGTTCATGCTAGAATTAACCCAACATTACAGTAACACTGACCTGCGTTACATGGACTTTAAAGTAACACTTTAGTGCAATGTATGGGATTCTATGGCATTTTCCTTGTCAATTTCAAGTCATGACATTTCATCAAATTGGACATGTTTATAGAATGGACTTCAACGGAATTTCATGGGATACCATCTTGTGATGTTTACCGGAAGAAGAATTTGTTTATGGAAGGCTGTTCGTGTTTTTTGGGGGTGGGGGATGCAGTGTGATTCTTGGAGTTTGACTGTGATGTCGTGGACTGAAGTTTTGGGGATGCACTAGAATTTCATGGCAAGGATTCTTGGAAATTTCTTGGAATGAAATGTCATGGGTTTTGGGGCATGGGGTGGAGTGTCATGGCATAAGATTCAAGGAATGCCATGTAAAACAATTACATTAGCATTGACAAGACATGTCATTAGAATGAAAGAATTGTATTAGCCTTAACAAAACATTGTAACAACACTGACACATATTACATGAATATGAGAGTAATACTATTACTGCCTTTGTTCAACATTAGTCCTACAAAAACACTGGATTTCAACTACACTGCATATGAAGAAATGAACAAGCGCACAAAAGGGAATACCGAAAGCAGCTCTTTTATTTACACGCTCCCCTGCATCAAAAAGCACCAGACTGCCCCGTGTGAGGCTCGAACTCACGACCTTCAGATTATGAGACTGACGCGCTGCCTAACTGCGCCAACGAGGCACGGGCGGTGACTAGCTGTGAGCGGTGACGCACTAGCTTCTAGACCACCTGCCGTTCGGTGCAGCTCCAACAGTACTGCTCACCCTGAGCCGTCACGTCAGGATGGCCGAGCGGTCTAAGGCGCTGCGTTCAGGTCGCAGTCTCCCCTGGAGGCGTGGGTTCGAATCCCACTTCTGACAAACCCAACCTTTGGCTGCGGGCTCAAGCTAGAGTCTTTAACCCTCTGGCAGGTTTACCCAGAAATGCATTCATGTGGACCAAGCACTGCATTTCTGTTCATGCTAGAATTAACCCAACATTACAGTAACACTGACCTGCGTTACATGGACTTTAAAGTAACACTTTAGTGCAATGTATGGGATTCTATGGCATTTTCCTTGTCAATTTCAAGTCATGACATTTCATCAAATTGGACATGTTTATAGAATGGACTTCAACGGAATTTCATGGGATACCATCTTGTGATGTTTACCGGAAGAAGAATTTGTTTATGGAAGGCTGTTCGTGATTTTTGGGGGTGGGGGATGCAGTGTGATTCTTGGAGTTTGACTGTGATGTCGTGGACTGAAGTTTTGGGGATGCACTAGAATTTCATGGCAAGGATTCTTGGAAATTTCTTGGAATGAAATGTCATGGGTTTTGGGGCATGGGGTGGAGTGTCATGGCATAAGATTCAAGGAATGCCATGTAAAACAATTACATTAGCATTGACAAGACATGTCATTAGAATGAAAGAATTGTATTAGCCTTAACAAAACATTGTAACAACACTGACACATATTACATGAATATGAGAGTAATACTATTACTGCCTTTGTTCAACATTAGTCCTACAAAAACACTGGATTTCAACTACACTGCATATGAAGAAATGAACAAGCGCACAAAAGGGAATACCGAAAGCAGCTCTTTTATTTACACGCTCCCCTGCATCAAAAAGCACCAGACTGCCCCGTGTGAGGCTCGAACTCACGACCTTCAGATTATGAGACTGACGCGCTGCCTAACTGCGCCAACGAGGCACGGGCGGTGACTAGCTGTGAGCGGTGACGCACTAGCTTCTAGACCACCTGCCGTTCGGTGCAGCTCCAACAGTACTGCTCACCCTGAGCCGTCACGTCAGGATGGCCGAGCGGTCTAAGGCGCTGCGTTCAGGTCGCAGTCTCCCCTGGAGGCGTGGGTTCGAATCCCACTTCTGACAAACCCAACCTTTGGCTGCGGGCTCAAGCTAGAGTCTTTAACCCTCTGGCAGGTTTACCCAGAAATGCATTCATGTGGACCAAGCACTGCATTTCTGTTCATGCTAGAATTAACCCAACATTACAGTAACACTGACCTGCGTTACATGGACTTTAAAGTAACACTTTAGTGCAATGTATGGGATTCTATGGCATTTTCCTTGTCAATTTCAAGTCATGACATTTCATCAAATTGGACATGTTTATAGAATGGACTTCAACGGAATTTCATGGGATACCATCTTGTGATGTTTACCGGAAGAAGAATTTGTTTATGGAAGGCTGTTCGTGTTTTTTGGGGGTGGGGGATGCAGTGTGATTCTTGGAGTTTGACTGTGATGTCGTGGACTGAAGTTTTGGGGATGCACTAGAATTTCATGGCAAGGATTCTTGGAAATTTCTTGGAATGAAATGTCATGGGTTTTGGGGCATGGGGTGGAGTGTCATGGCATAAGATTCAAGGAATGCCATGTAAAACATTACATTAGCATTGACAAGACATGTCATTAGAATGAAAGAATTGTATTAGCCTTAACAAAACATTGTAACAACACTGACACATATTACATGAATATGAGAGTAATACTATTACTGCCTTTGTTCAACATTAGTCCTACAAAAACACTGGATTTCAACTACACTGCATATGAAGAAATGAACAAGCGCACAAAAGGGAATACCGAAAGCAGCTCTTTTATTTACACGCTCCCCTGCATCAAAAAGCACCAGACTGCCCCGTGTGAGGCTCGAACTCACGACCTTCAGATTATGAGACTGACGCGCTGCCTAACTGCGCCAACGAGGCACGGGCGGTGACTAGCTGTGAGCGGTGACGCACTAGCTTCTAGACCACCTGCCGTTCGGTGCAGCTCCAACAGTACTGCTCACCCTGAGCCGTCACGTCAGGATGGCCGAGCGGTCTAAGGCGCTGCGTTCAGGTCGCAGTCTCCCCTGGAGGCGTGGGTTCGAATCCCACTTCTGACAAACCCAACCTTTGGCTGCGGGCTCAAGCTAGAGTCTTTAACCCTCTGGCAGGTTTACCCAGAAATGCATTCATGTGGACCAAGCACTGCATTTCTGTTCATGCTAGAATTAACCCAACATTACAGTAACACTGACCTGCGTTACATGGACTTTAAAGTAACACTTTAGTGCAATGTATGGGATTCTATGGCATTTTCCTTGTCAATTTCAAGTCATGACATTTCATCAAATTGGACATGTTTATAGAATGGACTTCAACGGAATTTCATGGGATACCATCTTGTGATGTTTACCGGAAGAAGAATTTGTTTATGGAAGGCTGTTCGTGTTTTTTGGGGGTGGGGGATGCAGTGTGATTCTTGGAGTTTGACTGTGATGTCGTGGACTGAAGTTTTGGGGATGCACTAGAATTTCATGGCAAGGATTCTTGGAAATTTCTTGGAATGAAATGTCATGGGTTTTGGGGCATGGGGTGGAGTGTCATGGCATAAGATTCAAGGAATGCCATGTAAAACAATTACATTAGCATTGACAAGACATGTCATTAGAATGAAAGAATTGTATTAGCCTCAACAAAACATTGTAACAACACTGACACATATTACATGAATATGAGAGTAATACTATTACTGCCTTTGTTCAACATTAGTCCTACAAAAACACTGGATTTCAACTACACTGCATATGAAGAAATGAACAAGCGCACAAAAGGGAATACCGAAAGCAGCTCTTTTATTTACACGCTCCCCTGCATCAAAAAGCACCAGACTGCCCCGTGTGAGGCTCGAACTCACGACCTTCAGATTATGAGACTGACGCGCTGCCTAACTGCGCCAACGAGGCACGGGCGGTGACTAGCTGTGAGCGGTGACGCACTAGCTTCTAGACCACCTGCCGTTCGGTGCAGCTCCAACAGTACTGCTCACCCTGAGCCGTCACGTCAGGATGGCCGAGCGGTCTAAGGCGCTGCGTTCAGGTCGCAGTCTCCCCTGGAGGCGTGGGTTCGAATCCCACTTCTGACAAACCCAACCTTTGGCTGCGGGCTCAAGCTAGAGTCTTTAACCCTCTGGCAGGTTTACCCAGAAATGCATTAATGTGGACCAAGCACTGCATTTCTGTTCATGCTAGAATTAACCCAACATTACAGTAACACTGACCTGCGTTACATGGACTTTAAAGTAACACTTTAGTGCAATGTATGGGATTCTATGGCATTTTCCTTGTCAATTTCAAGTCATGACATTTCATCAAATTGGACATGTTTATAGAATGGACTTCAACGGAATTTCATGGGATACCATCTTGTGATGTTTACCGGAAGAAGAATTTGTTTATGGAAGGCTGTTCGTGTTTTTTGGGGGTGGGGGATGCAGTGTGATTCTTGGAGTTTGACTGTGATGTCGTGGACTGAAGTTTTGGGGATGCACTAGAATTTCATGGCAAGGATTCTTGGAAATTTCTTGGAATGAAATGTCATGGGTTTTGGGGCATGGGGTGGAGTGTCATGGCATAAGATTCAAGGAATGCCATGTAAAACATTACATTAGCATTGACAAGACATGTCATTAGAATGAAAGAATTGTATTAGCCTTAACAAAACATTGTAACAACACTGACACATATTACATGAATATGAGAGTAATACTATTACTGCCTTTGTTCAACATTAGTCCTACAAAAACACTGGATTTCAACTACACTGCATATGAAGAAATGAACAAGCGCACAAAAGGGAATACCGAAAGCAGCTCTTTTATTTACACGCTCCCCTGCATCAAAAAGCACCAGACTGCCCCGTGTGAGGCTCGAACTCACGACCTTCAGATTATGAGACTGACGCGCTGCCTAACTGCGCCAACGAGGCACGGGCGGTGACTAGCTGTGAGCGGTGACGCACTAGCTTCTAGACCACCTGCCGTTCGGTGCAGCTCCAACAGTACTGCTCACCCTGAGCCGTCACGTCAGGATGGCCGAGCGGTCTAAGGCGCTGCGTTCAGGTCGCAGTCTCCCCTGGAGGCGTGGGTTCGAATCCCACTTCTGACAAACCCAACCTTTGGCTGCGGGCTCAAGCTAGAGTCTTTAACCCTCTGGCAGGTTTACCCAGAAATGCATTCATGTGGACCAAGCACTGCATTTCTGTTCATGCTAGAATTAACCCAACATTACAGTAACACTGACCTGCGTTACATGGACTTTAAAGTAACACTTTAGTGCAATGTATGGGATTCTATGGCATTTTCCTTGTCAATTTCAAGTCATGACATTTCATCAAATTGGACATGTTTATAGAATGGACTTCAACGGAATTTCATGGGATACCATCTTGTGATGTTTACCGGAAGAAGAATTTGTTTATGGAAGGCTGTTCGTGTTTTTTGGGGGTGGGGGATGCAGTGTGATTCTTGGAGTTTGACTGTGATGTCGTGGACTGAAGTTTTGGGGATGCACTAGAATTTCATGGCAAGGATTCTTGGAAATTTCTTGGAATGAAATGTCATGGGTTTTGGGGCATGGGGTGGAGTGTCATGGCATAAGATTCAAGGAATGCCATGTAAAACAATTACATTAGCATTGACAAGACATGTCATTAGAATGAAAGAATTGTATTAGCCTCAACAAAACATTGTAACAACACTGACACATATTACATGAATATGAGAGTAATACTATTACTGCCTTTGTTCAACATTAGTCCTACAAAAACACTGGATTTCAACTACACTGCATATGAAGAAATGAACAAGCGCACAAAAGGGAATACCGAAAGCAGCTCTTTTATTTACACGCTCCCCTGCATCAAAAAGCACCAGACTGCCCCGTGTGAGGCTCGAACTCACGACCTTCAGATTATGAGACTGACGCGCTGCCTAACTGCGCCAACGAGGCACGGGCGGTGACTAGCTGTGAGCGGTGACGCACTAGCTTCTAGACCACCTGCCGTTCGGTGCAGCTCCAATAGTACTGCTCACCCTGAGCCGTCATGTCAGGATGGCCGAGCGGTCTAAGGCGCTGCGTTCAGGTCGCAGTCTCCCCTGGAGGCGTGGGTTCGAATCCCACTTCTGACAAACCCAACCTTTGGCTGCGGGCTCAAGCTAGAGTCTTTAACCCTCTGGCAGGTTTACCCAGAAATGCATTAATGTGGACCAAGCACTGCATTTCTGTTCATGCTAGAATTAACCCAACATTACAGTAACACTGACCTGCGTTACATGGACTTTAAAGTAACACTTTAGTGCAATGTATGGGATTCTATGGCATTTTCCTTGTCAATTTCAAGTCATGACATTTCATCAAATTGGACATGTTTATAGAATGGACTTCAACGGAATTTCATGGGATACCATCTTGTGATGTTTACCGGAAGAAGAATTTGTTTATGGAAGGCTGTTCGTGTTTTTTGGGGGTGGGGGATGCAGTGTGATTCTTGGAGTTTGACTGTGATGTCGTGGACTGAAGTTTTGGGGATGCACTAGAATTTCATGGCAAGGATTCTTGGAAATTTCTTGGAATGAAATGTCATGGGTTTTGGGGCATGGGGTGGAGTGTCATGGCATAAGATTCAAGGAATGCCATGTAAAACAATTACATTAGCATTGACAAGACATGTCATTAGAATGAAAGAATTGTATTAGCCTCAACAAAACATTGTAACAACACTGACACATATTACATGAATATGAGAGTAATACTATTACTGCCTTTGTTCAACATTAGTCCTACAAAAACACTGGATTTCAATTACACTGCATATGAAGAAATGAACAAGCGCACAAAAGGGAATACCGAAAGCAGCTCTTTTATTTACACGCTCCCCTGCATCAAAAAGCACCAGACTGCCCCGTGTGAGGCTCGAACTCACGACCTTCAGATTATGAGACTGACGCGCTGCCTAACTGCGCCAACGAGGCACGGGCGGTGACTAGCTGTGAGCGGTGACGCACTAGCTTCTAGACCACCTGCCGTTCGGTGCAGCTCCAACAGTACTGCTCACCCTGAGCCGTCACGTCAGGATGGCCGAGCGGTCTAAGGCGCTGCGTTCAGGTCGCAGTCTCCCCTGGAGGCGTGGGTTCGAATCCCACTTCTGACAAACCCAACCTTTGGCTGCGGGCTCAAGCTAGAGTCTTTAACCCTCTGGCAGGTTTACCCAGAAATGCATTCATGTGGACCAAGCACTGCATTTCTGTTCATGCTAGAATTAACCCAACATTACAGTAACACTGACCTGCGTTACATGGACTTTAAAGTAACACTTTAGTGCAATGTATGGGATTCTATGGCATTTTCCTTGTCAATTTCAAGTCATGACATTTCATCAAATTGGACATGTTTATAGAATGGACTTCAACGGAATTTCATGGGATACCATCTTGTGATGTTTACCGGAAGAAGAATTTGTTTATGGAAGGCTGTTCGTGTTTTTTGGGGGTGGGGGATGCAGTGTGATTCTTGGAGTTTGACTGTGATGTCGTGGACTGAAGTTTTGGGGATGCACTAGAATTTCATGGCAAGGATTCTTGGAAATTTCTTGGAATGAAATGTCATGGGTTTTGGGGCATGGGGTGGAGTGTCATGGCATAAGATTCAAGGAATGCCATGTAAAACATTACATTAGCATTGACAAGACATGTCATTAGAATGAAAGAATTGTATTAGCCTTAACAAAACATTGTAACAACACTGACACATATTACATGAATATGAGAGTAATACTATTACTGCCTTTGTTCAACATTAGTCCTACAAAAACACTGGATTTCAACTACACTGCATATGAAGAAATGAACAAGCGCACAAAAGGGAATACCGAAAGCAGCTCTTTTATTTACACGCTCCCCTGCATCAAAAAGCACCAGACTGCCCCATGTGAGGCTCGAACTCACGACCTTCAGATTATGAGACTGACGCGCTGCCTAACTGCGCCAACGAGGCACGGGCGGTGACTAGCTGTGAGCGGTGACGCACTAGCTTCTAGACCACCTGCCGTTCGGTGCAGCTCCAACAGTACTGCTCACCCTGAGCCGTCACGTCAGGATGGCCGAGCGGTCTAAGGCGCTGCGTTCAGGTCGCAGTCTCCCCTGGAGGCGTGGGTTCGAATCCCACTTCTGACAAACCCAACCTTTGGCTGCGGGCTCAAGCTAGAGTCTTTAACCCTCTGGCAGGTTTACCCAGAAATGCATTCATGTGGACCAAGCACTGCATTTCTGTTCATGCTAGAATTAACCCAACATTACAGTAACACTGACCTGCGTTACATGGACTTTAAAGTAACACTTTAGTGCAATGTATGGGATTCTATGGCATTTTCCTTGTCAATTTCAAGTCATGACATTTCATCAAATTGGACATGTTTATAGAATGGACTTCAACGGAATTTCATGGGATACCATCTTGTGATGTTTACCGGAAGAAGAATTTGTTTATGGAAGGCTGTTCGTGTTTTTTGGGGGTGGGGGATGCAGTGTGATTCTTGGAGTTTGACTGTGATGTCGTGGACTGAAGTTTTGGGGATGCACTAGAATTTCATGGCAAGGATTCTTGGAAATTTCTTGGAATGAAATGTCATGGGTTTTGGGGCATGGGGTAGAGTGTCATGGCATAAGATTCAAGGAATGCCATGTAAAACAATTACATTAGCATTGACAAGACATGTCATTAGAATGAAAGAATTGTATTAGCCTTAACAAAACATTGTAACAACACTGACACATATTACATGAATATGAGAGTAATACTATTACTGCCTTTGTTCAACATTAGTCCTACAAAAACACTGGATTTCAATTACACTGCATATGAAGAAATGAACAAGCGCACAAAAGGGAATACCGAAAGCAGCTCTTTTATTTACACGCTCCCCTGCATCAAAAAGCACCAGACTGCCCCGTGTGAGGCTCGAACTCACGACCTTCAGATTATGAGACTGACGCGCTGCCTAACTGCGCCACCGAGGCACGGGCGGTGACTAGCTGTGAGCGGTGATGCACTAGCTTCTAGACCACCTGCCGTTCGGTGCAGCTCCAACAGTACTGCTCACCCTGAGCCGTCACGTCAGGATGGCCGAGCGGTCTAAGGCGCTGAGTTCAGGTCGCAGTCTCCCCTGGAGGCGTGGGTTCGAATCCCACTTCTGACAAACCCAACCTTTGGCTGCGGGCTCAAGCTAGAGTCTTTAACCCTCTGGCAGGTTTACCCAGAAATGCATTCATGTGGACCAAGCACTGCATTTCTGTTCATGCTAGAATTAACCCAACATTACAGTAACACTGACCTGCGTTACATGGACTTTAAAGTAACACTTTAGTGCAATGTATGGGATTCTATGGCATTTTCCTTGTCAATTTCAAGTCATGACATTTCATCAAATTGGACATGTTTATAGAATGGACTTCAACGGAATTTCATGGGATACCATCTTGTGATGTTTACCGGAAGAAGAATTTGTTTATGGAAGGCTGTTCGTGTTTTTTGGGGGTGGGGGATGCAGTGTGATTCTTGGAGTTTGACTGTGATGTCGTGGACTGAAGTTTTGGGGATGCACTAGAATTTCATGGCAAGGATTCTTGGAAATTTCTTGGAATGAAATGTCATGGGTTTTGGGGCATGGGGTGGAGTGTCATGGCATAAGATTCAAGGAATGCCATGTAAAACAATTACATTAGCATTGACAAGACATGTCATTAGAATGAAAGAATTGTATTAGCCTTAACAAAACATTGTAACAACACTGACACATATTACATGAATATGAGAGTAATACTATTACTGCCTTTGTTCAACATTAGTCCTACAAAAACACTGGATTTCAATTACACTGCATATGAAGAAATGAACAAGCGCACAAAAGGGAATACCGAAAGCAGCTCTTTTATTTACACGCTCCCCTGCATCAAAAAGCACCAGACTGCCCCGTGTGAGGCTCGAACTCACGACCTTCAGATTATGAGACTGACGCGCTGCCTAACTGCGCCAACGAGGCACGGGCGGTGACTAGCTGTGAGCGGTGACGCACTAGCTTCTAGACCACCTGCCGTTCGGTGCAGCTCCAACAGTACTGCTCACCCTGAGCCGTCACGTCAGGATGGCCGAGCGGTCTAAGGCGCTGCGTTCAGGTCGCAGTCTCCCCTGGAGGCGTGGGTTCGAATCCCACTTCTGACAAACCCAACCTTTGGCTGCGGGCTCAAGCTAGAGTCTTTAACCCTCTGGCAGGTTTACCCAGAAATGCATTCATGTGGACCAAGCACTGCATTTCTGTTCATGCTAGAATTAACCCAACATTACAGTAACACTGACCTGCGTTACATGGACTTTAAAGTAACACTTTAGTGCAATGTATGGGATTCTATGGCATTTTCCTTGTCAATTTCAAGTCATGACATTTCATCAAATTGGACATGTTTATAGAATGGACTTCAACGGAATTTCATGGGATACCATCTTGTGATGTTTACCGGAAGAAGAATTTGTTTATGGAAGGCTGTTCGTGTTTTTTGGGGGTGGGGGATGCAGTGTGATTCTTGGAGTTTGACTGTGATGTCGTGGACTGAAGTTTTGGGGATGCACTAGAATTTCATGGCAAGGATTCTTGGAAATTTCTTGGAATGAAATGTCATGGCTTTTGGGGCATGGGGTGGAGTGTCATGGCATAAGATTCAAGGAATGCCATGTAAAACAATTACATTAGCATTGACAAGACATGTCATTAGAATGAAAGAATTGTATTAGCCTTAACAAAACATTGTAACAACACTGACACATATTACATGAATATGAGAGTAATACTATTACTGCCTTTGTTCAACATTAGTCCTACAAAAACACTGGATTTCAATTACACTGCATATGAAGAAATGAACAAGCGCACAAAAGGGAATACCGAAAGCAGCTCTTTTATTTACACGCTCCCCTGCATCAAAAAGCACCAGACTGCCCCGTGTGAGGCTCGAACTCACGACCTTCAGATTATGAGACTGACGCGCTGCCTAACTGCGCCAACGAGGCACGGGCGGTGACTAGCTGTGAGCGGTGACGCACTAGCTTCTAGACCACCTGCCGTTCGGTGCAGCTCCAACAGTACTGCTCACCCTGAGCCGTCACGTCAGGATGGCAGAGCGGTCTAAGGCGCTGCGTTCAGGTCGCAGTCTCCCCTGGAGGCGTGGGTTAGAATCCCACTTCTGACAAACCCAACCTTTGGCTGCGGGCTCAAGCTAGAGTCTTTAACCCTCTGGCAGGTTTACCCAGAAATGCATTCATGTGGACCAAGCACTGCATTTCTGTTCATGCTAGAATTAACCCAACATTACAGTAACACTGACCTGCGTTACATGGACTTTAAAGTAACACTTTAGTGCAATGTATGGGATTCTATGGCATTTTCCTTGTCAATTTCAAGTCATGACATTTCATCAAATTGGACATGTTTATAGAATGGACTTCAACGGAATTTCATGGGATACCATCTTGTGATGTTTACCGGAAGAAGAATTTGTTTATGGAAGGCTGTTCGTGTTTTTTGGGGGTGGGGGATGCAGTGTGATTCTTGGAGTTTGACTGTGATGTCGTGGACTGAAGTTTTGGGGATGCACTAGAATTTCATGGCAAGGATTCTTGGAAATTTCTTGGAATGAAATGTCATGGGTTTTGGGGCATGGGGTGGAGTGTCATGGCATAAGATTCAAGGAATGCCATGTAAAACAATTACATTAGCATTGACAAGACATGTCATTAGAATGAAAGAATTGTATTAGCCTTAACAAAACATTGTAACAACACTGACACATATTACATGAATATGAGAGTAATACTATTACTGCCTTTGTTCAACATTAGTCCTACAAAAACACTGGATTTCAATTACACTGCATATGAAGAAATGAACAAGCGCACAAAAGGGAATACCGAAAGCAGCTCTTTTATTTACACGCTCCCCTGCATCAAAAAGCACCAGACTGCCCCGTGTGAGGCTCGAACTCACGACCTTCAGATTATGAGACTGACGCGCTGCCTAACTGCGCCAACGAGGCACGGGCGGTGACTAGCTGTGAGCGGTGACGCACTAGCTTCTAGACCACCTGCCGTTCGGTGCAGCTCCAACAGTACTGCTCACCCTGAGCCGTCACGTCAGGATGGCCGAGCGGTCTAAGGCGCTGCGTTCAGGTCGCAGTCTCCCCTGGAGGCGTGGGTTCGAATCCCACTTCTGACAAACCCAACCTTTGGCTGCGGGCTCAAGCTAGAGTCTTTAACCCTCTGGCAGGTTTACCCAGAAATGCATTAATGTGGACCAAGCACTGCATTTCTGTTCATGCTAGAATTAACCCAACATTACAGTAACACTGACCTGCGTTACATGGACTTTAAAGTAACACTTTAGTGCAATGTATGGGATTCTATGGCATTTTCCTTGTCAATTTCAAGTCATGACATTTCATCAAATTGGACATGTTTATAGAATGGACTTCAACGGAATTTCATGGGATACCATCTTGTGATGTTTACCGGAAGAAGAATTTGTTTATGGAAGGCTGTTCGTGTTTTTTGGGGGTGGGGGATGCAGTGTGATTCTTGGAGTTTGACTGTGATGTCGTGGACTGAAGTTTTGGGGATGCACTAGAATTTCATGGCAAGGATTCTTGGAAATTTCTTGGAATGAAATGTCATGGGTTTTGGGGCATGGGGTGGAGTGTCATGGCATAAGATTCAAGGAATGCCATGTAAAACAATTACATTAGCATTGACAAGACATGTCATTAGAATGAAAGAATTGTATTAGCCTTAACAAAACATTGTAACAACACTGACACATATTACATGAATATGAGAGTAATACTATTACTGCCTTTGTTCAACATTAGTCCTACAAAAACACTGGATTTCAATTACACTGCATATGAAGAAATGAACAAGCGCACAAAAGGGAATACCGAAAGCAGCTCTTTTATTTACACGCTCCCCTGCATCAAAAAGCACCAGACTGCCCCGTGTGAGGCTCGAACTCACGACCTTCAGATTATGAGACTGACGCGCTGCCTAACTGCGCCAACGAGGCACGGGCGGTGACTAGCTGTGAGCGGTGACGCACTAGCTTCTAGACCACCTGCCGTTCGGTGCAGCTCCAACAGTACTGCTCACCCTGAGCCGTCACGTCAGGATGGCCGAGCGGTCTAAGGCGCTGCGTTCAGGTCGCAGTCTCCCCTGGAGGCGTGGGTTCGAATCCCACTTCTGACAAACCCAACCTTTGGCTGCGGGCTCAAGCTAGAGTCTTTAACCCTCTGGCAGGTTTACCCAGAAATGCATTCATGTGGACCAAGCACTGCATTTCTGTTCATGCTAGAATTAACCCAACATTACAGTAACACTGACCTGCGTTACATGGACTTTAAAGTAACACTTTAGTGCAATGTATGGGATTCTATGGCATTTTCCTTGTCAATTTCAAGTCATGACATTTCATCAAATTGGACATGTTTATAGAATGGACTTCAACGGAATTTCATGGGATACCATCTTGTGATGTTTACCGGAAGAAGAATTTGTTTATGGAAGGCTGTTCGTGTTTTTTGGGGGTGGGGGATGCAGTGTGATTCTTGGAGTTTGACTGTGATGTCGTGGACTGAAGTTTTGGGGATGCACTAGAATTTCATGGCAAGGATTCTTGGAAATTTCTTGGAATGAAATGTCATGGGTTTTGGGGCATGGGGTGGAGTGTCATGGCATAAGATTCAAGGAATGCCATGTAAAACAATTACATTAGCATTGACAAGACATGTCATTAGAATGAAAGAATTGTATTAGCCTTAACAAAACATTGTAACAACACTGACACATATTACATGAATATGAGAGTAATACTATTACTGCCTTTGTTCAACATTAGTCCTACAAAAACACTGGATTTCAATTACACTGCATATGAAGAAATGAACAAGCGCACAAAAGGGAATACCGAAAGCAGCTCTTTTATTTACACGCTCCCCTGCATCAAAAAGCACCAGACTGCCCCGTGTGAGGCTCGAACTCACGACCTTCAGATTATGAGACTGACGCGCTGCCTAACTGCGCCAACGAGGCACGGGCGGTGACTAGCTGTGAGCGGTGACGCACTAGCTTCTAGACCACCTGCCGTTCGGTGCAGCTCCAACAGTACTGCTCACCCTGAGCCGTCACGTCAGGATGGCCGAGCGGTCTAAGGCGCTGCGTTCAGGTCGCAGTCTCCCCTGGAGGCGTGGGTTCGAATCCCACTTCTGACAAACCCAACCTTTGGCTGCGGGCTCAAGCTAGAGTCTTTAACCCTCTGGCAGGTTTACCCAGAAATGCATTCATGTGGACCAAGCACTGCATTTCTGTTCATGCTAGAATTAACCCAACATTACAGTAACACTGACCTGCGTTACATGGACTTTAAAGTAACACTTTAGTGCAATGTATGGGATTCTATGGCATTTTCCTTGTCAATTTCAAGTCATGACATTTCATCAAATTGGACATGTTTATAGAATGGACTTCAACGGAATTTCATGGGATACCATCTTGTGATGTTTACCGGAAGAAGAATTTGTTTATGGAAGGCTGTTCGTGTTTTTTGGGGGTGGGGGATGCAGTGTGATTCTTGGAGTTTGACTGTGATGTCGTGGACTGAAGTTTTGGGGATGCACTAGAATTTCATGGCAAGGATTCTTGGAAATTTCTTGGAATGAAATGTCATGGGTTTTGGGGCATGGGGTGGAGTGTCATGGCATAAGATTCAAGGAATGCCATGTAAAACAATTACATTAGCATTGACAAGACATGTCATTAGAATGAAAGAATTGTATTAGCCTTAACAAAACATTGTAACAACACTGACACATATTACATGAATATGAGAGTAATACTATTACTGCCTTTGTTCAACATTAGTCCTACAAAAACACTGGATTTCAATTACACTGCATATGAAGAAATGAACAAGCGCACAAAAGGGAATACCGAAAGCAGCTCTTTTATTTACACGCTCCCCTGCATCAAAAAGCACCAGACTGCCCCGTGTGAGGCTCGAACTCACGACCTTCAGATTATGAGACTGACGCGCTGCCTAACTGCGCCAACGAGGCACGGGCGGTGACTAGCTGTGAGCGGTGACGCACTAGCTTCTAGACCACCTGCCGTTCGGTGCAGCTCCAACAGTACTGCTCACCCTGAGCCGTCACGTCAGGATGGCCGAGCGGTCTAAGGCGCTGCGTTCAGGTCGCAGTCTCCCCTGGAGGCGTGGGTTCGAATCCCACTTCTGACAAACCCAACCTTTGGCTGCGGGCTCAAGCTAGAGTCTTTAACCCTCTGGCAGGTTTACCCAGAAATGCATTCATGTGGACCAAGCACTGCATTTCTGTTCATGCTAGAATTAACCCAACATTACAGTAACACTGACCTGCGTTACATGGACTTTAAAGTAACACTTTAGTGCAATGTATGGGATTCTATGGCATTTTCCTTGTCAATTTCAAGTCATGACATTTCATCAAATTGGACATGTTTATAGAATGGACTTCAACGGAATTTCATGGGATACCATCTTGTGATGTTTACCGGAAGAAGAATTTGTTTATGGAAGGCTGTTCGTGTTTTTTGGGGGTGGGGGATGCAGTGTGATTCTTGGAGTTTGACTGTGATGTCGTGGACTGAAGTTTTGGGGATGCACTAGAATTTCATGGCAAGGATTCTTGGAAATTTCTTGGAATGAAATGTCATGGCTTTTGGGGCATGGGGTGGAGTGTCATGGCATAAGATTCAAGGAATGCCATGTAAAACAATTACATTAGCATTGACAAGACATGTCATTAGAATGAAAGAATTGTATTAGCCTTAACAAAACATTGTAACAACACTGACACATATTACATGAATATGAGAGTAATACTATTACTGCCTTTGTTCAACATTAGTCCTACAAAAACACTGGATTTCAATTACACTGCATATGAAGAAATGAACAAGCGCACAAAAGGGAATACCGAAAGCAGCTCTTTTATTTACACGCTCCCCTGCATCAAAAAGCACCAGACTGCCCCGTGTGAGGCTCGAACTCACGACCTTCAGATTATGAGACTGACGCGCTGCCTAACTGCGCCAACGAGGCACGGGCGGTGACTAGCTGTGAGCGGTGACGCACTAGCTTCTAGACCACCTGCCGTTCGGTGCAGCTCCAACAGTACTGCTCACCCTGAGCCGTCACGTCAGGATGGCAGAGCGGTCTAAGGCGCTGCGTTCAGGTCGCAGTCTCCCCTGGAGGCGTGGGTTAGAATCCCACTTCTGACAAACCCAACCTTTGGCTGCGGGCTCAAGCTAGAGTCTTTAACCCTCTGGCAGGTTTACCCAGAAATGCATTCATGTGGACCAAGCACTGCATTTCTGTTCATGCTAGAATTAACCCAACATTACAGTAACACTGACCTGCGTTACATGGACTTTAAAGTAACACTTTAGTGCAATGTATGGGATTCTATGGCATTTTCCTTGTCAATTTCAAGTCATGACATTTCATCAAATTGGACATGTTTATAGAATGGACTTCAACGGAATTTCATGGGATACCATCTTGTGATGTTTACCGGAAGAAGAATTTGTTTATGGAAGGCTGTTCGTGTTTTTTGGGGGTGGGGGATGCAGTGTGATTCTTGGAGTTTGACTGTGATGTCGTGGACTGAAGTTTTGGGGATGCACTAGAATTTCATGGCAAGGATTCTTGGAAATTTCTTGGAATGAAATGTCATGGGTTTTGGGGCATGGGGTGGAGTGTCATGGCATAAGATTCAAGGAATGCCATGTAAAACAATTACATTAGCATTGACAAGACATGTCATTAGAATGAAAGAATTGTATTAGCCTTAACAAAACATTGTAACAACACTGACACATATTACATGAATATGAGAGTAATACTATTACTGCCTTTGTTCAACATTAGTCCTACAAAAACACTGGATTTCAATTACACTGCATATGAAGAAATGAACAAGCGCACAAAAGGGAATACCGAAAGCAGCTCTTTTATTTACACGCTCCCCTGCATCAAAAAGCACCAGACTGCCCCGTGTGAGGCTCGAACTCACGACCTTCAGATTATGAGACTGACGCGCTGCCTAACTGCGCCAACGAGGCACGGGCGGTGACTAGCTGTGAGCGGTGACGCACTAGCTTCTAGACCACCTGCCGTTCGGTGCAGCTCCAACAGTACTGCTCACCCTGAGCCGTCACGTCAGGATGGCCGAGCGGTCTAAGGCGCTGCGTTCAGGTCGCAGTCTCCCCTGGAGGCGTGGGTTCGAATCCCACTTCTGACAAACCCAACCTTTGGCTGCGGGCTCAAGCTAGAGTCTTTAACCCTCTGGCAGGTTTACCCAGAAATGCATTAATGTGGACCAAGCACTGCATTTCTGTTCATGCTAGAATTAACCCAACATTACAGTAACACTGACCTGCGTTACATGGACTTTAAAGTAACACTTTAGTGCAATGTATGGGATTCTATGGCATTTTCCTTGTCAATTTCAAGTCATGACATTTCATCAAATTGGACATGTTTATAGAATGGACTTCAACGGAATTTCATGGGATACCATCTTGTGATGTTTACCGGAAGAAGAATTTGTTTATGGAAGGCTGTTCGTGTTTTTTGGGGGTGGGGGATGCAGTGTGATTCTTGGAGTTTGACTGTGATGTCGTGGACTGAAGTTTTGGGGATGCACTAGAATTTCATGGCAAGGATTCTTGGAAATTTCTTGGAATGAAATGTCATGGGTTTTGGGGCATGGGGTGGAGTGTCATGGCATAAGATTCAAGGAATGCCATGTAAAACAATTACATTAGCATTGACAAGACATGTCATTAGAATGAAAGAATTGTATTAGCCTTAACAAAACATTGTAACAACACTGACACATATTACATGAATATGAGAGTAATACTATTACTGCCTTTGTTCAACATTAGTCCTACAAAAACACTGGATTTCAATTACACTGCATATGAAGAAATGAACAAGCGCACAAAAGGGAATACCGAAAGCAGCTCTTTTATTTACACGCTCCCCTGCATCAAAAAGCACCAGACTGCCCCGTGTGAGGCTCGAACTCACGACCTTCAGATTATGAGACTGACGCGCTGCCTAACTGCGCCAACGAGGCACGGGCGGTGACTAGCTGTGAGCGGTGACGCACTAGCTTCTAGACCACCTGCCGTTCGGTGCAGCTCCAACAGTACTGCTCACCCTGAGCCGTCACGTCAGGATGGCCGAGCGGTCTAAGGCGCTGCGTTCAGGTCGCAGTCTCCCCTGGAGGCGTGGGTTCGAATCCCACTTCTGACAAACCCAACCTTTGGCTGCGGGCTCAAGCTAGAGTCTTTAACCCTCTGGCAGGTTTACCCAGAAATGCATTCATGTGGACCAAGCACTGCATTTCTGTTCATGCTAGAATTAACCCAACATTACAGTAACACTGACCTGCGTTACATGGACTTTAAAGTAACACTTTAGTGCAATGTATGGGATTCTATGGCATTTTCCTTGTCAATTTCAAGTCATGACATTTCATCAAATTGGACATGTTTATAGAATGGACTTCAACGGAATTTCATGGGATACCATCTTGTGATGTTTACCGGAAGAAGAATTTGTTTATGGAAGGCTGTTCGTGTTTTTTGGGGGTGGGGGATGCAGTGTGATTCTTGGAGTTTGACTGTGATGTCGTGGACTGAAGTTTTGGGGATGCACTAGAATTTCATGGCAAGGATTCTTGGAAATTTCTTGGAATGAAATGTCATGGGTTTTGGGGCATGGGGTGGAGTGTCATGGCATAAGATTCAAGGAATGCCATGTAAAACAATTACATTAGCATTGACAAGACATGTCATTAGAATGAAAGAATTGTATTAGCCTTAACAAAACATTGTAACAACACTGACACATATTACATGAATATGAGAGTAATACTATTACTGCCTTTGTTCAACATTAGTCCTACAAAAACACTGGATTTCAATTACACTGCATATGAAGAAATGAACAAGCGCACAAAAGGGAATACCGAAAGCAGCTCTTTTATTTACACGCTCCCCTGCATCAAAAAGCACCAGACTGCCCCGTGTGAGGCTCGAACTCACGACCTTCAGATTATGAGACTGACGCGCTGCCTAACTGCGCCAACGAGGCACGGGCGGTGACTAGCTGTGAGCGGTGACGCACTAGCTTCTAGACCACCTGCCGTTCGGTGCAGCTCCAACAGTACTGCTCACCCTGAGCCGTCACGTCAGGATGGCCGAGCGGTCTAAGGCGCTGCGTTCAGGTCGCAGTCTCCCCTGGAGGCGTGGGTTCGAATCCCACTTCTGACAAACCCAACCTTTGGCTGCGGGCTCAAGCTAGAGTCTTTAACCCTCTGGCAGGTTTACCCAGAAATGCATTCATGTGGACCAAGCACTGCATTTCTGTTCATGCTAGAATTAACCCAACATTACAGTAACACTGACCTGCGTTACATGGACTTTAAAGTAACACTTTAGTGCAATGTATGGGATTCTATGGCATTTTCCTTGTCAATTTCAAGTCATGACATTTCATCAAATTGGACATGTTTATAGAATGGACTTCAACGGAATTTCATGGGATACCATCTTGTGATGTTTACCGGAAGAAGAATTTGTTTATGGAAGGCTGTTCGTGTTTTTTGGGGGTGGGGGATGCAGTGTGATTCTTGGAGTTTGACTGTGATGTCGTGGACTGAAGTTTTGGGGATGCACTAGAATTTCATGGCAAGGATTCTTGGAAATTTCTTGGAATGAAATGTCATGGGTTTTGGGGCATGGGGTGGAGTGTCATGGCATAAGATTCAAGGAATGCCATGTAAAACAATTACATTAGCATTGACAAGACATGTCATTAGAATGAAAGAATTGTATTAGCCTTAACAAAACATTGTAACAACACTGACACATATTACATGAATATGAGAGTAATACTATTACTGCCTTTGTTCAACATTAGTCCTACAAAAACACTGGATTTCAATTACACTGCATATGAAGAAATGAACAAGCGCACAAAAGGGAATACCGAAAGCAGCTCTTTTATTTACACGCTCCCCTGCATCAAAAAGCACCAGACTGCCCCGTGTGAGGCTCGAACTCACGACCTTCAGATTATGAGACTGACGCGCTGCCTAACTGCGCCAACGAGGCACGGGCGGTGACTAGCTGTGAGCGGTGACGCACTAGCTTCTAGACCACCTGCCGTTCGGTGCAGCTCCAACAGTACTGCTCACCCTGAGCCGTCACATCAGGATGGCCGAGCGGTCTAAGGCGCTGCGTTCAGGTCGCAGTCTCCCCTGGAGGCGTGGGTTCGAATCCCACTTCTGACAAACCCAACCTTTGGCTGCGGGCTCAAGCTAGAGTCTTTAACCCTCTGGCAGGTTTACCCAGAAATGCATTAATGTGGACCAAGCACTGCATTTCTGTTCATGCTAGAATTAACCCAACATTACAGTAACACTGACCTGCGTTACATGGACTTTAAAGTAACACTTTAGTGCAATGTATGGGATTCTATGGCATTTTCCTTGTCAATTTCAAGTCATGACATTTCATCAAATTGGACATGTTTATAGAATGGACTTCAACGGAATTTCATGGGATACCATCTTGTGATGTTTACCGGAAGAAGAATTTGTTTATGGAAGGCTGTTCGTGTTTTTTGGGGGTGGGGGATGCAGTGTGATTCTTGGAGTTTGACTGTGATGTCGTGGACTGAAGTTTTGGGGATGCACTAGAATTTCATGGCAAGGATTCTTGGAAATTTCTTGGAATGAAATGTCATGGGTTTTGGGGCATGGGGTGGAGTGTCATGGCATAAGATTCAAGGAATGCCATGTAAAACAATTACATTAGCATTGACAAGACATGTCATTAGAATGAAAGAATTGTATTAGCCTTAACAAAACATTGTAACAACACTGACACATATTACATGAATATGAGAGTAATACTATTACTGCCTTTGTTCAACATTAGTCCTACAAAAACACTGGATTTCAACTACACTGCATATGAAGAAATGAACAAGCGCACAAAAGGGAATACCGAAAGCAGCTCTTTTATTTACACGCTCCCCTGCATCAAAAAGCACCAGACTGCCCCGTGTGAGGCTCGAACTCACGACCTTCAGATTATGAGACTGACGCGCTGCCTAACTGCGCCAACGAGGCACGGGCGGTGACTAGCTGTGAGCGGTGACGCACTAGCTTCTAGACCACCTGCCGTTCGGTGCAGCTCCAACAGTACTGCTCACCCTGAGCCGTCACGTCAGGATGGCCGAGCGGTCTAAGGCGCTGCGTTCAGGTCGCAGTCTCCCCTGGAGGCGTGGGTTCGAATCCCACTTCTGACAAACCCAACCTTTGGCTGCGGGCTCAAGCTAGAGTCTTTAACCCTCTGGCAGGTTTACCCAGAAATGCATTCATGTGGACCAAGCACTGCATTTCTGTTCATGCTAGAATTAACCCAACATTACAGTAACACTGACCTGCGTTACATGGACTTTAAAGTAACACTTTAGTGCAATGTATGGGATTCTATGGCATTTTCCTTGTCAATTTCAAGTCATGACATTTCATCAAATTGGACATGTTTATAGAATGGACTTCAACGGAATTTCATGGGATACCATCTTGTGATGTTTACCGGAAGAAGAATTTGTTTATGGAAGGCTGTTCGTGATTTTTGGGGGTGGGGGATGCAGTGTGATTCTTGGAGTTTGACTGTGATGTCGTGGACTGAAGTTTTGGGGATGCACTAGAATTTCATGGCAAGGATTCTTGGAAATTTCTTGGAATGAAATGTCATGGGTTTTGGGGCATGGGGTGGAGTGTCATGGCATAAGATTCAAGGAATGCCATGTAAAACAATTACATTAGCATTGACAAGACATGTCATTAGAATGAAAGAATTGTATTAGCCTTAACAAAACATTGTAACAACACTGACACATATTACATGAATATGAGAGTAATACTATTACTGCCTTTGTTCAACATTAGTCCTACAAAAACACTGGATTTCAACTACACTGCATATGAAGAAATGAACAAGCGCACAAAAGGGAATACCGAAAGCAGCTCTTTTATTTACACGCTCCCCTGCATCAAAAAGCACCAGACTGCCCCGTGTGAGGCTCGAACTCACGACCTTCAGATTATGAGACTGACGCGCTGCCTAACTGCGCCAACGAGGCACGGGCGGTGACTAGCTGTGAGCGGTGACGCACTAGCTTCTAGACCACCTGCCGTTCGGTGCAGCTCCAACAGTACTGCTCACCCTGAGCCGTCACGTCAGGATGGCCGAGCGGTCTAAGGCGCTGCGTTCAGGTCGCAGTCTCCCCTGGAGGCGTGGGTTCGAATCCCACTTCTGACAAACCCAACCTTTGGCTGCGGGCTCAAGCTAGAGTCTTTAACCCTCTGGCAGGTTTACCCAGAAATGCATTCATGTGGACCAAGCACTGCATTTCTGTTCATGCTAGAATTAACCCAACATTACAGTAACACTGACCTGCGTTACATGGACTTTAAAGTAACACTTTAGTGCAATGTATGGGATTCTATGGCATTTTCCTTGTCAATTTCAAGTCATGACATTTCATCAAATTGGACATGTTTATAGAATGGACTTCAACGGAATTTCATGGGATACCATCTTGTGATGTTTACCGGAAGAAGAATTTGTTTATGGAAGGCTGTTCGTGTTTTTTGGGGGTGGGGGATGCAGTGTGATTCTTGGAGTTTGACTGTGATGTCGTGGACTGAAGTTTTGGGGATGCACTAGAATTTCATGGCAAGGATTCTTGGAAATTTCTTGGAATGAAATGTCATGGGTTTTGGGGCATGGGGTGGAGTGTCATGGCATAAGATTCAAGGAATGCCATGTAAAACATTACATTAGCATTGACAAGACATGTCATTAGAATGAAAGAATTGTATTAGCCTTAACAAAACATTGTAACAACACTGACACATATTACATGAATATGAGAGTAATACTATTACTGCCTTTGTTCAACATTAGTCCTACAAAAACACTGGATTTCAACTACACTGCATATGAAGAAATGAACAAGCGCACAAAAGGGAATACCGAAAGCAGCTCTTTTATTTACACGCTCCCCTGCATCAAAAAGCACCAGACTGCCCCGTGTGAGGCTCGAACTCACGACCTTCAGATTATGAGACTGACGCGCTGCCTAACTGCGCCAACGAGGCACGGGCGGTGACTAGCTGTGAGCGGTGACGCACTAGCTTCTAGACCACCTGCCGTTCGGTGCAGCTCCAACAGTACTGCTCACCCTGAGCCGTCACGTCAGGATGGCCGAGCGGTCTAAGGCGCTGCGTTCAGGTCGCAGTCTCCCCTGGAGGCGTGGGTTCGAATCCCACTTCTGACAAACCCAACCTTTGGCTGCGGGCTCAAGCTAGAGTCTTTAACCCTCTGGCAGGTTTACCCAGAAATGCATTCATGTGGACCAAGCACTGCATTTCTGTTCATGCTAGAATTAACCCAACATTACAGTAACACTGACCTGCGTTACATGGACTTTAAAGTAACACTTTAGTGCAATGTATGGGATTCTATGGCATTTTCCTTGTCAATTTCAAGTCATGACATTTCATCAAATTGGACATGTTTATAGAATGGACTTCAACGGAATTTCATGGGATACCATCTTGTGATGTTTACCGGAAGAAGAATTTGTTTATGGAAGGCTGTTCGTGTTTTTTGGGGGTGGGGGATGCAGTGTGATTCTTGGAGTTTGACTGTGATGTCGTGGACTGAAGTTTTGGGGATGCACTAGAATTTCATGGCAAGGATTCTTGGAAATTTCTTGGAATGAAATGTCATGGGTTTTGGGGCATGGGGTGGAGTGTCATGGCATAAGATTCAAGGAATGCCATGTAAAACAATTACATTAGCATTGACAAGACATGTCATTAGAATGAAAGAATTGTATTAGCCTCAACAAAACATTGTAACAACACTGACACATATTACATGAATATGAGAGTAATACTATTACTGCCTTTGTTCAACATTAGTCCTACAAAAACACTGGATTTCAACTACACTGCATATGAAGAAATGAACAAGCGCACAAAAGGGAATACCGAAAGCAGCTCTTTTATTTACACGCTCCCCTGCATCAAAAAGCACCAGACTGCCCCGTGTGAGGCTCGAACTCACGACCTTCAGATTATGAGACTGACGCGCTGCCTAACTGCGCCAACGAGGCACGGGCGGTGACTAGCTGTGAGCGGTGACGCACTAGCTTCTAGACCACCTGCCGTTCGGTGCAGCTCCAACAGTACTGCTCACCCTGAGCCGTCACGTCAGGATGGCCGAGCGGTCTAAGGCGCTGCGTTCAGGTCGCAGTCTCCCCTGGAGGCGTGGGTTCGAATCCCACTTCTGACAAACCCAACCTTTGGCTGCGGGCTCAAGCTAGAGTCTTTAACCCTCTGGCAGGTTTACCCAGAAATGCATTAATGTGGACCAAGCACTGCATTTCTGTTCATGCTAGAATTAACCCAACATTACAGTAACACTGACCTGCGTTACATGGACTTTAAAGTAACACTTTAGTGCAATGTATGGGATTCTATGGCATTTTCCTTGTCAATTTCAAGTCATGACATTTCATCAAATTGGACATGTTTATAGAATGGACTTCAACGGAATTTCATGGGATACCATCTTGTGATGTTTACCGGAAGAAGAATTTGTTTATGGAAGGCTGTTCGTGTTTTTTGGGGGTGGGGGATGCAGTGTGATTCTTGGAGTTTGACTGTGATGTCGTGGACTGAAGTTTTGGGGATGCACTAGAATTTCATGGCAAGGATTCTTGGAAATTTCTTGGAATGAAATGTCATGGGTTTTGGGGCATGGGGTGGAGTGTCATGGCATAAGATTCAAGGAATGCCATGTAAAACATTACATTAGCATTGACAAGACATGTCATTAGAATGAAAGAATTGTATTAGCCTTAACAAAACATTGTAACAACACTGACACATATTACATGAATATGAGAGTAATACTATTACTGCCTTTGTTCAACATTAGTCCTACAAAAACACTGGATTTCAACTACACTGCATATGAAGAAATGAACAAGCGCACAAAAGGGAATACCGAAAGCAGCTCTTTTATTTACACGCTCCCCTGCATCAAAAAGCACCAGACTGCCCCGTGTGAGGCTCGAACTCACGACCTTCAGATTATGAGACTGACGCGCTGCCTAACTGCGCCAACGAGGCACGGGCGGTGACTAGCTGTGAGCGGTGACGCACTAGCTTCTAGACCACCTGCCGTTCGGTGCAGCTCCAATAGTACTGCTCACCCTGAGCCGTCACGTCAGGATGGCCGAGCGGTCTAAGGCGCTGCGTTCAGGTCGCAGTCTCCCCTGGAGGCGTGGGTTCGAATCCCACTTCTGACAAACCCAACCTTTGGCTGCGGGCTCAAGCTAGAGTCTTTAACCCTCTGGCAGGTTTACCCAGAAATGCATTAATGTGGACCAAGCACTGCATTTCTGTTCATGCTAGAATTAACCCAACATTACAGTAACACTGACCTGCGTTACATGGACTTTAAAGTAACACTTTAGTGCAATGTATGGGATTCTATGGCATTTTCCTTGTCAATTTCAAGTCATGACATTTCATCAAATTGGACATGTTTATAGAATGGACTTCAACGGAATTTCATGGGATACCATCTTGTGATGTTTACCGGAAGAAGAATTTGTTTATGGAAGGCTGTTCGTGTTTTTTGGGGGTGGGGGATGCAGTGTGATTCTTGGAGTTTGACTGTGATGTCGTGGACTGAAGTTTTGGGGATGCACTAGAATTTCATGGCAAGGATTCTTGGAAATTTCTTGGAATGAAATGTCATGGGTTTTGGGGCATGGGGTGGAGTGTCATGGCATAAGATTCAAGGAATGCCATGTAAAACAATTACATTAGCATTGACAAGACATGTCATTAGAATGAAAGAATTGTATTAGCCTCAACAAAACATTGTAACAACACTGACACATATTACATGAATATGAGAGTAATACTATTACTGCCTTTGTTCAACATTAGTCCTACAAAAACACTGGATTTCAATTACACTGCATATGAAGAAATGAACAAGCGCACAAAAGGGAATACCGAAAGCAGCTCTTTTATTTACACGCTCCCCTGCATCAAAAAGCACCAGACTGCCCCGTGTGAGGCTCGAACTCACGACCTTCAGATTATGAGACTGACGCGCTGCCTAACTGCGCCAACGAGGCACGGGCGGTGACTAGCTGTGAGCGGTGACGCACTAGCTTCTAGACCACCTGCCGTTCGGTGCAGCTCCAACAGTACTGCTCACCCTGAGCCGTCACGTCAGGATGGCCGAGCGGTCTAAGGCGCTGCGTTCAGGTCGCAGTCTCCCCTGGAGGCGTGGGTTCGAATCCCACTTCTGACAAACCCAACCTTTGGCTGCGGGCTCAAGCTAGAGTCTTTAACCCTCTGGCAGGTTTACCCAGAAATGCATTAATGTGGACCAAGCACTGCATTTCTGTTCATGCTAGAATTAACCCAACATTACAGTAACACTGACCTGCGTTACATGGACTTTAAAGTAACACTTTAGTGCAATGTATGGGATTCTATGGCATTTTCCTTGTCAATTTCAAGTCATGACATTTCATCAAATTGGACATGTTTATAGAATGGACTTCAACGGAATTTCATGGGATACCATCTTGTGATGTTTACCGGAAGAAGAATTTGTTTATGGAAGGCTGTTCGTGTTTTTTGGGGGTGGGGGATGCAGTGTGATTCTTGGAGTTTGACTGTGATGTCGTGGACTGAAGTTTTGGGGATGCACTAGAATTTCATGGCAAGGATTCTTGGAAATTTCTTGGAATGAAATGTCATGGGTTTTGGGGCATGGGGTGGAGTGTCATGGCATAAGATTCAAGGAATGCCATGTAAAACATTACATTAGCATTGACAAGACATGTCATTAGAATGAAAGAATTGTATTAGCCTTAACAAAACATTGTAACAACACTGACACATATTACATGAATATGAGAGTAATACTATTACTGCCTTTGTTCAACATTAGTCCTACAAAAACACTGGATTTCAACTACACTGCATATGAAGAAATGAACAAGCGCACAAAAGGGAATACCGAAAGCAGCTCTTTTATTTACACGCTCCCCTGCATCAAAAAGCACCAGACTGCCCCATGTGAGGCTCGAACTCACGACCTTCAGATTATGAGACTGACGCGCTGCCTAACTGCGCCAACGAGGCACGGGCGGTGACTAGCTGTGAGCGGTGACGCACTAGCTTCTAGACCACCTGCCGTTCGGTGCAGCTCCAACAGTACTGCTCACCCTGAGCCGTCACGTCAGGATGGCCGAGCGGTCTAAGGCGCTGCGTTCAGGTCGCAGTCTCCCCTGGAGGCGTGGGTTCGAATCCCACTTCTGACAAACCCAACCTTTGGCTGCGGGCTCAAGCTAGAGTCTTTAACCCTCTGGCAGGTTTACCCAGAAATGCATTCATGTGGACCAAGCACTGCATTTCTGTTCATGCTAGAATTAACCCAACATTACAGTAACACTGACCTGCGTTACATGGACTTTAAAGTAACACTTTAGTGCAATGTATGGGATTCTATGGCATTTTCCTTGTCAATTTCAAGTCATGACATTTCATCAAATTGGACATGTTTATAGAATGGACTTCAACGGAATTTCATGGGATACCATCTTGTGATGTTTACCGGAAGAAGAATTTGTTTATGGAAGGCTGTTCGTGTTTTTTGGGGGTGGGGGATGCAGTGTGATTCTTGGAGTTTGACTGTGATGTCGTGGACTGAAGTTTTGGGGATGCACTAGAATTTCATGGCAAGGATTCTTGGAAATTTCTTGGAATGAAATGTCATGGGTTTTGGGGCATGGGGTAGAGTGTCATGGCATAAGATTCAAGGAATGCCATGTAAAACAATTACATTAGCATTGACAAGACATGTCATTAGAATGAAAGAATTGTATTAGCCTTAACAAAACATTGTAACAACACTGACACATATTACATGAATATGAGAGTAATACTATTACTGCCTTTGTTCAACATTAGTCCTACAAAAACACTGGATTTCAATTACACTGCATATGAAGAAATGAACAAGCGCACAAAAGGGAATACCGAAAGCAGCTCTTTTATTTACACGCTCCCCTGCATCAAAAAGCACCAGACTGCCCCGTGTGAGGCTCGAACTCACGACCTTCAGATTATGAGACTGACGCGCTGCCTAACTGCGCCACCGAGGCACGGGCGGTGACTAGCTGTGAGCGGTGATGCACTAGCTTCTAGACCACCTGCCGTTCGGTGCAGCTCCAACAGTACTGCTCACCCTGAGCCGTCACGTCAGGATGGCCGAGCGGTCTAAGGCGCTGAGTTCAGGTCGCAGTCTCCCCTGGAGGCGTGGGTTCGAATCCCACTTCTGACAAACCCAACCTTTGGCTGCGGGCTCAAGCTAGAGTCTTTAACCCTCTGGCAGGTTTACCCAGAAATGCATTCATGTGGACCAAGCACTGCATTTCTGTTCATGCTAGAATTAACCCAACATTACAGTAACACTGACCTGCGTTACATGGACTTTAAAGTAACACTTTAGTGCAATGTATGGGATTCTATGGCATTTTCCTTGTCAATTTCAAGTCATGACATTTCATCAAATTGGACATGTTTATAGAATGGACTTCAACGGAATTTCATGGGATACCATCTTGTGATGTTTACCGGAAGAAGAATTTGTTTATGGAAGGCTGTTCGTGTTTTTTGGGGGTGGGGGATGCAGTGTGATTCTTGGAGTTTGACTGTGATGTCGTGGACTGAAGTTTTGGGGATGCACTAGAATTTCATGGCAAGGATTCTTGGAAATTTCTTGGAATGAAATGTCATGGGTTTTGGGGCATGGGGTGGAGTGTCATGGCATAAGATTCAAGGAATGCCATGTAAAACAATTACATTAGCATTGACAAGACATGTCATTAGAATGAAAGAATTGTATTAGCCTTAACAAAACATTGTAACAACACTGACACATATTACATGAATATGAGAGTAATACTATTACTGCCTTTGTTCAACATTAGTCCTACAAAAACACTGGATTTCAATTACACTGCATATGAAGAAATGAACAAGCGCACAAAAGGGAATACCGAAAGCAGCTCTTTTATTTACACGCTCCCCTGCATCAAAAAGCACCAGACTGCCCCGTGTGAGGCTCGAACTCACGACCTTCAGATTATGAGACTGACGCGCTGCCTAACTGCGCCAACGAGGCACGGGCGGTGACTAGCTGTGAGCGGTGACGCACTAGCTTCTAGACCACCTGCCGTTCGGTGCAGCTCCAACAGTACTGCTCACCCTGAGCCGTCACGTCAGGATGGCCGAGCGGTCTAAGGCGCTGCGTTCAGGTCGCAGTCTCCCCTGGAGGCGTGGGTTCGAATCCCACTTCTGACAAACCCAACCTTTGGCTGCGGGCTCAAGCTAGAGTCTTTAACCCTCTGGCAGGTTTACCCAGAAATGCATTAATGTGGACCAAGCACTGCATTTCTGTTCATGCTAGAATTAACCCAACATTACAGTAACACTGACCTGCGTTACATGGACTTTAAAGTAACACTTTAGTGCAATGTATGGGATTCTATGGCATTTTCCTTGTCAATTTCAAGTCATGACATTTCATCAAATTGGACATGTTTATAGAATGGACTTCAACGGAATTTCATGGGATACCATCTTGTGATGTTTACCGGAAGAAGAATTTGTTTATGGAAGGCTGTTCGTGTTTTTTGGGGGTGGGGGATGCAGTGTGATTCTTGGAGTTTGACTGTGATGTCGTGGACTGAAGTTTTGGGGATGCACTAGAATTTCATGGCAAGGATTCTTGGAAATTTCTTGGAATGAAATGTCATGGGTTTTGGGGCATGGGGTGGAGTGTCATGGCATAAGATTCAAGGAATGCCATGTAAAACAATTACATTAGCATTGACAAGACATGTCATTAGAATGAAAGAATTGTATTAGCCTTAACAAAACATTGTAACAACACTGACACATATTACATGAATATGAGAGTAATACTATTACTGCCTTTGTTCAACATTAGTCCTACAAAAACACTGGATTTCAATTACACTGCATATGAAGAAATGAACAAGCGCACAAAAGGGAATACCGAAAGCAGCTCTTTTATTTACACGCTCCCCTGCATCAAAAAGCACCAGACTGCCCCGTGTGAGGCTCGAACTCACGACCTTCAGATTATGAGACTGACGCGCTGCCTAACTGCGCCAACGAGGCACGGGCGGTGACTAGCTGTGAGCGGTGACGCACTAGCTTCTAGACCACCTGCCGTTCGGTGCAGCTCCAACAGTACTGCTCACCCTGAGCCGTCACGTCAGGATGGCCGAGCGGTCTAAGGCGCTGCGTTCAGGTCGCAGTCTCCCCTGGAGGCGTGGGTTCGAATCCCACTTCTGACAAACCCAACCTTTGGCTGCGGGCTCAAGCTAGAGTCTTTAACCCTCTGGCAGGTTTACCCAGAAATGCATTCATGTGGACCAAGCACTGCATTTCTGTTCATGCTAGAATTAACCCAACATTACAGTAACACTGACCTGCGTTACATGGACTTTAAAGTAACACTTTAGTGCAATGTATGGGATTCTATGGCATTTTCCTTGTCAATTTCAAGTCATGACATTTCATCAAATTGGACATGTTTATAGAATGGACTTCAACGGAATTTCATGGGATACCATCTTGTGATGTTTACCGGAAGAAGAATTTGTTTATGGAAGGCTGTTCGTGTTTTTTGGGGGTGGGGGATGCAGTGTGATTCTTGGAGTTTGACTGTGATGTCGTGGACTGAAGTTTTGGGGATGCACTAGAATTTCATGGCAAGGATTCTTGGAAATTTCTTGGAATGAAATGTCATGGGTTTTGGGGCATGGGGTGGAGTGTCATGGCATAAGATTCAAGGAATGCCATGTAAAACAATTACATTAGCATTGACAAGACATGTCATTAGAATGAAAGAATTGTATTAGCCTTAACAAAACATTGTAACAACACTGACACATATTACATGAATATGAGAGTAATACTATTACTGCCTTTGTTCAACATTAGTCCTACAAAAACACTGGATTTCAATTACACTGCATATGAAGAAATGAACAAGCGCACAAAAGGGAATACCGAAAGCAGCTCTTTTATTTACACGCTCCCCTGCATCAAAAAGCACCAGACTGCCCCGTGTGAGGCTCGAACTCACGACCTTCAGATTATGAGACTGACGCGCTGCCTAACTGCGCCAACGAGGCACGGGCGGTGACTAGCTGTGAGCGGTGACGCACTAGCTTCTAGACCACCTGCCGTTCGGTGCAGCTCCAACAGTACTGCTCACCCTGAGCCGTCACGTCAGGATGGCCGAGCGGTCTAAGGCGCTGCGTTCAGGTCGCAGTCTCCCCTGGAGGCGTGGGTTCGAATCCCACTTCTGACAAACCCAACCTTTGGCTGCGGGCTCAAGCTAGAGTCTTTAACCCTCTGGCAGGTTTACCCAGAAATGCATTAATGTGGACCAAGCACTGCATTTCTGTTCATGCTAGAATTAACCCAACATTACAGTAACACTGACCTGCGTTACATGGACTTTAAAGTAACACTTTAGTGCAATGTATGGGATTCTATGGCATTTTCCTTGTCAATTTCAAGTCATGACATTTCATCAAATTGGACATGTTTATAGAATGGACTTCAACGGAATTTCATGGGATACCATCTTGTGATGTTTACCGGAAGAAGAATTTGTTTATGGAAGGCTGTTCGTGTTTTTTGGGGGTGGGGGATGCAGTGTGATTCTTGGAGTTTGACTGTGATGTCGTGGACTGAAGTTTTGGGGATGCACTAGAATTTCATGGCAAGGATTCTTGGAAATTTCTTGGAATGAAATGTCATGGGTTTTGGGGCATGGGGTGGAGTGTCATGGCATAAGATTCAAGGAATGCCATGTAAAACAATTACATTAGCATTGACAAGACATGTCATTAGAATGAAAGAATTGTATTAGCCTTAACAAAACATTGTAACAACACTGACACATATTACATGAATATGAGAGTAATACTATTACTGCCTTTGTTCAACATTAGTCCTACAAAAACACTGGATTTCAATTACACTGCATATGAAGAAATGAACAAGCGCACAAAAGGGAATACCGAAAGCAGCTCTTTTATTTACACGCTCCCCTGCATCAAAAAGCACCAGACTGCCCCGTGTGAGGCTCGAACTCACGACCTTCAGATTATGAGACTGACGCGCTGCCTAACTGCGCCAACGAGGCACGGGCGGTGACTAGCTGTGAGCGGTGACGCACTAGCTTCTAGACCACCTGCCGTTCGGTGCAGCTCCAACAGTACTGCTCACCCTGAGCCGTCACGTCAGGATGGCCGAGCGGTCTAAGGCGCTGCGTTCAGGTCGCAGTCTCCCCTGGAGGCGTGGGTTCGAATCCCACTTCTGACAAACCCAACCTTTGGCTGCGGGCTCAAGCTAGAGTCTTTAACCCTCTGGCAGGTTTACCCAGAAATGCATTCATGTGGACCAAGCACTGCATTTCTGTTCATGCTAGAATTAACCCAACATTACAGTAACACTGACCTGCGTTACATGGACTTTAAAGTAACACTTTAGTGCAATGTATGGGATTCTATGGCATTTTCCTTGTCAATTTCAAGTCATGACATTTCATCAAATTGGACATGTTTATAGAATGGACTTCAACGGAATTTCATGGGATACCATCTTGTGATGTTTACCGGAAGAAGAATTTGTTTATGGAAGGCTGTTCGTGTTTTTTGGGGGTGGGGGATGCAGTGTGATTCTTGGAGTTTGACTGTGATGTCGTGGACTGAAGTTTTGGGGATGCACTAGAATTTCATGGCAAGGATTCTTGGAAATTTCTTGGAATGAAATGTCATGGGTTTTGGGGCATGGGGTGGAGTGTCATGGCATAAGATTCAAGGAATGCCATGTAAAACAATTACATTAGCATTGACAAGACATGTCATTAGAATGAAAGAATTGTATTAGCCTTAACAAAACATTGTAACAACACTGACACATATTACATGAATATGAGAGTAATACTATTACTGCCTTTGTTCAACATTAGTCCTACAAAAACACTGGATTTCAATTACACTGCATATGAAGAAATGAACAAGCGCACAAAAGGGAATACCGAAAGCAGCTCTTTTATTTACACGCTCCCCTGCATCAAAAAGCACCAGACTGCCCCGTGTGAGGCTCGAACTCACGACCTTCAGATTATGAGACTGACGCGCTGCCTAACTGCGCCAACGAGGCACGGGCGGTGACTAGCTGTGAGCGGTGACGCACTAGCTTCTAGACCACCTGCCGTTCGGTGCAGCTCCAACAGTACTGCTCACCCTGAGCCGTCACGTCAGGATGGCCGAGCGGTCTAAGGCGCTGCGTTCAGGTCGCAGTCTCCCCTGGAGGCGTGGGTTCGAATCCCACTTCTGACAAACCCAACCTTTGGCTGCGGGCTCAAGCTAGAGTCTTTAACCCTCTGGCAGGTTTACCCAGAAATGCATTAATGTGGACCAAGCACTGCATTTCTGTTCATGCTAGAATTAACCCAACATTACAGTAACACTGACCTGCGTTACATGGACTTTAAAGTAACACTTTAGTGCAATGTATGGGATTCTATGGCATTTTCCTTGTCAATTTCAAGTCATGACATTTCATCAAATTGGACATGTTTATAGAATGGACTTCAACGGAATTTCATGGGATACCATCTTGTGATGTTTACCGGAAGAAGAATTTGTTTATGGAAGGCTGTTCGTGTTTTTTGGGGGTGGGGGATGCAGTGTGATTCTTGGAGTTTGACTGTGATGTCGTGGACTGAAGTTTTGGGGATGCACTAGAATTTCATGGCAAGGATTCTTGGAAATTTCTTGGAATGAAATGTCATGGGTTTTGGGGCATGGGGTGGAGTGTCATGGCATAAGATTCAAGGAATGCCATGTAAAACAATTACATTAGCATTGACAAGACATGTCATTAGAATGAAAGAATTGTATTAGCCTTAACAAAACATTGTAACAACACTGACACATATTACATGAATATGAGAGTAATACTATTACTGCCTTTGTTCAACATTAGTCCTACAAAAACACTGGATTTCAATTACACTGCATATGAAGAAATGAACAAGCGCACAAAAGGGAATACCGAAAGCAGCTCTTTTATTTACACGCTCCCCTGCATCAAAAAGCACCAGACTGCCCCGTGTGAGGCTCGAACTCACGACCTTCAGATTATGAGACTGACGCGCTGCCTAACTGCGCCAACGAGGCACGGGCGGTGACTAGCTGTGAGCGGTGACGCACTAGCTTCTAGACCACCTGCCGTTCGGTGCAGCTCCAACAGTACTGCTCACCCTGAGCCGTCACGTCAGGATGGCCGAGCGGTCTAAGGCGCTGCGTTCAGGTCGCAGTCTCCCCTGGAGGCGTGGGTTCGAATCCCACTTCTGACAAACCCAACCTTTGGCTGCGGGCTCAAGCTAGAGTCTTTAACCCTCTGGCAGGTTTACCCAGAAATGCATTCATGTGGACCAAGCACTGCATTTCTGTTCATGCTAGAATTAACCCAACATTACAGTAACACTGACCTGCGTTACATGGACTTTAAAGTAACACTTTAGTGCAATGTATGGGATTCTATGGCATTTTCCTTGTCAATTTCAAGTCATGACATTTCATCAAATTGGACATGTTTATAGAATGGACTTCAACGGAATTTCATGGGATACCATCTTGTGATGTTTACCGGAAGAAGAATTTGTTTATGGAAGGCTGTTCGTGTTTTTTGGGGGTGGGGGATGCAGTGTGATTCTTGGAGTTTGACTGTGATGTCGTGGACTGAAGTTTTGGGGATGCACTAGAATTTCATGGCAAGGATTCTTGGAAATTTCTTGGAATGAAATGTCATGGGTTTTGGGGCATGGGGTGGAGTGTCATGGCATAAGATTCAAGGAATGCCATGTAAAACAATTACATTAGCATTGACAAGACATGTCATTAGAATGAAAGAATTGTATTAGCCTTAACAAAACATTGTAACAACACTGACACATATTACATGAATATGAGAGTAATACTATTACTGCCTTTGTTCAACATTAGTCCTACAAAAACACTGGATTTCAATTACACTGCATATGAAGAAATGAACAAGCGCACAAAAGGGAATACCGAAAGCAGCTCTTTTATTTACACGCTCCCCTGCATCAAAAAGCACCAGACTGCCCCGTGTGAGGCTCGAACTCACGACCTTCAGATTATGAGACTGACGCGCTGCCTAACTGCGCCAACGAGGCACGGGCGGTGACTAGCTGTGAGCGGTGACACACTAGCTTCTAGACCACCTGCCGTTCGGTGCAGCTCCAACAGTACTGCTCACCCTGAGCCGTCACGTCAGGATGGCCGAGCGGTCTAAGGCGCTGCGTTCAGGTCGCAGTCTCCCCTGGAGGCGTGGGTTCGAATCCCACTTCTGACAAACCCAACCTTTGGCTGCGGGCTCAAGCTAGAGTCTTTAACCCTCTGGCAGGTTTACCCAGAAATGCATTCATGTGGACCAAGCACTGCATTTCTGTTCATGCTAGAATTAACCCAACATTACAGTAACACTGACCTGCGTTACATGGACTTTAAAGTAACACTTTAGTGCAATGTATGGGATTCTATGGCATTTTCCTTGTCAATTTCAAGTCATGACATTTCATCAAATTGGACATGTTTATAGAATGGACTTCAACGGAATTTCATGGGATACCATCTTGTGATGTTTACCGGAAGAAGAATTTGTTTATGGAAGGCTGTTCGTGTTTTTTGGGGGTGGGGGATGCAGTGTGATTCTTGGAGTTTGACTGTGATGTCGTGGACTGAAGTTTTGGGGATGCACTAGAATTTCATGGCAAGGATTCTTGGAAATTTCTTGGAATGAAATGTCATGGGTTTTGGGGCATGGGGTGGAGTGTCATGGCATAAGATTCAAGGAATGCCATGTAAAACATTACATTAGCATTGACAAGACATGTCATTAGAATGAAAGAATTGTATTAGCCTTAACAAAACATTGTAACAACACTGACACATATTACATGAATATGAGAGTAATACTATTACTGCCTTTGTTCAACATTAGTCCTACAAAAACACTGGATTTCAACTACACTGCATATGAAGAAATGAACAAGCGCACAAAAGGGAATACCGAAAGCAGCTCTTTTATTTACACGCTCCCCTGCATCAAAAAGCACCAGACTGGCCCGTGTGAGGCTCGAACTCACGACCTTCAGATTATGAGACTGACGCGCTGCCTAACTGCGCCAACGAGGCACGGGCGGTGACTAGCTGTGAGCGGTGACGCACTAGCTTCTAGACCACCTGCCGTTCGGTGCAGCTCCAACAGTACTGCTCACCCTGAGCCGTCACGTCAGGATGGCCGAGCGGTCTAAGGCGCTGCGTTCAGGTCGCAGTCTCCCCTGGAGGCGTGGGTTCGAATCCCACTTCTGACAAACCCAACCTTTGGCTGCGGGCTCAAGCTAGAGTCTTTAACCCTCTGGCAGGTTTACCCAGAAATGCATTCATGTGGACCAAGCACTGCATTTCTGTTCATGCTAGAATTAACCCAACATTACAGTAACACTGACCTGCGTTACATGGACTTTAAAGTAACACTTTAGTGCAATGTATGGGATTCTATGGCATTTTCCTTGTCAATTTCAAGTCATGACATTTCATCAAATTGGACATGTTTATAGAATGGACTTCAACGGAATTTCATGGGATACCATCTTGTGATGTTTACCGGAAGAAGAATTTGTTTATGGAAGGCTGTTCGTGTTTTTTGGGGGTGGGGGATGCAGTGTGATTCTTGGAGTTTGACTGTGATGTCGTGGACTGAAGTTTTGGGGATGCACTAGAATTTCATGGCAAGGATTCTTGGAAATTTCTTGGAATGAAATGTCATGGGTTTTGGGGCATGGGGTGGAGTGTCATGGCATAAGATTCAAGGAATGCCATGTAAAACATTACATTAGCATTGACAAGACATGTCATTAGAATGAAAGAATTGTATTAGCCTCAACAAAACATTGTAACAACACTGACACATATTACATGAATATGAGAGTAATACTATTACTGCCTTTGTTCAACATTAGTCCTACAAAAACACTGGATTTCAACTACACTGCATATGAAGAAATGAACAAGCGCACAAAAGGGAATACAGAAAGCAGCTCTTTTATTTACACGCTCCCCTGCATCAAAAAGCACCAGACTGCCCCGTGTGAGGCTCGAACTCACGACCTTCAGATTATGAGACTGACGCGCTGCCTAACTGCGCCAACGAGGCACGGGCGGTGACTAGCTGTGAGCGGTGACGCACTAGCTTCTAGACCACCTGCCGTTCGGTGCAGCTCCAACAGTACTGCTCACCCTGAGCCGTCACGTCAGGATGGCCGAGCGGTCTAAGGCGCTGCGTTCAGGTCGCAGTCTCCCCTGGAGGCGTGGGTTCGAATCCCACTTCTGACAAACCCAACCTTTGGCTGCGGGCTCAAGCTAGAGTCTTTAACCCTCTGGCAGGTTTACCCAGAAATGCATTAATGTGGACCAAGCACTGCATTTCTGTTCATGCTAGAATTAACCCAACATTACAGTAACACTGACCTGCGTTACATGGACTTTAAAGTAACACTTTAGTGCAATGTATGGGATTCTATGGCATTTTCCTTGTCAATTTCAAGTCATGACATTTCATCAAATTGGACATGTTTATAGAATGGACTTCAACGGAATTTCATGGGATACCATCTTGTGATGTTTACCGGAAGAAGAATTTGTTTATGGAAGGCTGTTCGTGTTTTTTGGGGGTGGGGGATGCAGTGTGATTCTTGGAGTTTGACTGTGATGTCGTGGACTGAAGTTTTGGGGATGCACTAGAATTTCATGGCAAGGATTCTTGGAAATTTCTTGGAATGAAATGTCATGGGTTTTGGGGCATGGGGTGGAGTGTCATGGCATAAGATTCAAGGAATGCCATGTAAAACATTACATTAGCATTGACAAGACATGTCATTAGAATGAAAGAATTGTATTAGCCTCAACAAAACATTGTAACAACACTGACACATATTACATGAATATGAGAGTAATACTATTACTGCCTTTGTTCAACATTAGTCCTACAAAAACACTGGATTTCAACTACACTGCATATGAAGAAATGAACAAGCGCACAAAAGGGAATACCGAAAGCAGCTCTTTTATTTACACGCTCCCCTGCATCAAAAAGCACCAGACTGGCCCGTGTGAGGCTCGAACTCACGACCTTCAGATTATGAGACTGACGCGCTGCCTAACTGCGCCAACGAGGCACGGGCGGTGACTAGCTGTGAGCGGTGACGCACTAGCTTCTAGACCACCTGCCGTTCGGTGCAGCTCCAACAGTACTGCTCACCCTGAGCCGTCACGTCAGGATGGCCGAGCGGTCTAAGGCGCTGCGTTCAGGTCGCAGTCTCCCCTGGAGGCGTGGGTTCGAATCCCACTTCTGACAAACCCAACCTTTGGCTGCGGGCTCAAGCTAGAGTCTTTAACCCTCTGGCAGGTTTACCCAGAAATGCATTAATGTGGACCAAGCACTGCATTTCTGTTCATGCTAGAATTAACCCAACATTACAGTAACACTGACCTGCGTTACATGGACTTTAAAGTAACACTTTAGTGCAATGTATGGGATTCTATGGCATTTTCCTTGTCAATTTCAAGTCATGACATTTCATCAAATTGGACATGTTTATAGAATGGACTTCAACGGAATTTCATGGGATACCATCTTGTGATGTTTACCGGAAGAAGAATTTGTTTATGGAAGGCTGTTCGTGTTTTTTGGGGGTGGGGGATGCAGTGTGATTCTTGGAGTTTGACTGTGATGTCGTGGACTGAAGTTTTGGGGATGCACTAGAATTTCATGGCAAGGATTCTTGGAAATTTCTTGGAATGAAATGTCATGGGTTTTGGGGCATGGGGTGGAGTGTCATGGCATAAGATTCAAGGAATGCCATGTAAAACATTACATTAGCATTGACAAGACATGTCATTAGAATGAAAGAATTGTATTAGCCTCAACAAAACATTGTAACAACACTGACACATATTACATGAATATGAGAGTAATACTATTACTGCCTTTGTTCAACATTAGTCCTACAAAAACACTGGATTTCAACTACACTGCATATGAAGAAATGAACAAGCGCACAAAAGGGAATACAGAAAGCAGCTCTTTTATTTACACGCTCCCCTGCATCAAAAAGCACCAGACTGCCCCGTGTGAGGCTCGAACTCACGACCTTCAGATTATGAGACTGACGCGCTGCCTAACTGCGCCAACGAGGCACGGGCGGTGACTAGCTGTGAGCGGTGACGCACTAGCTTCTAGACCACCTGCCGTTCGGTGCAGCTCCAACAGTACTGCTCACCCTGAGCCGTCACGTCAGGATGGCCGAGCGGTCTAAGGCGCTGCGTTCAGGTCGCAGTCTCCCCTGGAGGCGTGGGTTCGAATCCCACTTCTGACAAACCCAACCTTTGGCTGCGGGCTCAAGCTAGAGTCTTTAACCCTCTGGCAGGTTTACCCAGAAATGCATTAATGTGGACCAAGCACTGCATTTCTGTTCATGCTAGAATTAACCCAACATTACAGTAACACTGACCTGCGTTACATGGACTTTAAAGTAACACTTTAGTGCAATGTATGGGATTCTATGGCATTTTCCTTGTCAATTTCAAGTCATGACATTTCATCAAATTGGACATGTTTATAGAATGGACTTCAACGGAATTTCATGGGATACCATCTTGTGATGTTTACCGGAAGAAGAATTTGTTTATGGAAGGCTGTTCGTGTTTTTTGGGGGTGGGGGATGCAGTGTGATTCTTGGAGTTTGACTGTGATGTCGTGGACTGAAGTTTTGGGGATGCACTAGAATTTCATGGCAAGGATTCTTGGAAATTTCTTGGAATGAAATGTCATGGGTTTTGGGGCATGGGGTGGAGTGTCATGGCATAAGATTCAAGGAATGCCATGTAAAACATTACATTAGCATTGACAAGACATGTCATTAGAATGAAAGAATTGTATTAGCCTCAACAAAACATTGTAACAACACTGACACATATTACATGAATATGAGAGTAATACTATTACTGCCTTTGTTCAACATTAGTCCTACAAAAACACTGGATTTCAACTACACTGCATATGAAGAAATGAACAAGCGCACAAAAGGGAATACCGAAAGCAGCTCTTTTATTTACACGCTCCCCTGCATCAAAAAGCACCAGACTGGCCCGTGTGAGGCTCGAACTCACGACCTTCAGATTATGAGACTGACGCGCTGCCTAACTGCGCCAACGAGGCACGGGCGGTGACTAGCTGTGAGCGGTGACGCACTAGCTTCTAGACCACCTGCCGTTCGGTGCAGCTCCAACAGTACTGCTCACCCTGAGCCGTCACGTCAGGATGGCCGAGCGGTCTAAGGCGCTGCGTTCAGGTCGCAGTCTCCCCTGGAGGCGTGGGTTCGAATCCCACTTCTGACAAACCCAACCTTTGGCTGCGGGCTCAAGCTAGAGTCTTTAACCCTCTGGCAGGTTTACCCAGAAATGCATTAATGTGGACCAAGCACTGCATTTCTGTTCATGCTAGAATTAACCCAACATTACAGTAACACTGACCTGCGTTACATGGACTTTAAAGTAACACTTTAGTGCAATGTATGGGATTCTATGGCATTTTCCTTGTCAATTTCAAGTCATGACATTTCATCAAATTGGACATGTTTATAGAATGGACTTCAACGGAATTTCATGGGATACCATCTTGTGATGTTTACCGGAAGAAGAATTTGTTTATGGAAGGCTGTTCGTGTTTTTTGGGGGTGGGGGATGCAGTGTGATTCTTGGAGTTTGACTGTGATGTCGTGGACTGAAGTTTTGGGGATGCACTAGAATTTCATGGCAAGGATTCTTGGAAATTTCTTGGAATGAAATGTCATGGGTTTTGGGGCATGGGGTGGAGTGTCATGGCATAAGATTCAAGGAATGCCATGTAAAACATTACATTAGCATTGACAAGACATGTCATTAGAATGAAAGAATTGTATTAGCCTCAACAAAACATTGTAACAACACTGACACATATTACATGAATATGAGAGTAATACTATTACTGCCTTTGTTCAACATTAGTCCTACAAAAACACTGGATTTCAACTACACTGCATATGAAGAAATGAACAAGCGCACAAAAGGGAATACAGAAAGCAGCTCTTTTATTTACACGCTCCCCTGCATCAAAAAGCACCAGACTGCCCCGTGTGAGGCTCGAACTCACGACCTTCAGATTATGAGACTGACGCGCTGCCTAACTGCGCCAACGAGGCACGGGCGGTGACTAGCTGTGAGCGGTGACGCACTAGCTTCTAGACCACCTGCCGTTCGGTGCAGCTCCAACAGTACTGCTCACCCTGAGCCGTCACGTCAGGATGGCCGAGCGGTCTAAGGCGCTGCGTTCAGGTCGCAGTCTCCCCTGGAGGCGTGGGTTCGAATCCCACTTCTGACAAACCCAACCTTTGGCTGCGGGCTCAAGCTAGAGTCTTTAACCCTCTGGCAGGTTTACCCAGAAATGCATTAATGTGGACCAAGCACTGCATTTCTGTTCATGCTAGAATTAACCCAACATTACAGTAACACTGACCTGCGTTACATGGACTTTAAAGTAACACTTTAGTGCAATGTATGGGATTCTATGGCATTTTCCTTGTCAATTTCAAGTCATGACATTTCATCAAATTGGACATGTTTATAGAATGGACTTCAACGGAATTTCATGGGATACCATCTTGTGATGTTTACCGGAAGAAGAATTTGTTTATGGAAGGCTGTTCGTGTTTTTTGGGGGTGGGGGATGCAGTGTGATTCTTGGAGTTTGACTGTGATGTCGTGGACTGAAGTTTTGGGGATGCACTAGAATTTCATGGCAAGGATTCTTGGAAATTTCTTGGAATGAAATGTCATGGGTTTTGGGGCATGGGGTGGAGTGTCATGGCATAAGATTCAAGGAATGCCATGTAAAACAATTACATTAGCATTGACAAGACATGTCATTAGAATGAAAGAATTGTATTAGCCTCAACAAAACATTGTAACAACACTGACACATATTACATGAATATGAGAGTAATACTATTACTGCCTTTGTTCAACATTAGTCCTACAAAAACACTGGATTTCAACTACACTGCATATGAAGAAATGAACAAGCGCACAAAAGGGAATACCGAAAGCAGCTCTTTTATTTACACGCTCCCCTGCATCAAAAAGCACCAGACTGCCCCGTGTGAGGCTCGAACTCACGACCTTCAGATTATGAGACTGACGCGCTGCCTAACTGCGCCAACGAGGCACGGGCGGTGACTAGCTGTGAGCGGTGACGCACTAGCTTCTAGACCACCTGCCGTTCGGTGCAGCTCCAACAGTACTGCTCACCCTGAGCCGTCACGTCAGGATGGCCGAGCGGTCTAAGGCGCTGCGTTCAGGTCGCAGTCTCCCCTGGAGGCGTGGGTTCGAATCCCACTTCTGACAAACCCAACCTTTGGCTGCGGGCTCAAGCTAGAGTCTTTAACCCTCTGGCAGGTTTACCCAGAAATGCATTAATGTGGACCAAGCACTGCATTTCTGTTCATGCTAGAATTAACCCAACATTACAGTAACACTGACCTGCGTTACATGGACTTTAAAGTAACACTTTAGTGCAATGTATGGGATTCTATGGCATTTTCCTTGTCAATTTCAAGTCATGACATTTCATCAAATTGGACATGTTTATAGAATGGACTTCAACGGAATTTCATGGGATACCATCTTGTGATGTTTACCGGAAGAAGAATTTGTTTATGGAAGGCTGTTCGTGTTTTTTGGGGGTGGGGGATGCAGTGTGATTCTTGGAGTTTGACTGTGATGTCGTGGACTGAAGTTTTGGGGATGCACTAGAATTTCATGGCAAGGATTCTTGGAAATTTCTTGGAATGAAATGTCATGGGTTTTGGGGCATGGGGTGGAGTGTCATGGCATAAGATTCAAGGAATGCCATGTAAAACAATTACATTAGCATTGACAAGACATGTCATTAGAATGAAAGAATTGTATTAGCCTTAACAAAACATTGTAACAACACTGACACATATTACATGAATATGAGAGTAATACTATTACTGCCTTTGTTCAACATTAGTCCTACAAAAACACTGGATTTCAATTACACTGCATATGAAGAAATGAACAAGCGCACAAAAGGGAATACAGAAAGCAGCTCTTTTATTTACACGCTCCCCTGCATCAAAAAGCACCAGACTGCCCCGTGTGAGGCTCGAACTCACGACCTTCAGATTATGAGACTGACGCGCTGCCTAACTGCGCCAACGAGGCACGGGCGGTGACTAGCTGTGAGCGGTGACGCACTAGCTTCTAGACCACCTGCCGTTCGGTGCAGCTCCAACAGTACTGCTCACCCTGAGCCGTCACGTCAGGATGGCCGAGCGGTCTAAGGCGCTGCGTTCAGGTCGCAGTCTCCCCTGGAGGCGTGGGTTCGAATCCCACTTCTGACAAACCCAACCTTTGGCTGCGGGCTCAAGCTAGAGTCTTTAACCCTCTGGCAGGTTTACCCAGAAATGCATTAATGTGGACCAAGCACTGCATTTCTGTTCATGCTAGAATTAACCCAACATTACAGTAACACTGACCTGCGTTACATGGACTTTAAAGTAACACTTTAGTGCAATGTATGGGATTCTATGGCATTTTCCTTGTCAATTTCAAGTCATGACATTTCATCAAATTGGACATGTTTATAGAATGGACTTCAACGGAATTTCATGGGATACCATCTTGTGATGTTTACCGGAAGAAGAATTTGTTTATGGAAGGCTGTTCGTGTTTTTTGGGGGTGGGGGATGCAGTGTGATTCTTGGAGTTTGACTGTGATGTCGTGGACTGAAGTTTTGGGGATGCACTAGAATTTCATGGCAAGGATTCTTGGAAATTTCTTGGAATGAAATGTCATGGGTTTTGGGGCATGGGGTGGAGTGTCATGGCATAAGATTCAAGGAATGCCATGTAAAACAATTACATTAGCATTGACAAGACATGTCATTAGAATGAAAGAATTGTATTAGCCTCAACAAAACATTGTAACAACACTGACACATATTACATGAATATGAGAGTAATACTATTACTGCCTTTGTTCAACATTAGTCCTACAAAAACACTGGATTTCAACTACACTGCATATGAAGAAATGAACAAGCGCACAAAAGGGAATACCGAAAGCAGCTCTTTTATTTACACGCTCCCCTGCATCAAAAAGCACCAGACTGCCCCGTGTGAGGCTCGAACTCACGACCTTCAGATTATGAGACTGACGCGCTGCCTAACTGCGCCAACGAGGCACGGGCGGTGACTAGCTGTGAGCGGTGACGCACTAGCTTCTAGACCACCTGCCGTTCGGTGCAGCTCCAACAGTACTGCTCACCCTGAGCCGTCACGTCAGGATGGCCGAGCGGTCTAAGGCGCTGCGTTCAGGTCGCAGTCTCCCCTGGAGGCGTGGGTTCGAATCCCACTTCTGACAAACCCAACCTTTGGCTGCGGGCTCAAGCTAGAGTCTTTAACCCTCTGGCAGGTTTACCCAGAAATGCATTAATGTGGACCAAGCACTGCATTTCTGTTCATGCTAGAATTAACCCAACATTACAGTAACACTGACCTGCGTTACATGGACTTTAAAGTAACACTTTAGTGCAATGTATGGGATTCTATGGCATTTTCCTTGTCAATTTCAAGTCATGACATTTCATCAAATTGGACATGTTTATAGAATGGACTTCAACGGAATTTCATGGGATACCATCTTGTGATGTTTACCGGAAGAAGAATTTGTTTATGGAAGGCTGTTCGTGTTTTTTGGGGGTGGGGGATGCAGTGTGATTCTTGGAGTTTGACTGTGATGTCGTGGACTGAAGTTTTGGGGATGCACTAGAATTTCATGGCAAGGATTCTTGGAAATTTCTTGGAATGAAATGTCATGGGTTTTGGGGCATGGGGTGGAGTGTCATGGCATAAGATTCAAGGAATGCCATGTAAAACAATTACATTAGCATTGACAAGACATGTCATTAGAATGAAAGAATTGTATTAGCCTCAACAAAACATTGTAACAACACTGACACATATTACATGAATATGAGAGTAATACTATTACTGCCTTTGTTCAACATTAGTCCTACAAAAACACTGGATTTCAACTACACTGCATATGAAGAAATGAACAAGCGCACAAAAGGGAATACCGAAAGCAGCTCTTTTATTTACACGCTCCCCTGCATCAAAAAGCACCAGACTGCCCCGTGTGAGGCTCGAACTCACGACCTTCAGATTATGAGACTGACGCGCTGCCTAACTGCGCCAACGAGGCACGGGCGGTGACTAGCTGTGAGCGGTGACGCACTAGCTTCTAGACCACCTGCCGTTCGGTGCAGCTCCAACAGTACTGCTCACCCTGAGCCGTCACGTCAGGATGGCCGAGCGGTCTAAGGCGCTGCGTTCAGGTCGCAGTCTCCCCTGGAGGCGTGGGTTCGAATCCCACTTCTGACAAACCCAACCTTTGGCTGCGGGCTCAAGCTAGAGTCTTTAACCCTCTGGCAGGTTTACCCAGAAATGCATTCATGTGGACCAAGCACTGCATTTCTGTTCATGCTAGAATTAACCCAACATTACAGTAACACTGACCTGCGTTACATGGACTTTAAAGTAACACTTTAGTGCAATGTATGGGATTCTATGGCATTTTCCTTGTCAATTTCAAGTCATGACATTTCATCAAATTGGACATGTTTATAGAATGGACTTCAACGGAATTTCATGGGATACCATCTTGTGATGTTTACCGGAAGAAGAATTTGTTTATGGAAGGCTGTTCGTGTTTTTTGGGGGTGGGGGATGCAGTGTGATTCTTGGAGTTTGACTGTGATGTCGTGGACTGAAGTTTTGGGGATGCACTAGAATTTCATGGCAAGGATTCTTGGAAATTTCTTGGAATGAAATGTCATGGGTTTTGGGGCATGGGGTGGAGTGTCATGGCATAAGATTCAAGGAATGCCATGTAAAACAATTACATTAGCATTGACAAGACATGTCATTAGAATGAAAGAATTGTATTAGCCTTAACAAAACATTGTAACAACACTGACACATATTACATGAATATGAGAGTAATACTATTACTGCCTTTGTTCAACATTAGTCCTACAAAAACACTGGATTTCAATTACACTGCATATGAAGAAATGAACAAGCGCACAAAAGGGAATACCGAAAGCAGCTCTTTTATTTACACGCTCCCCTGCATCAAAAAGCACCAGACTGCCCCGTGTGAGGCTCGAACTCACGACCTTCAGATTATGAGACTGACGCGCTGCCTAACTGCGCCAACGAGGCACGGGCGGTGACTAGCTGTGAGCGGTGACGCACTAGCTTCTAGACCACCTGCCGTTCGGTGCAGCTCCAACAGTACTGCTCACCCTGAGCCGTCACGTCAGGATGGCCGAGCGGTCTAAGGCGCTGCGTTCAGGTCGCAGTCTCCCCTGGAGGCGTGGGTTCGAATCCCACTTCTGACAAACCCAACCTTTGGCTGCGGGCTCAAGCTAGAGTCTTTAACCCTCTGGCAGGTTTACCCAGAAATGCATTAATGTGGACCAAGCACTGCATTTCTGTTCATGCTAGAATTAACCCAACATTACAGTAACACTGACCTGCGTTACATGGACTTTAAAGTAACACTTTAGTGCAATGTATGGGATTCTATGGCATTTTCCTTGTCAATTTCAAGTCATGACATTTCATCAAATTGGACATGTTTATAGAATGGACTTCAACGGAATTTCATGGGATACCATCTTGTGATGTTTACCGGAAGAAGAATTTGTTTATGGAAGGCTGTTCGTGTTTTTTGGGGGTGGGGGATGCAGTGTGATTCTTGGAGTTTGACTGTGATGTCGTGGACTGAAGTTTTGGGGATGCACTAGAATTTCATGGCAAGGATTCTTGGAAATTTCTTGGAATGAAATGTCATGGCTTTTGGGGCATGGGGTGGAGTGTCATGGCATAAGATTCAAGGAATGCCATGTAAAACAATTACATTAGCATTGACAAGACATGTCATTAGAATGAAAGAATTGTATTAGCCTTAACAAAACATTGTAACAACACTGACACATATTACATGAATATGAGAGTAATACTATTACTGCCTTTGTTCAACATTAGTCCTACAAAAACACTGGATTTCAATTACACTGCATATGAAGAAATGAACAAGCGCACAAAAGGGAATACCGAAAGCAGCTCTTTTATTTACACGCTCCCCTGCATCAAAAAGCACCAGACTGCCCCGTGTGAGGCTCAAACTCACGACCTTCAGATTATGAGACTGACGCGCTGCCTAACTGCGCCAACGAGGCACGGGCGGTGACTAGCTGTGAGCGGTGACGCACTAGCTTCTAGACCACCTGCCGTTCGGTGCAGCTCCAACAGTACTGCTCACCCTGAGCCGTCACGTCAGGATGGCCGAGCGGTCTAAGGCGCTGCGTTCAGGTCGCAGTCTCCCCTGGAGGCGTGGGTTCGAATCCCACTTCTGACAAACCCAACCTTTGGCTGCGGGCTCAAGCTAGAGTCTTTAACCCTCTGGCAGGTTTACCCAGAAATGCATTAATGTGGACCAAGCACTGCATTTCTGTTCATGCTAGAATTAACCCAACATTACAGTAACACTGACCTGCGTTACATGGACTTTAAAGTAACACTTTAGTGCAATGTATGGGATTCTATGGCATTTTCCTTGTCAATTTCAAGTCATGACATTTCATCAAATTGGACATGTTTATAGAATGGACTTCAACGGAATTTCATGGGATACCATCTTGTGATGTTTACCGGAAGAAGAATTTGTTTATGGAAGGCTGTTCGTGTTTTTTGGGGGTGGGGGATGCAGTGTGATTCTTGGAGTTTGACTGTGATGTCGTGGACTGAAGTTTTGGGGATGCACTAGAATTTCATGGCAAGGATTCTTGGAAATTTCTTGGAATGAAATGTCATGGCTTTTGGGGCATGGGGTGGAGTGTCATGGCATAAGATTCAAGGAATGCCATGTAAAACATTACATTAGCATTGACAAGACATGTCATTAGAATGAAAGAATTGTATTAGCCTTAACAAAACATTGTAACAACACTGACACATATTACATGAATATGAGAGTAATACTATTACTGCCTTTGTTCAACATTAGTCCTACAAAAACACTGGATTTCAACTACACTGCATATGAAGAAATGAACAAGCGCACAAAAGGGAATACCGAAAGCAGCTCTTTTATTTACACGCTCCCCTGCATCAAAAAGCACCAGACTGGCCCGTGTGAGGCTCGAACTCACGACCTTCAGATTATGAGACTGACGCGCTGCCTAACTGCGCCAACGAGGCACGGGCGGTGACTAGCTGTGAGCGGTGACGCACTAGCTTCTAGACCACCTGCCGTTCGGTGCAGCTCCAACAGTACTGCTCACCCTGAGCCGTCACGTCAGGATGGCCGAGCGGTCTAAGGCGCTGCGTTCAGGTCGCAGTCTCCCCTGGAGGCGTGGGTTCGAATCCCACTTCTGACAAACCCAACCTTTGGCTGCGGGCTCAAGCTAGAGTCTTTAACCCTCTGGCAGGTTTACCCAGAAATGCATTAATGTGGACCAAGCACTGCATTTCTGTTCATGCTAGAATTAACCCAACATTACAGTAACACTGACCTGCGTTACATGGACTTTAAAGTAACACTTTAGTGCAATGTATGGGATTCTATGGCATTTTCCTTGTCAATTTCAAGTCATGACATTTCATCAAATTGGACATGTTTATAGAATGGACTTCAACGGAATTTCATGGGATACCATCTTGTGATGTTTACCGGAAGAAGAATTTGTTTATGGAAGGCTGTTCGTGTTTTTTGGGGGTGGGGGATGCAGTGTGATTCTTGGAGTTTGACTGTGATGTCGTGGACTGAAGTTTTGGGGATGCACTAGAATTTCATGGCAAGGATTCTTGGAAATTTCTTGGAATGAAATGTCATGGCTTTTGGGGCATGGGGTGGAGTGTCATGGCATAAGATTCAAGGAATGCCATGTAAAACATTACATTAGCATTGACAAGACATGTCATTAGAATGAAAGAATTGTATTAGCCTTAACAAAACATTGTAACAACACTGACACATATTACATGAATATGAGAGTAATACTATTACTGCCTTTGTTCAACATTAGTCCTACAAAAACACTGGATTTCAACTACACTGCATATGAAGAAATGAACAAGCGCACAAAAGGGAATACCGAAAGCAGCTCTTTTATTTACACGCTCCCCTGCATCAAAAAGCACCAGACTGGCCCGTGTGAGGCTCGAACTCACGACCTTCAGATTATGAGACTGACGCGCTGCCTAACTGCGCCAACGAGGCACGGGCGGTGACTAGCTGTGAGCGGTGACGCACCACCTTCTAGACCACCTGCCGTTCGGTGCAGCTCCAACAGTACTGCTCACCCTGAGCCGTCACGTCAGGATGGCCGAGCGGTCTAAGGCGCTGCGTTCAGGTCGCAGTCTCCCCTGGAGGCGTGGGTTCGAATCCCACTTCTGACAAACCCAACCTTTGGCTGCGGGCTCAAGCTAGAGTCTTTAACCCTCTGGCAGGTTTACCCAGAAATGCATTAATGTGGACCAAGCACTGCATTTCTGTTCATGCTAGAATTAACCCAACATTACAGTAACACTGACCTGCGTTACATGGACTTTAAAGTAACACTTTAGTGCAATGTATGGGATTCTATGGCATTTTCCTTGTCAATTTCAAGTCATGACATTTCATCAAATTGGACATGTTTATAGAATGGACTTCAACGGAATTTCATGGGATACCATCTTGTGATGTTTACCGGAAGAAGAATTTGTTTATGGAAGGCTGTTCGTGTTTTTTGGGGGTGGGGGATGCAGTGTGATTCTTGGAGTTTGACTGTGATGTCGTGGACTGAAGTTTTGGGGATGCACTAGAATTTCATGGCAAGGATTCTTGGAAATTTCTTGGAATGAAATGTCATGGGTTTTGGGGCATGGGGTGGAGTGTCATGGCATAAGATTCAAGGAATGCCATGTAAAACATTACATTAGCATTGACAAGACATGTCATTAGAATGAAAGAATTGTATTAGCCTTAACAAAACATTGTAACAACACTGACACATATTACATGAATATGAGAGTAATACTATTACTGCCTTTGTTCAACATTAGTCCTACAAAAACACTGGATTTCAACTACACTGCATATGAAGAAATGAACAAGCGCACAAAAGGGAATACCGAAAGCAGCTCTTTTATTTACACGCTCCCCTGCATCAAAAAGCACCAGACTGGCCCGTGTGAGGCTCGAACTCACGACCTTCAGATTATGAGACTGACGCGCTGCCTAACTGCGCCAACGAGGCACGGGCGGTGACTAGCTGTGAGCGGTGACGCACTAGCTTCTAGACCACCTGCCGTTCGGTGCAGCTCCAACAGTACTGCTCACCCTGAGCCGTCACGTCAGGATGGCCGAGCGGTCTAAGGCGCTGCGTTCAGGTCGCAGTCTCCCCTGGAGGCGTGGGTTCGAATCCCACTTCTGACAAACCCAACCTTTGGCTGCGGGCTCAAGCTAGAGTCTTTAACCCTCTGGCAGGTTTACCCAGAAATGCATTAATGTGGACCAAGCACTGCATTTCTGTTCATGCTAGAATTAACCCAACATTACAGTAACACTGACCTGCGTTACATGGACTTTAAAGTAACACTTTAGTGCAATGTATGGGATTCTATGGCATTTTCCTTGTCAATTTCAAGTCATGACATTTCATCAAATTGGACATGTTTATAGAATGGACTTCAACGGAATTTCATGGGATACCATCTTGTGATGTTTACCGGAAGAAGAATTTGTTTATGGAAGGCTGTTCGTGTTTTTTGGGGGTGGGGGATGCAGTGTGATTCTTGGAGTTTGACTGTGATGTCGTGGACTGAAGTTTTGGGGATGCACTAGAATTTCATGGCAAGGATTCTTGGAAATTTCTTGGAATGAAATGTCATGGGTTTTGGGGCATGGGGTGGAGTGTCATGGCATAAGATTCAAGGAATGCCATGTAAAACATTACATTAGCATTGACAAGACATGTCATTAGAATGAAAGAATTGTATTAGCCTTAACAAAACATTGTAACAACACTGACACATATTACATGAATATGAGAGTAATACTATTACTGCCTTTGTTCAACATTAGTCCTACAAAAACACTGGATTTCAACTACACTGCATATGAAGAAATGAACAAGCGCACAAAAGGGAATACCGAAAGCAGCTCTTTTATTTACACGCTCCCCTGCATCAAAAAGCACCAGACTGGCCCGTGTGAGGCTCGAACTCACGACCTTCAGATTATGAGACTGACGCGCTGCCTAACTGCGCCAACGAGGCACGGGCGGTGACTAGCTGTGAGCGGTGACGCACTAGCTTCTAGACCACCTGCCGTTCGGTGCAGCTCCAACAGTACTGCTCACCCTGAGCCGTCACGTCAGGATGGCCGAGCGGTCTAAGGCGCTGCGTTCAGGTCGCAGTCTCCCCTGGAGGCGTGGGTTCGAATCCCACTTCTGACAAACCCAACCTTTGGCTGCGGGCTCAAGCTAGAGTCTTTAACCCTCTGGCAGGTTTACCCAGAAATGCATTCATGTGGACCAAGCACTGCATTTCTGTTCATGCTAGAATTAACCCAACATTACAGTAACACTGACCTGCGTTACATGGACTTTAAAGTAACACTTTAGTGCAATGTATGGGATTCTATGGCATTTTCCTTGTCAATTTCAAGTCATGACATTTCATCAAATTGGACATGTTTATAGAATGGACTTCAACGGAATTTCATGGGATACCATCTTGTGATGTTTACCGGAAGAAGAATTTGTTTATGGAAGGCTGTTCGTGTTTTTTGGGGGTGGGGGATGCAGTGTGATTCTTGGAGTTTGACTGTGATGTCGTGGACTGAAGTTTTGGGGATGCACTAGAATTTCATGGCAAGGATTCTTGGAAATTTCTTGGAATGAAATGTCATGGCTTTTGGGGCATGGGGTGGAGTGTCATGGCATAAGATTCAAGGAATGCCATGTAAAACATTACATTAGCATTGACAAGACATGTCATTAGAATGAAAGAATTGTATTAGCCTCAACAAAACATTGTAACAACACTGACACATATTACATGAATATGAGAGTAATACTATTACTGCCTTTGTTCAACATTAGTCCTACAAAAACACTGGATTTCAATTACACTGCATATGAAGAAATGAACAAGCGCACAAAAGGGAATACCGAAAGCAGCTCTTTTATTTACACGCTCCCCTGCATCAAAAAGCACCAGACTGCCCCGTGTGAGGCTCGAACTCACGACCTTCAGATTATGAGACTGACGCGCTGCCTAACTGCGCCAACGAGGCACGGGCGGTGACTAGCTGTGAGCGGTGACGCACTAGCTTCCAGACCACCTGCCGTTCGGTGCAGCTCCAACAGTACTACTCACCCTGAGCCGTCACGTCAGGATGGCCGAGCGGTCTAAGGCGCTGCGTTCAGGTCGCAGTCTCCCCTGGAGGCGTGGGTTCGAATCCCACTTCTGACAAACCCAACCTTTGGCTGCGGGCTCAAGCTAGAGTCTTTAACCCTCTGGCAGGTTTACCCAGAAATGCATTCATGTGGACCAAGCACTGCATTTCTGTTCATGCTAGAATTAACCCAACATTACAGTAACACTGACCTGCGTTACATGGACTTTAAAGTAACACTTTAGTGCAATGTATGGGATTCTATGGCATTTTCCTTGTCAATTTCAAGTCATGACATTTCATCAAATTGGACATGTTTATAGAATGGACTTCAACGGAATTTCATGGGATACCATCTTGTGATGTTTACCGGAAGAAGAATTTGTTTATGGAAGGCTGTTCGTGTTTTTTGGGGGTGGGGGATGCAGTGTGATTCTTGGAGTTTGACTGTGATGTCGTGGACTGAAGTTTTGGGGATGCACTAGAATTTCATGGCAAGGATTCTTGGAAATTTCTTGGAATGAAATGTCATGGCTTTTGGGGCATGGGGTGGAGTGTCATGGCATAAGATTCAAGGAATGCCATGTAAAACATTACATTAGCATTGACAAGACATGTCATTAGAATGAAAGAATTGTATTAGCCTCAACAAAACATTGTAACAACACTGACACATATTACATGAATATGAGAGTAATACTATTACTGCCTTTGTTCAACATTAGTCCTACAAAAACACTGGATTTCAATTACACTGCATATGAAGAAATGAACAAGCGCACAAAAGGGAATACCGAAAGCAGCTCTTTTATTTACACGCTCCCCTGCATCAAAAAGCACCAGACTGCCCCGTGTGAGGCTCGAACTCACGACCTTCAGATTATGAGACTGACGCGCTGCCTAACTGCGCCAACGAGGCACGGGCGGTGACTAGCTGTGAGCGGTGACGCACTAGCTTCCAGACCACCTGCCGTTCGGTGCAGCTCCAACAGTACTGCTCACCCTGAGCCGTCACGTCAGGATGGCCGAGCGGTCTAAGGCGCTGCGTTCAGGTCGCAGTCTCCCCTGGAGGCGTGGGTTCGAATCCCACTTCTGACAAACCCAACCTTTGGCTGCGGGCTCAAGCTAGAGTCTTTAACCCTCTGGCAGGTTTACCCAGAAATGCATTCATGTGGACCAAGCACTGCATTTCTGTTCATGCTAGAATTAACCCAACATTACAGTAACACTGACCTGCGTTACATGGACTTTAAAGTAACACTTTAGTGCAATGTATGGGATTCTATGGCATTTTCCTTGTCAATTTCAAGTCATGACATTTCATCAAATTGGACATGTTTATAGAATGGACTTCAACGGAATTTCATGGGATACCATCTTGTGATGTTTACCGGAAGAAGAATTTGTTTATGGAAGGCTGTTCGTGTTTTTTGGGGGTGGGGGATGCAGTGTGATTCTTGGAGTTTGACTGTGATGTCGTGGACTGAAGTTTTGGGGATGCACTAGAATTTCATGGCAAGGATTCTTGGAAATTTCTTGGAATGAAATGTCATGGCTTTTGGGGCATGGGGTGGAGTGTCATGGCATAAGATTCAAGGAATGCCATGTAAAACATTACATTAGCATTGACAAGACATGTCATTAGAATGAAAGAATTGTATTAGCCTCAACAAAACATTGTAACAACACTGACACATATTACATGAATATGAGAGTAATACTATTACTGCCTTTGTTCAACATTAGTCCTACAAAAACACTGGATTTCAATTACACTGCATATGAAGAAATGAACAAGCGCACAAAAGGGAATACCGAAAGCAGCTCTTTTATTTACACGCTCCCCTGCATCAAAAAGCACCAGACTGCCCCGTGTGAGGCTCGAACTCACGACCTTCAGATTATGAGACTGACGCGCTGCCTAACTGCGCCAACGAGGCACGGGCGGTGACTAGCTGTGAGCGGTGACGCACTAGCTTCCAGACCACCTGCCGTTCGGTGCAGCTCCAACAGTACTGCTCACCCTGAGCCGTCACGTCAGGATGGCCGAGCGGTCTAAGGCGCTGCGTTCAGGTCGCAGTCTCCCCTGGAGGCGTGGGTTCGAATCCCACTTCTGACAAACCCAACCTTTGGCTGCGGGCTCAAGCTAGAGTCTTTAACCCTCTGGCAGGTTTACCCAGAAATGCATTCATGTGGACCAAGCACTGCATTTCTGTTCATGCTAGAATTAACCCAACATTACAGTAACACTGACCTGCGTTACATGGACTTTAAAGTAACACTTTAGTGCAATGTATGGGATTCTATGGCATTTTCCTTGTCAATTTCAAGTCATGACATTTCATCAAATTGGACATGTTTATAGAATGGACTTCAACGGAATTTCATGGGATACCATCTTGTGATGTTTACCGGAAGAAGAATTTGTTTATGGAAGGCTGTTCGTGTTTTTTGGGGGTGGGGGATGCAGTGTGATTCTTGGAGTTTGACTGTGATGTCGTGGACTGAAGTTTTGGGGATGCACTAGAATTTCATGGCAAGGATTCTTGGAAATTTCTTGGAATGAAATGTCATGGCTTTTGGGGCATGGGGTGGAGTGTCATGGCATAAGATTCAAGGAATGCCATGTAAAACATTACATTAGCATTGACAAGACATGTCATTAGAATGAAAGAATTGTATTAGCCTCAACAAAACATTGTAACAACACTGACACATATTACATGAATATGAGAGTAATACTATTACTGCCTTTGTTCAACATTAGTCCTACAAAAACACTGGATTTCAATTACACTGCATATGAAGAAATGAACAAGCGCACAAAAGGGAATACCGAAAGCAGCTCTTTTATTTACACGCTCCCCTGCATCAAAAAGCACCAGACTGCCCCGTGTGAGGCTCGAACTCACGACCTTCAGATTATGAGACTGACGCGCTGCCTAACTGCGCCAACGAGGCACGGGCGGTGACTAGCTGTGAGCGGTGACGCACTAGCTTCCAGACCACCTGCCGTTCGGTGCAGCTCCAACAGTACTGCTCACCCTGAGCCGTCACGTCAGGATGGCCGAGCGGTCTAAGGCGCTGCGTTCAGGTCGCAGTCTCCCCTGGAGGCGTGGGTTCGAATCCCACTTCTGACAAACCCAACCTTTGGCTGCGGGCTCAAGCTAGAGTCTTTAACCCTCTGGCAGGTTTACCCAGAAATGCATTCATGTGGACCAAGCACTGCATTTCTGTTCATGCTAGAATTAACCCAACATTACAGTAACACTGACCTGCGTTACATGGACTTTAAAGTAACACTTTAGTGCAATGTATGGGATTCTATGGCATTTTCCTTGTCAATTTCAAGTCATGACATTTCATCAAATTGGACATGTTTATAGAATGGACTTCAACGGAATTTCATGGGATACCATCTTGTGATGTTTACCGGAAGAAGAATTTGTTTATGGAAGGCTGTTCGTGTTTTTTGGGGGTGGGGGATGCAGTGTGATTCTTGGAGTTTGACTGTGATGTCGTGGACTGAAGTTTTGGGGATGCACTAGAATTTCATGGCAAGGATTCTTGGAAATTTCTTGGAATGAAATGTCATGGCTTTTGGGGCATGGGGTGGAGTGTCATGGCATAAGATTCAAGGAATGCCATGTAAAACATTACATTAGCATTGACAAGACATGTCATTAGAATGAAAGAATTGTATTAGCCTCAACAAAACATTGTAACAACACTGACACATATTACATGAATATGAGAGTAATACTATTACTGCCTTTGTTCAACATTAGTCCTACAAAAACACTGGATTTCAATTACACTGCATATGAAGAAATGAACAAGCGCACAAAAGGGAATACCGAAAGCAGCTCTTTTATTTACACGCTCCCCTGCATCAAAAAGCACCAGACTGCCCCGTGTGAGGCTCGAACTCACGACCTTCAGATTATGAGACTGACGCGCTGCCTAACTGCGCCAACGAGGCACGGGCGGTGACTAGCTGTGAGCGGTGACGCACTAGCTTCCAGACCACCTGCCGTTCGGTGCAGCTCCAACAGTACTGCTCACCCTGAGCCGTCACGTCAGGATGGCCGAGCGGTCTAAGGCGCTGCGTTCAGGTCGCAGTCTCCCCTGGAGGCGTGGGTTCGAATCCCACTTCTGACAAACCCAACCTTTGGCTGCGGGCTCAAGCTAGAGTCTTTAACCCTCTGGCAGGTTTACCCAGAAATGCATTCATGTGGACCAAGCACTGCATTTCTGTTCATGCTAGAATTAACCCAACATTACAGTAACACTGACCTGCGTTACATGGACTTTAAAGTAACACTTTAGTGCAATGTATGGGATTCTATGGCATTTTCCTTGTCAATTTCAAGTCATGACATTTCATCAAATTGGACATGTTTATAGAATGGACTTCAACGGAATTTCATGGGATACCATCTTGTGATGTTTACCGGAAGAAGAATTTGTTTATGGAAGGCTGTTCGTGTTTTTTGGGGGTGGGGGATGCAGTGTGATTCTTGGAGTTTGACTGTGATGTCGTGGACTGAAGTTTTGGGGATGCACTAGAATTTCATGGCAAGGATTCTTGGAAATTTCTTGGAATGAAATGTCATGGCTTTTGGGGCATGGGGTGGAGTGTCATGGCATAAGATTCAAGGAATGCCATGTAAAACATTACATTAGCATTGACAAGACATGTCATTAGAATGAAAGAATTGTATTAGCCTCAACAAAACATTGTAACAACACTGACACATATTACATGAATATGAGAGTAATACTATTACTGCCTTTGTTCAACATTAGTCCTACAAAAACACTGGATTTCAATTACACTGCATATGAAGAAATGAACAAGCGCACAAAAGGGAATACCGAAAGCAGCTCTTTTATTTACACGCTCCCCTGCATCAAAAAGCACCAGACTGCCCCGTGTGAGGCTCGAACTCACGACCTTCAGATTATGAGACTGACGCGCTGCCTAACTGCGCCAACGAGGCACGGGCGGTGACTAGCTGTGAGCGGTGACGCACTAGCTTCCAGACCACCTGCCGTTCGGTGCAGCTCCAACAGTACTGCTCACCCTGAGCCGTCACGTCAGGATGGCCGAGCGGTCTAAGGCGCTGCGTTCAGGTCGCAGTCTCCCCTGGAGGCGTGGGTTCGAATCCCACTTCTGACAAACCCAACCTTTGGCTGCGGGCTCAAGCTAGAGTCTTTAACCCTCTGGCAGGTTTACCCAGAAATGCATTCATGTGGACCAAGCACTGCATTTCTGTTCATGCTAGAATTAACCCAACATTACAGTAACACTGACCTGCGTTACATGGACTTTAAAGTAACACTTTAGTGCAATGTATGGGATTCTATGGCATTTTCCTTGTCAATTTCAAGTCATGACATTTCATCAAATTGGACATGTTTATAGAATGGACTTCAACGGAATTTCATGGGATACCATCTTGTGATGTTTACCGGAAGAAGAATTTGTTTATGGAAGGCTGTTCGTGTTTTTTGGGGGTGGGGGATGCAGTGTGATTCTTGGAGTTTGACTGTGATGTCGTGGACTGAAGTTTTGGGGATGCACTAGAATTTCATGGCAAGGATTCTTGGAAATTTCTTGGAATGAAATGTCATGGCTTTTGGGGCATGGGGTGGAGTGTCATGGCATAAGATTCAAGGAATGCCATGTAAAACATTACATTAGCATTGACAAGACATGTCATTAGAATGAAAGAATTGTATTAGCCTTAACAAAACATTGTAACAACACTGACACATATTACATGAATATGAGAGTAATACTATTACTGCCTTTGTTCAACATTAGTCCTACAAAAACACTGGATTTCAACTACACTGCATATGAAGAAATGAACAAGCGCACAAAAGGGAATACCGAAAGCAGCTCTTTTATTTACACGCTCCCCTGCATCAAAAAGCACCAGACTGCCCCGTGTGAGGCTCGAACTCACGACCTTCAGATTATGAGACTGACGCGCTGCCTAACTGCGCCAACGAGGCACGGGCGGTGACTAGCTGTGAGCGGTGACGCACTAGCTTCTAGACCACCTGCCGTTCGGTGCAGCTCCAACAGTACTGCTCACCCTGAGCCGTCACGTCAGGATGGCCGAGCGGTCTAAGGCGCTGCGTTCAGGTCGCAGTCTCCCCTGGAGGCGTGGGTTCGAATCCCACTTCTGACAAACCCAACCTTTGGCTGCGGGCTCAAGCTAGAGTCTTTAACCCTCTGGCAGGTTTACCCAGAAATGCATTAATGTGGACCAAGCACTGCATTTCTGTTCATGCTAGAATTAACCCAACATTACAGTAACACTGACCTGCGTTACATGGACTTTAAAGTAACACTTTAGTGCAATGTATGGGATTCTATGGCATTTTCCTTGTCAATTTCAAGTCATGACATTTCATCAAATTGGACATGTTTATAGAATGGACTTCAACGGAATTTCATGGGATACCATCTTGTGATGTTTACCGGAAGAAGAATTTGTTTATGGAAGGCTGTTCGTGTTTTTTGGGGGTGGGGGATGCAGTGTGATTCTTGGAGTTTGACTGTGATGTCGTGGACTGAAGTTTTGGGGATGCACTAGAATTTCATGGCAAGGATTCTTGGAAATTTCTTGGAATGAAATGTCATGGGTTTTGGGGCATGGGGTGGAGTGTCATGGCATAAGATTCAAGGAATGCCATGTAAAACATTACATTAGCATTGACAAGACATGTCATTAGAATGAAAGAATTGTATTAGCCTTAACAAAACATTGTAACAACACTGACACATATTACATGAATATGAGAGTAATACTATTACTGCCTTTGTTCAACATTAGTCCTACAAAAACACTGGATTTCAATTACACTGCATATGAAGAAATGAACAAGCGCACAAAAGGGAATACAGAAAGCAGCTCTTTTATTTACACGCTCCCCTGCATCAAAAAGCACCAGACTGCCCCGTGTGAGGCTCGAACTCACGACCTTCAGATTATGAGACTGACGCGCTGCCTAACTGCGCCAACGAGGCACGGGCGGTGACTAGCTGTGAGCGGTGACGCACTAGCTTCTAGACCACCTGCCGTTCGGTGCAGCTCCAACAGTACTGCTCACCCTGAGCCGTCACGTCAGGATGGCCGAGCGGTCTAAGGCGCTGCGTTCAGGTCGCAGTCTCCCCTGGAGGCGTGGGTTCGAATCCCACTTCTGACAAACCCAACCTTTGGCTGCGGGCTCAAGCTAGAGTCTTTAACCCTCTGGCAGGTTTACCCAGAAATGCATTAATGTGGACCAAGCACTGCATTTCTGTTCATGCTAGAATTAACCCAACATTACAGTAACACTGACCTGCGTTACATGGACTTTAAAGTAACACTTTAGTGCAATGTATGGGATTCTATGGCATTTTCCTTGTCAATTTCAAGTCATGACATTTCATCAAATTGGACATGTTTATAGAATGGACTTCAACGGAATTTCATGGGATACCATCTTGTGATGTTTACCGGAAGAAGAATTTGTTTATGGAAGGCTGTTCGTGTTTTTTGGGGGTGGGGGATGCAGTGTGATTCTTGGAGTTTGACTGTGATGTCGTGGACTGAAGTTTTGGGGATGCACTAGAATTTCATGGCAAGGATTCTTGGAAATTTCTTGGAATGAAATGTCATGGGTTTTGGGGCATGGGGTGGAGTGTCATGGCATAAGATTCAAGGAATGCCATGTAAAACAATTACATTAGCATTGACAAGACATGTCATTAGAATGAAAGAATTGTATTAGCCTCAACAAAACATTGTAACAACACTGACACATATTACATGAATATGAGAGTAATACTATTACTGCCTTTGTTCAACATTAGTCCTACAAAAACACTGGATTTCAACTACACTGCATATGAAGAAATGAACAAGCGCACAAAAGGGAATACCGAAAGCAGCTCTTTTATTTACACGCTCCCCTGCATCAAAAAGCACCAGACTGCCCCGTGTGAGGCTCGAACTCACGACCTTCAGATTATGAGACTGACGCGCTGCCTAACTGCGCCAACGAGGCACGGGCGGTGACTAGCTGTGAGCGGTGACGCACTAGCTTCTAGACCACCTGCCGTTCGGTGCAGCTCCAACAGTACTGCTCACCCTGAGCCGTCACGTCAGGATGGCCGAGCGGTCTAAGGCGCTGCGTTCAGGTCGCAGTCTCCCCTGGAGGCGTGGGTTCGAATCCCACTTCTGACAAACCCAACCTTTGGCTGCGGGCTCAAGCTAGAGTCTTTAACCCTCTGGCAGGTTTACCCAGAAATGCATTAATGTGGACCAAGCACTGCATTTCTGTTCATGCTAGAATTAACCCAACATTACAGTAACACTGACCTGCGTTACATGGACTTTAAAGTAACACTTTAGTGCAATGTATGGGATTCTATGGCATTTTCCTTGTCAATTTCAAGTCATGACATTTCATCAAATTGGACATGTTTATAGAATGGACTTCAACGGAATTTCATGGGATACCATCTTGTGATGTTTACCGGAAGAAGAATTTGTTTATGGAAGGCTGTTCGTGTTTTTTGGGGGTGGGGGATGCAGTGTGATTCTTGGAGTTTGACTGTGATGTCGTGGACTGAAGTTTTGGGGATGCACTAGAATTTCATGGCAAGGATTCTTGGAAATTTCTTGGAATGAAATGTCATGGGTTTTGGGGCATGGGGTGGAGTGTCATGGCATAAGATTCAAGGAATGCCATGTAAAACAATTACATTAGCATTGACAAGACATGTCATTAGAATGAAAGAATTGTATTAGCCTCAACAAAACATTGTAACAACACTGACACATATTACATGAATATGAGAGTAATACTATTACTGCCTTTGTTCAACATTAGTCCTACAAAAACACTGGATTTCAACTACACTGCATATGAAGAAATGAACAAGCGCACAAAAGGGAATACCGAAAGCAGCTCTTTTATTTACACGCTCCCCTGCATCAAAAAGCACCAGACTGCCCCGTGTGAGGCTCGAACTCACGACCTTCAGATTATGAGACTGACGCGCTGCCTAACTGCGCCAACGAGGCACGGGCGGTGACTAGCTGTGAGCGGTGACGCACTAGCTTCTAGACCACCTGCCGTTCGGTGCAGCTCCAACAGTACTGCTCACCCTGAGCCGTCACGTCAGGATGGCCGAGCGGTCTAAGGCGCTGCGTTCAGGTCGCAGTCTCCCCTGGAGGCGTGGGTTCGAATCCCACTTCTGACAAACCCAACCTTTGGCTGCGGGCTCAAGCTAGAGTCTTTAACCCTCTGGCAGGTTTACCCAGAAATGCATTAATGTGGACCAAGCACTGCATTTCTGTTCATGCTAGAATTAACCCAACATTACAGTAACACTGACCTGCGTTACATGGACTTTAAAGTAACACTTTAGTGCAATGTATGGGATTCTATGGCATTTTCCTTGTCAATTTCAAGTCATGACATTTCATCAAATTGGACATGTTTATAGAATGGACTTCAACGGAATTTCATGGGATACCATCTTGTGATGTTTACCGGAAGAAGAATTTGTTTATGGAAGGCTGTTCGTGTTTTTTGGGGGTGGGGGATGCAGTGTGATTCTTGGAGTTTGACTGTGATGTCGTGGACTGAAGTTTTGGGGATGCACTAGAATTTCATGGCAAGGATTCTTGGAAATTTCTTGGAATGAAATGTCATGGGTTTTGGGGCATGGGGTGGAGTGTCATGGCATAAGATTCAAGGAATGCCATGTAAAACAATTACATTAGCATTGACAAGACATGTCATTAGAATGAAAGAATTGTATTAGCCTTAACAAAACATTGTAACAACACTGACACATATTACATGAATATGAGAGTAATACTATTACTGCCTTTGTTCAACATTAGTCCTACAAAAACACTGGATTTCAATTACACTGCATATGAAGAAATGAACAAGCGCACAAAAGGGAATACCGAAAGCAGCTCTTTTATTTACACGCTCCCCTGCATCAAAAAGCACCAGACTGCCCCGTGTGAGGCTCGAACTCACGACCTTCAGATTATGAGACTGACGCGCTGCCTAACTGCGCCAACGAGGCACGGGCGGTGACTAGCTGTGAGCGGTGACGCACTAGCTTCTAGACCACCTGCCGTTCGGTGCAGCTCCAACAGTACTGCTCACCCTGAGCCGTCACGTCAGGATGGCCGAGCGGTCTAAGGCGCTGCGTTCAGGTCGCAGTCTCCCCTGGAGGCGTGGGTTCGAATCCCACTTCTGACAAACCCAACCTTTGGCTGCGGGCTCAAGCTAGAGTCTTTAACCCTCTGGCAGGTTTACCCAGAAATGCATTAATGTGGACCAAGCACTGCATTTCTGTTCATGCTAGAATTAACCCAACATTACAGTAACACTGACCTGCGTTACATGGACTTTAAAGTAACACTTTAGTGCAATGTATGGGATTCTATGGCATTTTCCTTGTCAATTTCAAGTCATGACATTTCATCAAATTGGACATGTTTATAGAATGGACTTCAACGGAATTTCATGGGATACCATCTTGTGATGTTTACCGGAAGAAGAATTTGTTTATGGAAGGCTGTTCGTGTTTTTTGGGGGTGGGGGATGCAGTGTGATTCTTGGAGTTTGACTGTGATGTCGTGGACTGAAGTTTTGGGGATGCACTAGAATTTCATGGCAAGGATTCTTGGAAATTTCTTGGAATGAAATGTCATGGCTTTTGGGGCATGGGGTGGAGTGTCATGGCATAAGATTCAAGGAATGCCATGTAAAACAATTACATTAGCATTGACAAGACATGTCATTAGAATGAAAGAATTGTATTAGCCTTAACAAAACATTGTAACAACACTGACACATATTACATGAATATGAGAGTAATACTATTACTGCCTTTGTTCAACATTAGTCCTACAAAAACACTGGATTTCAATTACACTGCATATGAAGAAATGAACAAGCGCACAAAAGGGAATACCGAAAGCAGCTCTTTTATTTACACGCTCCCCTGCATCAAAAAGCACCAGACTGCCCCGTGTGAGGCTCAAACTCACGACCTTCAGATTATGAGACTGACGCGCTGCCTAACTGCGCCAACGAGGCACGGGCGGTGACTAGCTGTGAGCGGTGACGCACTAGCTTCTAGACCACCTGCCGTTCGGTGCAGCTCCAACAGTACTGCTCACCCTGAGCCGTCACGTCAGGATGGCCGAGCGGTCTAAGGCGCTGCGTTCAGGTCGCAGTCTCCCCTGGAGGCGTGGGTTCGAATCCCACTTCTGACAAACCCAACCTTTGGCTGCGGGCTCAAGCTAGAGTCTTTAACCCTCTGGCAGGTTTACCCAGAAATGCATTAATGTGGACCAAGCACTGCATTTCTGTTCATGCTAGAATTAACCCAACATTACAGTAACACTGACCTGCGTTACATGGACTTTAAAGTAACACTTTAGTGCAATGTATGGGATTCTATGGCATTTTCCTTGTCAATTTCAAGTCATGACATTTCATCAAATTGGACATGTTTATAGAATGGACTTCAACGGAATTTCATGGGATACCATCTTGTGATGTTTACCGGAAGAAGAATTTGTTTATGGAAGGCTGTTCGTGTTTTTTGGGGGTGGGGGATGCAGTGTGATTCTTGGAGTTTGACTGTGATGTCGTGGACTGAAGTTTTGGGGATGCACTAGAATTTCATGGCAAGGATTCTTGGAAATTTCTTGGAATGAAATGTCATGGCTTTTGGGGCATGGGGTGGAGTGTCATGGCATAAGATTCAAGGAATGCCATGTAAAACATTACATTAGCATTGACAAGACATGTCATTAGAATGAAAGAATTGTATTAGCCTTAACAAAACATTGTAACAACACTGACACATATTACATGAATATGAGAGTAATACTATTACTGCCTTTGTTCAACATTAGTCCTACAAAAACACTGGATTTCAACTACACTGCATATGAAGAAATGAACAAGCGCACAAAAGGGAATACCGAAAGCAGCTCTTTTATTTACACGCTCCCCTGCATCAAAAAGCACCAGACTGGCCCGTGTGAGGCTCGAACTCACGACCTTCAGATTATGAGACTGACGCGCTGCCTAACTGCGCCAACGAGGCACGGGCGGTGACTAGCTGTGAGCGGTGACGCACTAGCTTCTAGACCACCTGCCGTTCGGTGCAGCTCCAACAGTACTGCTCACCCTGAGCCGTCACGTCAGGATGGCCGAGCGGTCTAAGGCGCTGCGTTCAGGTCGCAGTCTCCCCTGGAGGCGTGGGTTCGAATCCCACTTCTGACAAACCCAACCTTTGGCTGCGGGCTCAAGCTAGAGTCTTTAACCCTCTGGCAGGTTTACCCAGAAATGCATTAATGTGGACCAAGCACTGCATTTCTGTTCATGCTAGAATTAACCCAACATTACAGTAACACTGACCTGCGTTACATGGACTTTAAAGTAACACTTTAGTGCAATGTATGGGATTCTATGGCATTTTCCTTGTCAATTTCAAGTCATGACATTTCATCAAATTGGACATGTTTATAGAATGGACTTCAACGGAATTTCATGGGATACCATCTTGTGATGTTTACCGGAAGAAGAATTTGTTTATGGAAGGCTGTTCGTGTTTTTTGGGGGTGGGGGATGCAGTGTGATTCTTGGAGTTTGACTGTGATGTCGTGGACTGAAGTTTTGGGGATGCACTAGAATTTCATGGCAAGGATTCTTGGAAATTTCTTGGAATGAAATGTCATGGCTTTTGGGGCATGGGGTGGAGTGTCATGGCATAAGATTCAAGGAATGCCATGTAAAACATTACATTAGCATTGACAAGACATGTCATTAGAATGAAAGAATTGTATTAGCCTTAACAAAACATTGTAACAACACTGACACATATTACATGAATATGAGAGTAATACTATTACTGCCTTTGTTCAACATTAGTCCTACAAAAACACTGGATTTCAACTACACTGCATATGAAGAAATGAACAAGCGCACAAAAGGGAATACCGAAAGCAGCTCTTTTATTTACACGCTCCCCTGCATCAAAAAGCACCAGACTGGCCCGTGTGAGGCTCGAACTCACGACCTTCAGATTATGAGACTGACGCGCTGCCTAACTGCGCCAACGAGGCACGGGCGGTGACTAGCTGTGAGCGGTGACGCACCACCTTCTAGACCACCTGCCGTTCGGTGCAGCTCCAACAGTACTGCTCACCCTGAGCCGTCACGTCAGGATGGCCGAGCGGTCTAAGGCGCTGCGTTCAGGTCGCAGTCTCCCCTGGAGGCGTGGGTTCGAATCCCACTTCTGACAAACCCAACCTTTGGCTGCGGGCTCAAGCTAGAGTCTTTAACCCTCTGGCAGGTTTACCCAGAAATGCATTAATGTGGACCAAGCACTGCATTTCTGTTCATGCTAGAATTAACCCAACATTACAGTAACACTGACCTGCGTTACATGGACTTTAAAGTAACACTTTAGTGCAATGTATGGGATTCTATGGCATTTTCCTTGTCAATTTCAAGTCATGACATTTCATCAAATTGGACATGTTTATAGAATGGACTTCAACGGAATTTCATGGGATACCATCTTGTGATGTTTACCGGAAGAAGAATTTGTTTATGGAAGGCTGTTCGTGTTTTTTGGGGGTGGGGGATGCAGTGTGATTCTTGGAGTTTGACTGTGATGTCGTGGACTGAAGTTTTGGGGATGCACTAGAATTTCATGGCAAGGATTCTTGGAAATTTCTTGGAATGAAATGTCATGGGTTTTGGGGCATGGGGTGGAGTGTCATGGCATAAGATTCAAGGAATGCCATGTAAAACATTACATTAGCATTGACAAGACATGTCATTAGAATGAAAGAATTGTATTAGCCTTAACAAAACATTGTAACAACACTGACACATATTACATGAATATGAGAGTAATACTATTACTGCCTTTGTTCAACATTAGTCCTACAAAAACACTGGATTTCAACTACACTGCATATGAAGAAATGAACAAGCGCACAAAAGGGAATACCGAAAGCAGCTCTTTTATTTACACGCTCCCCTGCATCAAAAAGCACCAGACTGGCCCGTGTGAGGCTCGAACTCACGACCTTCAGATTATGAGACTGACGCGCTGCCTAACTGCGCCAACGAGGCACGGGCGGTGACTAGCTGTGAGCGGTGACGCACTAGCTTCTAGACCACCTGCCGTTCGGTGCAGCTCCAACAGTACTGCTCACCCTGAGCCGTCACGTCAGGATGGCCGAGCGGTCTAAGGCGCTGCGTTCAGGTCGCAGTCTCCCCTGGAGGCGTGGGTTCGAATCCCACTTCTGACAAACCCAACCTTTGGCTGCGGGCTCAAGCTAGAGTCTTTAACCCTCTGGCAGGTTTACCCAGAAATGCATTAATGTGGACCAAGCACTGCATTTCTGTTCATGCTAGAATTAACCCAACATTACAGTAACACTGACCTGCGTTACATGGACTTTAAAGTAACACTTTAGTGCAATGTATGGGATTCTATGGCATTTTCCTTGTCAATTTCAAGTCATGACATTTCATCAAATTGGACATGTTTATAGAATGGACTTCAACGGAATTTCATGGGATACCATCTTGTGATGTTTACCGGAAGAAGAATTTGTTTATGGAAGGCTGTTCGTGTTTTTTGGGGGTGGGGGATGCAGTGTGATTCTTGGAGTTTGACTGTGATGTCGTGGACTGAAGTTTTGGGGATGCACTAGAATTTCATGGCAAGGATTCTTGGAAATTTCTTGGAATGAAATGTCATGGGTTTTGGGGCATGGGGTGGAGTGTCATGGCATAAGATTCAAGGAATGCCATGTAAAACATTACATTAGCATTGACAAGACATGTCATTAGAATGAAAGAATTGTATTAGCCTTAACAAAACATTGTAACAACACTGACACATATTACATGAATATGAGAGTAATACTATTACTGCCTTTGTTCAACATTAGTCCTACAAAAACACTGGATTTCAACTACACTGCATATGAAGAAATGAACAAGCGCACAAAAGGGAATACCGAAAGCAGCTCTTTTATTTACACGCTCCCCTGCATCAAAAAGCACCAGACTGGCCCGTGTGAGGCTCGAACTCACGACCTTCAGATTATGAGACTGACGCGCTGCCTAACTGCGCCAACGAGGCACGGGCGGTGACTAGCTGTGAGCGGTGACGCACTAGCTTCTAGACCACCTGCCGTTCGGTGCAGCTCCAACAGTACTGCTCACCCTGAGCCGTCACGTCAGGATGGCCGAGCGGTCTAAGGCGCTGCGTTCAGGTCGCAGTCTCCCCTGGAGGCGTGGGTTCGAATCCCACTTCTGACAAACCCAACCTTTGGCTGCGGGCTCAAGCTAGAGTCTTTAACCCTCTGGCAGGTTTACCCAGAAATGCATTCATGTGGACCAAGCACTGCATTTCTGTTCATGCTAGAATTAACCCAACATTACAGTAACACTGACCTGCGTTACATGGACTTTAAAGTAACACTTTAGTGCAATGTATGGGATTCTATGGCATTTTCCTTGTCAATTTCAAGTCATGACATTTCATCAAATTGGACATGTTTATAGAATGGACTTCAACGGAATTTCATGGGATACCATCTTGTGATGTTTACCGGAAGAAGAATTTGTTTATGGAAGGCTGTTCGTGTTTTTTGGGGGTGGGGGATGCAGTGTGATTCTTGGAGTTTGACTGTGATGTCGTGGACTGAAGTTTTGGGGATGCACTAGAATTTCATGGCAAGGATTCTTGGAAATTTCTTGGAATGAAATGTCATGGCTTTTGGGGCATGGGGTGGAGTGTCATGGCATAAGATTCAAGGAATGCCATGTAAAACATTACATTAGCATTGACAAGACATGTCATTAGAATGAAAGAATTGTATTAGCCTCAACAAAACATTGTAACAACACTGACACATATTACATGAATATGAGAGTAATACTATTACTGCCTTTGTTCAACATTAGTCCTACAAAAACACTGGATTTCAATTACACTGCATATGAAGAAATGAACAAGCGCACAAAAGGGAATACCGAAAGCAGCTCTTTTATTTACACGCTCCCCTGCATCAAAAAGCACCAGACTGCCCCGTGTGAGGCTCGAACTCACGACCTTCAGATTATGAGACTGACGCGCTGCCTAACTGCGCCAACGAGGCACGGGCGGTGACTAGCTGTGAGCGGTGACGCACTAGCTTCCAGACCACCTGCCGTTCGGTGCAGCTCCAACAGTACTACTCACCCTGAGCCGTCACGTCAGGATGGCCGAGCGGTCTAAGGCGCTGCGTTCAGGTCGCAGTCTCCCCTGGAGGCGTGGGTTCGAATCCCACTTCTGACAAACCCAACCTTTGGCTGCGGGCTCAAGCTAGAGTCTTTAACCCTCTGGCAGGTTTACCCAGAAATGCATTCATGTGGACCAAGCACTGCATTTCTGTTCATGCTAGAATTAACCCAACATTACAGTAACACTGACCTGCGTTACATGGACTTTAAAGTAACACTTTAGTGCAATGTATGGGATTCTATGGCATTTTCCTTGTCAATTTCAAGTCATGACATTTCATCAAATTGGACATGTTTATAGAATGGACTTCAACGGAATTTCATGGGATACCATCTTGTGATGTTTACCGGAAGAAGAATTTGTTTATGGAAGGCTGTTCGTGTTTTTTGGGGGTGGGGGATGCAGTGTGATTCTTGGAGTTTGACTGTGATGTCGTGGACTGAAGTTTTGGGGATGCACTAGAATTTCATGGCAAGGATTCTTGGAAATTTCTTGGAATGAAATGTCATGGCTTTTGGGGCATGGGGTGGAGTGTCATGGCATAAGATTCAAGGAATGCCATGTAAAACATTACATTAGCATTGACAAGACATGTCATTAGAATGAAAGAATTGTATTAGCCTCAACAAAACATTGTAACAACACTGACACATATTACATGAATATGAGAGTAATACTATTACTGCCTTTGTTCAACATTAGTCCTACAAAAACACTGGATTTCAATTACACTGCATATGAAGAAATGAACAAGCGCACAAAAGGGAATACCGAAAGCAGCTCTTTTATTTACACGCTCCCCTGCATCAAAAAGCACCAGACTGCCCCGTGTGAGGCTCGAACTCACGACCTTCAGATTATGAGACTGACGCGCTGCCTAACTGCGCCAACGAGGCACGGGCGGTGACTAGCTGTGAGCGGTGACGCACTAGCTTCCAGACCACCTGCCGTTCGGTGCAGCTCCAACAGTACTGCTCACCCTGAGCCGTCACGTCAGGATGGCCGAGCGGTCTAAGGCGCTGCGTTCAGGTCGCAGTCTCCCCTGGAGGCGTGGGTTCGAATCCCACTTCTGACAAACCCAACCTTTGGCTGCGGGCTCAAGCTAGAGTCTTTAACCCTCTGGCAGGTTTACCCAGAAATGCATTCATGTGGACCAAGCACTGCATTTCTGTTCATGCTAGAATTAACCCAACATTACAGTAACACTGACCTGCGTTACATGGACTTTAAAGTAACACTTTAGTGCAATGTATGGGATTCTATGGCATTTTCCTTGTCAATTTCAAGTCATGACATTTCATCAAATTGGACATGTTTATAGAATGGACTTCAACGGAATTTCATGGGATACCATCTTGTGATGTTTACCGGAAGAAGAATTTGTTTATGGAAGGCTGTTCGTGTTTTTTGGGGGTGGGGGATGCAGTGTGATTCTTGGAGTTTGACTGTGATGTCGTGGACTGAAGTTTTGGGGATGCACTAGAATTTCATGGCAAGGATTCTTGGAAATTTCTTGGAATGAAATGTCATGGCTTTTGGGGCATGGGGTGGAGTGTCATGGCATAAGATTCAAGGAATGCCATGTAAAACATTACATTAGCATTGACAAGACATGTCATTAGAATGAAAGAATTGTATTAGCCTCAACAAAACATTGTAACAACACTGACACATATTACATGAATATGAGAGTAATACTATTACTGCCTTTGTTCAACATTAGTCCTACAAAAACACTGGATTTCAATTACACTGCATATGAAGAAATGAACAAGCGCACAAAAGGGAATACCGAAAGCAGCTCTTTTATTTACACGCTCCCCTGCATCAAAAAGCACCAGACTGCCCCGTGTGAGGCTCGAACTCACGACCTTCAGATTATGAGACTGACGCGCTGCCTAACTGCGCCAACGAGGCACGGGCGGTGACTAGCTGTGAGCGGTGACGCACTAGCTTCCAGACCACCTGCCGTTCGGTGCAGCTCCAACAGTACTGCTCACCCTGAGCCGTCACGTCAGGATGGCCGAGCGGTCTAAGGCGCTGCGTTCAGGTCGCAGTCTCCCCTGGAGGCGTGGGTTCGAATCCCACTTCTGACAAACCCAACCTTTGGCTGCGGGCTCAAGCTAGAGTCTTTAACCCTCTGGCAGGTTTACCCAGAAATGCATTCATGTGGACCAAGCACTGCATTTCTGTTCATGCTAGAATTAACCCAACATTACAGTAACACTGACCTGCGTTACATGGACTTTAAAGTAACACTTTAGTGCAATGTATGGGATTCTATGGCATTTTCCTTGTCAATTTCAAGTCATGACATTTCATCAAATTGGACATGTTTATAGAATGGACTTCAACGGAATTTCATGGGATACCATCTTGTGATGTTTACCGGAAGAAGAATTTGTTTATGGAAGGCTGTTCGTGTTTTTTGGGGGTGGGGGATGCAGTGTGATTCTTGGAGTTTGACTGTGATGTCGTGGACTGAAGTTTTGGGGATGCACTAGAATTTCATGGCAAGGATTCTTGGAAATTTCTTGGAATGAAATGTCATGGCTTTTGGGGCATGGGGTGGAGTGTCATGGCATAAGATTCAAGGAATGCCATGTAAAACATTACATTAGCATTGACAAGACATGTCATTAGAATGAAAGAATTGTATTAGCCTCAACAAAACATTGTAACAACACTGACACATATTACATGAATATGAGAGTAATACTATTACTGCCTTTGTTCAACATTAGTCCTACAAAAACACTGGATTTCAATTACACTGCATATGAAGAAATGAACAAGCGCACAAAAGGGAATACCGAAAGCAGCTCTTTTATTTACACGCTCCCCTGCATCAAAAAGCACCAGACTGCCCCGTGTGAGGCTCGAACTCACGACCTTCAGATTATGAGACTGACGCGCTGCCTAACTGCGCCAACGAGGCACGGGCGGTGACTAGCTGTGAGCGGTGACGCACTAGCTTCCAGACCACCTGCCGTTCGGTGCAGCTCCAACAGTACTGCTCACCCTGAGCCGTCACGTCAGGATGGCCGAGCGGTCTAAGGCGCTGCGTTCAGGTCGCAGTCTCCCCTGGAGGCGTGGGTTCGAATCCCACTTCTGACAAACCCAACCTTTGGCTGCGGGCTCAAGCTAGAGTCTTTAACCCTCTGGCAGGTTTACCCAGAAATGCATTCATGTGGACCAAGCACTGCATTTCTGTTCATGCTAGAATTAACCCAACATTACAGTAACACTGACCTGCGTTACATGGACTTTAAAGTAACACTTTAGTGCAATGTATGGGATTCTATGGCATTTTCCTTGTCAATTTCAAGTCATGACATTTCATCAAATTGGACATGTTTATAGAATGGACTTCAACGGAATTTCATGGGATACCATCTTGTGATGTTTACCGGAAGAAGAATTTGTTTATGGAAGGCTGTTCGTGTTTTTTGGGGGTGGGGGATGCAGTGTGATTCTTGGAGTTTGACTGTGATGTCGTGGACTGAAGTTTTGGGGATGCACTAGAATTTCATGGCAAGGATTCTTGGAAATTTCTTGGAATGAAATGTCATGGCTTTTGGGGCATGGGGTGGAGTGTCATGGCATAAGATTCAAGGAATGCCATGTAAAACATTACATTAGCATTGACAAGACATGTCATTAGAATGAAAGAATTGTATTAGCCTCAACAAAACATTGTAACAACACTGACACATATTACATGAATATGAGAGTAATACTATTACTGCCTTTGTTCAACATTAGTCCTACAAAAACACTGGATTTCAATTACACTGCATATGAAGAAATGAACAAGCGCACAAAAGGGAATACCGAAAGCAGCTCTTTTATTTACACGCTCCCCTGCATCAAAAAGCACCAGACTGCCCCGTGTGAGGCTCGAACTCACGACCTTCAGATTATGAGACTGACGCGCTGCCTAACTGCGCCAACGAGGCACGGGCGGTGACTAGCTGTGAGCGGTGACGCACTAGCTTCCAGACCACCTGCCGTTCGGTGCAGCTCCAACAGTACTACTCACCCTGAGCCGTCACGTCAGGATGGCCGAGCGGTCTAAGGCGCTGCGTTCAGGTCGCAGTCTCCCCTGGAGGCGTGGGTTCGAATCCCACTTCTGACAAACCCAACCTTTGGCTGCGGGCTCAAGCTAGAGTCTTTAACCCTCTGGCAGGTTTACCCAGAAATGCATTCATGTGGACCAAGCACTGCATTTCTGTTCATGCTAGAATTAACCCAACATTACAGTAACACTGACCTGCGTTACATGGACTTTAAAGTAACACTTTAGTGCAATGTATGGGATTCTATGGCATTTTCCTTGTCAATTTCAAGTCATGACATTTCATCAAATTGGACATGTTTATAGAATGGACTTCAACGGAATTTCATGGGATACCATCTTGTGATGTTTACCGGAAGAAGAATTTGTTTATGGAAGGCTGTTCGTGTTTTTTGGGGGTGGGGGATGCAGTGTGATTCTTGGAGTTTGACTGTGATGTCGTGGACTGAAGTTTTGGGGATGCACTAGAATTTCATGGCAAGGATTCTTGGAAATTTCTTGGAATGAAATGTCATGGCTTTTGGGGCATGGGGTGGAGTGTCATGGCATAAGATTCAAGGAATGCCATGTAAAACATTACATTAGCATTGACAAGACATGTCATTAGAATGAAAGAATTGTATTAGCCTCAACAAAACATTGTAACAACACTGACACATATTACATGAATATGAGAGTAATACTATTACTGCCTTTGTTCAACATTAGTCCTACAAAAACACTGGATTTCAATTACACTGCATATGAAGAAATGAACAAGCGCACAAAAGGGAATACCAAAAGCAGCTCTTTTATTTACACGCTCCCCTGCATCAAAAAGCACCAGACTGCCCCGTGTGAGGCTCGAACTCACGACCTTCAGATTATGAGACTGACGCGCTGCCTAACTGCGCCAACGAGGCACGGGCGGTGACTAGCTGTGAGCGGTGACGCACTAGCTTCCAGACCACCTGCCGTTCGGTGCAGCTCCAACAGTACTGCTCACCCTGAGCCGTCACGTCAGGATGGCCGAGCGGTCTAAGGCGCTGCGTTCAGGTCGCAGTCTCCCCTGGAGGCGTGGGTTCGAATCCCACTTCTGACAAACCCAACCTTTGGCTGCGGGCTCAAGCTAGAGTCTTTAACCCTCTGGCAGGTTTACCCAGAAATGCATTCATGTGGACCAAGCACTGCATTTCTGTTCATGCTAGAATTAACCCAACATTACAGTAACACTGACCTGCGTTACATGGACTTTAAAGTAACACTTTAGTGCAATGTATGGGATTCTATGGCATTTTCCTTGTCAATTTCAAGTCATGACATTTCATCAAATTGGACATGTTTATAGAATGGACTTCAACGGAATTTCATGGGATACCATCTTGTGATGTTTACCGGAAGAAGAATTTGTTTATGGAAGGCTGTTCGTGTTTTTTGGGGGTGGGGGATGCAGTGTGATTCTTGGAGTTTGACTGTGATGTCGTGGACTGAAGTTTTGGGGATGCACTAGAATTTCATGGCAAGGATTCTTGGAAATTTCTTGGAATGAAATGTCATGGGTTTTGGGGCATGGGGTGGAGTGTCATGGCATAAGATTCAAGGAATGCCATGTAAAACATTACATTAGCATTGACAAGACATGTCATTAGAATGAAAGAATTGTATTAGCCTTAACAAAACATTGTAACAACACTGACACATATTACATGAATATGAGAGTAATACTATTACTGCCTTTGTTCAACATTAGTCCTACAAAAACACTGGATTTCAACTACACTGCATATGAAGAAATGAACAAGCGCACAAAAGGGAATACCGAAAGCAGCTCTTTTATTTACACGCTCCCCTGCATCAAAAAGCACCAGACTGCCCCGTGTGAGGCTCGAACTCACGACCTTCAGATTATGAGACTGACGCGCTGCCTAACTGCGCCAACGAGGCACGGGCGGTGACTAGCTGTGAGCGGTGACGCACTAGCTTCTAGACCACCTGCCGTTCGGTGCAGCTCCAACAGTACTGCTCACCCTGAGCCGTCACGTCAGGATGGCCGAGCGGTCTAAGGCGCTGCGTTCAGGTCGCAGTCTCCCCTGGAGGCGTGGGTTCGAATCCCACTTCTGACAAACCCAACCTTTGGCTGCGGGCTCAAGCTAGAGTCTTTAACCCTCTGGCAGGTTTACCCAGAAATGCATTAATGTGGACCAAGCACTGCATTTCTGTTCATGCTAGAATTAACCCAACATTACAGTAACACTGACCTGCGTTACATGGACTTTAAAGTAACACTTTAGTGCAATGTATGGGATTCTATGGCATTTTCCTTGTCAATTTCAAGTCATGACATTTCATCAAATTGGACATGTTTATAGAATGGACTTCAACGGAATTTCATGGGATACCATCTTGTGATGTTTACCGGAAGAAGAATTTGTTTATGGAAGGCTGTTCGTGTTTTTTGGGGGTGGGGGATGCAGTGTGATTCTTGGAGTTTGACTGTGATGTCGTGGACTGAAGTTTTGGGGATGCACTAGAATTTCATGGCAAGGATTCTTGGAAATTTCTTGGAATGAAATGTCATGGGTTTTGGGGCATGGGGTGGAGTGTCATGGCATAAGATTCAAGGAATGCCATGTAAAACATTACATTAGCATTGACAAGACATGTCATTAGAATGAAAGAATTGTATTAGCCTTAACAAAACATTGTAACAACACTGACACATATTACATGAATATGAGAGTAATACTATTACTGCCTTTGTTCAACATTAGTCCTACAAAAACACTGGATTTCAACTACACTGCATATGAAGAAATGAACAAGCGCACAAAAGGGAATACCGAAAGCAGCTCTTTTATTTACACGCTCCCCTGCATCAAAAAGCACCAGACTGCCCCGTGTGAGGCTCGAACTCACGACCTTCAGATTATGAGACTGACGCGCTGCCTAACTGCGCCAACGAGGCACGGGCGGTGACTAGCTGTGAGTGGTGACGCACTAGCTTCCAGACCACCTGCCGTTCGGTGCAGCTCCAACAGTACTACTCACCCTGAGCCGTCACGTCAGGATGGCCGAGCGGTCTAAGGCGCTGCGTTCAGGTCGCAGTCTCCCCTGGAGGCGTGGGTTCGAATCCCACTTCTGACAAACCCAACCTTTGGCTGCGGGCTCAAGCTAGAGTCTTTAACCCTCTGGCAGGTTTACCCAGAAATGCATTCATGTGGACCAAGCACTGCATTTCTGTTCATGCTAGAATTAACCCAACATTACAGTAACACTGACCTGCGTTACATGGACTTTAAAGTAACACTTTAGTGCAATGTATGGGATTCTATGGCATTTTCCTTGTCAATTTCAAGTCATGACATTTCATCAAATTGGACATGTTTATAGAATGGACTTCAACGGAATTTCATGGGATACCATCTTGTGATGTTTACCGGAAGAAGAATTTGTTTATGGAAGGCTGTTCGTGTTTTTTGGGGGTGGGGGATGCAGTGTGATTCTTGGAGTTTGACTGTGATGTCGTGGACTGAAGTTTTGGGGATGCACTAGAATTTCATGGCAAGGATTCTTGGAAATTTCTTGGAATGAAATGTCATGGCTTTTGGGGCATGGGGTGGAGTGTCATGGCATAAGATTCAAGGAATGCCATGTAAAACATTACATTAGCATTGACAAGACATGTCATTAGAATGAAAGAATTGTATTAGCCTCAACAAAACATTGTAACAACACTGACACATATTACATGAATATGAGAGTAATACTATTACTGCCTTTGTTCAACATTAGTCCTACAAAAACACTGGATTTCAATTACACTGCATATGAAGAAATGAACAAGCGCACAAAAGGGAATACCGAAAGCAGCTCTTTTATTTACACGCTCCCCTGCATCAAAAAGCACCAGACTGCCCCGTGTGAGGCTCGAACTCACGACCTTCAGATTATGAGACTGACGCGCTGCCTAACTGCGCCAACGAGGCACGGGCGGTGACTAGCTGTGAGCGGTGACGCACTAGCTTCCAGACCACCTGCCGTTCGGTGCAGCTCCAACAGTACTGCTCACCCTGAGCCGTCACGTCAGGATGGCCGAGCGGTCTAAGGCGCTGCGTTCAGGTCGCAGTCTCCCCTGGAGGCGTGGGTTCGAATCCCACTTCTGACAAACCCAACCTTTGGCTGCGGGCTCAAGCTAGAGTCTTTAACCCTCTGGCAGGTTTACCCAGAAATGCATTCATGTGGACCAAGCACTGCATTTCTGTTCATGCTAGAATTAACCCAACATTACAGTAACACTGACCTGCGTTACATGGACTTTAAAGTAACACTTTAGTGCAATGTATGGGATTCTATGGCATTTTCCTTGTCAATTTCAAGTCATGACATTTCATCAAATTGGACATGTTTATAGAATGGACTTCAACGGAATTTCATGGGATACCATCTTGTGATGTTTACCGGAAGAAGAATTTGTTTATGGAAGGCTGTTCGTGTTTTTTGGGGGTGGGGGATGCAGTGTGATTCTTGGAGTTTGACTGTGATGTCGTGGACTGAAGTTTTGGGGATGCACTAGAATTTCATGGCAAGGATTCTTGGAAATTTCTTGGAATGAAATGTCATGGCTTTTGGGGCATGGGGTGGAGTGTCATGGCATAAGATTCAAGGAATGCCATGTAAAACATTACATTAGCATTGACAAGACATGTCATTAGAATGAAAGAATTGTATTAGCCTCAACAAAACATTGTAACAACACTGACACATATTACATGAATATGAGAGTAATACTATTACTGCCTTTGTTCAACATTAGTCCTACAAAAACACTGGATTTCAATTACACTGCATATGAAGAAATGAACAAGCGCACAAAAGGGAATACCGAAAGCAGCTCTTTTATTTACACGCTCCCCTGCATCAAAAAGCACCAGACTGCCCCGTGTGAGGCTCGAACTCACGACCTTCAGATTATGAGACTGACGCGCTGCCTAACTGCGCCAACGAGGCACGGGCGGTGACTAGCTGTGAGCGGTGACGCACTAGCTTCCAGACCACCTGCCGTTCGGTGCAGCTCCAACAGTACTACTCACCCTGAGCCGTCACGTCAGGATGGCCGAGCGGTCTAAGGCGCTGCGTTCAGGTCGCAGTCTCCCCTGGAGGCGTGGGTTCGAATCCCACTTCTGACAAACCCAACCTTTGGCTGCGGGCTCAAGCTAGAGTCTTTAACCCTCTGGCAGGTTTACCCAGAAATGCATTCATGTGGACCAAGCACTGCATTTCTGTTCATGCTAGAATTAACCCAACATTACAGTAACACTGACCTGCGTTACATGGACTTTAAAGTAACACTTTAGTGCAATGTATGGGATTCTATGGCATTTTCCTTGTCAATTTCAAGTCATGACATTTCATCAAATTGGACATGTTTATAGAATGGACTTCAACGGAATTTCATGGGATACCATCTTGTGATGTTTACCGGAAGAAGAATTTGTTTATGGAAGGCTGTTCGTGTTTTTTGGGGGTGGGGGATGCAGTGTGATTCTTGGAGTTTGACTGTGATGTCGTGGACTGAAGTTTTGGGGATGCACTAGAATTTCATGGCAAGGATTCTTGGAAATTTCTTGGAATGAAATGTCATGGCTTTTGGGGCATGGGGTGGAGTGTCATGGCATAAGATTCAAGGAATGCCATGTAAAACATTACATTAGCATTGACAAGACATGTCATTAGAATGAAAGAATTGTATTAGCCTCAACAAAACATTGTAACAACACTGACACATATTACATGAATATGAGAGTAATACTATTACTGCCTTTGTTCAACATTAGTCCTACAAAAACACTGGATTTCAATTACACTGCATATGAAGAAATGAACAAGCGCACAAAAGGGAATACCGAAAGCAGCTCTTTTATTTACACGCTCCCCTGCATCAAAAAGCACCAGACTGCCCCGTGTGAGGCTCGAACTCACGACCTTCAGATTATGAGACTGACGCGCTGCCTAACTGCGCCAACGAGGCACGGGCGGTGACTAGCTGTGAGCGGTGACGCACTAGCTTCCAGACCACCTGCCGTTCGGTGCAGCTCCAACAGTACTGCTCACCCTGAGCCGTCACGTCAGGATGGCCGAGCGGTCTAAGGCGCTGCGTTCAGGTCGCAGTCTCCCCTGGAGGCGTGGGTTCGAATCCCACTTCTGACAAACCCAACCTTTGGCTGCGGGCTCAAGCTAGAGTCTTTAACCCTCTGGCAGGTTTACCCAGAAATGCATTAATGTGGACCAAGCACTGCATTTCTGTTCATGCTAGAATTAACCCAACATTACAGTAACACTGACCTGCGTTACATGGACTTTAAAGTAACACTTTAGTGCAATGTATGGGATTCTATGGCATTTTCCTTGTCAATTTCAAGTCATGACATTTCATCAAATTGGACATGTTTATAGAATGGACTTCAACGGAATTTCATGGGATACCATCTTGTGATGTTTACCGGAAGAAGAATTTGTTTATGGAAGGCTGTTCGTGTTTTTTGGGGGTGGGGGATGCAGTGTGATTCTTGGAGTTTGACTGTGATGTCGTGGACTGAAGTTTTGGGGATGCACTAGAATTTCATGGCAAGGATTCTTGGAAATTTCTTGGAATGAAATGTCATGGGTTTTGGGGCATGGGGTGGAGTGTCATGGCATAAGATTCAAGGAATGCCATGTAAAACATTACATTAGCATTGACAAGACATGTCATTAGAATGAAAGAATTGTATTAGCCTTAACAAAACATTGTAACAACACTGACACATATTACATGAATATGAGAGTAATACTATTACTGCCTTTGTTCAACATTAGTCCTACAAAAACACTGGATTTCAACTACACTGCATATGAAGAAATGAACAAGCGCACAAAAGGGAATACCGAAAGCAGCTCTTTTATTTACACGCTCCCCTGCATCAAAAAGCACCAGACTGCCCCGTGTGAGGCTCGAACTCACGACCTTCAGATTATGAGACTGACGCGCTGCCTAACTGCGCCAACGAGGCACGGGCGGTGACTAGCTGTGAGCGGTGACGCACTAGCTTCTAGACCACCTGCCGTTCGGTGCAGCTCCAACAGTACTGCTCACCCTGAGCCGTCACGTCAGGATGGCCGAGCGGTCTAAGGCGCTGCGTTCAGGTCGCAGTCTCCCCTGGAGGCGTGGGTTCGAATCCCACTTCTGACAAACCCAACCTTTGGCTGCGGGCTCAAGCTAGAGTCTTTAACCCTCTGGCAGGTTTACCCAGAAATGCATTAATGTGGACCAAGCACTGCATTTCTGTTCATGCTAGAATTAACCCAACATTACAGTAACACTGACCTGCGTTACATGGACTTTAAAGTAACACTTTAGTGCAATGTATGGGATTCTATGGCATTTTCCTTGTCAATTTCAAGTCATGACATTTCATCAAATTGGACATGTTTATAGAATGGACTTCAACGGAATTTCATGGGATACCATCTTGTGATGTTTACCGGAAGAAGAATTTGTTTATGGAAGGCTGTTCGTGTTTTTTGGGGGTGGGGGATGCAGTGTGATTCTTGGAGTTTGACTGTGATGTCGTGGACTGAAGTTTTGGGGATGCACTAGAATTTCATGGCAAGGATTCTTGGAAATTTCTTGGAATGAAATGTCATGGGTTTTGGGGCATGGGGTGGAGTGTCATGGCATAAGATTCAAGGAATGCCATGTAAAACATTACATTAGCATTGACAAGACATGTCATTAGAATGAAAGAATTGTATTAGCCTTAACAAAACATTGTAACAACACTGACACATATTACATGAATATGAGAGTAATACTATTACTGCCTTTGTTCAACATTAGTCCTACAAAAACACTGGATTTCAACTACACTGCATATGAAGAAATGAACAAGCGCACAAAAGGGAATACCGAAAGCAGCTCTTTTATTTACACGCTCCCCTGCATCAAAAAGCACCAGACTGCCCCGTGTGAGGCTCGAACTCACGACCTTCAGATTATGAGACTGACGCGCTGCCTAACTGCGCCAACGAGGCACGGGCGGTGACTAGCTGTGAGTGGTGACGCACTAGCTTCCAGACCACCTGCCGTTCGGTGCAGCTCCAACAGTACTACTCACCCTGAGCCGTCACGTCAGGATGGCCGAGCGGTCTAAGGCGCTGCGTTCAGGTCGCAGTCTCCCCTGGAGGCGTGGGTTCGAATCCCACTTCTGACAAACCCAACCTTTGGCTGCGGGCTCAAGCTAGAGTCTTTAACCCTCTGGCAGGTTTACCCAGAAATGCATTCATGTGGACCAAGCACTGCATTTCTGTTCATGCTAGAATTAACCCAACATTACAGTAACACTGACCTGCGTTACATGGACTTTAAAGTAACACTTTAGTGCAATGTATGGGATTCTATGGCATTTTCCTTGTCAATTTCAAGTCATGACATTTCATCAAATTGGACATGTTTATAGAATGGACTTCAACGGAATTTCATGGGATACCATCTTGTGATGTTTACCGGAAGAAGAATTTGTTTATGGAAGGCTGTTCGTGTTTTTTGGGGGTGGGGGATGCAGTGTGATTCTTGGAGTTTGACTGTGATGTCGTGGACTGAAGTTTTGGGGATGCACTAGAATTTCATGGCAAGGATTCTTGGAAATTTCTTGGAATGAAATGTCATGGCTTTTGGGGCATGGGGTGGAGTGTCATGGCATAAGATTCAAGGAATGCCATGTAAAACATTACATTAGCATTGACAAGACATGTCATTAGAATGAAAGAATTGTATTAGCCTCAACAAAACATTGTAACAACACTGACACATATTACATGAATATGAGAGTAATACTATTACTGCCTTTGTTCAACATTAGTCCTACAAAAACACTGGATTTCAATTACACTGCATATGAAGAAATGAACAAGCGCACAAAAGGGAATACCGAAAGCAGCTCTTTTATTTACACGCTCCCCTGCATCAAAAAGCACCAGACTGCCCCGTGTGAGGCTCGAACTCACGACCTTCAGATTATGAGACTGACGCGCTGCCTAACTGCGCCAACGAGGCACGGGCGGTGACTAGCTGTGAGCGGTGACGCACTAGCTTCCAGACCACCTGCCGTTCGGTGCAGCTCCAACAGTACTACTCACCCTGAGCCGTCACGTCAGGATGGCCGAGCGGTCTAAGGCGCTGCGTTCAGGTCGCAGTCTCCCCTGGAGGCGTGGGTTCGAATCCCACTTCTGACAAACCCAACCTTTGGCTGCGGGCTCAAGCTAGCTTTAACCCTCTGGCAGGTTTACCCAGAAATGCATTCATGTGGACCAAGCACTGCATTTCTGTTCATGCTAGAATTAACCCAACATTACAGTAACACTGACCTGCGTTACATGGACTTTAAAGTAACACTTTAGTGCAATGTATGGGATTCTATGGCATTTTCCTTGTCAATTTCAAGTCATGACATTTCATCAAATTGGACATGTTTATAGAATGGACTTCAACGGAATTTCATGGGATACCATCTTGTGATGTTTACCGGAAGAAGAATTTGTTTATGGAAGGCTGTTCGTGTTTTTTGGGGGTGGGGGATGCAGTGTGATTCTTGGAGTTTGACTGTGATGTCGTGGACTGAAGTTTTGGGGATGCACTAGAATTTCATGGCAAGGATTCTTGGAAATTTCTTGGAATGAAATGTCATGGCTTTTGGGGCATGGGGTGGAGTGTCATGGCATAAGATTCAAGGAATGCCATGTAAAACATTACATTAGCATTGACAAGACATGTCATTAGAATGAAAGAATTGTATTAGCCTCAACAAAACATTGTAACAACACTGACACATATTACATGAATATGAGAGTAATACTATTACTGCCTTTGTTCAACATTAGTCCTACAAAAACACTGGATTTCAATTACACTGCATATGAAGAAATGAACAAGCGCACAAAAGGGAATACCGAAAGCAGCTCTTTTATTTACACGCTCCCCTGCATCAAAAAGCACCAGACTGCCCCGTGTGAGGCTCGAACTCACGACCTTCAGATTATGAGACTGACGCGCTGCCTAACTGCGCCAACGAGGCACGGGCGGTGACTAGCTGTGAGCGGTGACGCACTAGCTTCCAGACCACCTGCCGTTCGGTGCAGCTCCAACAGTACTACTCACCCTGAGCCGTCACGTCAGGATGGCCGAGCGGTCTAAGGCGCTGCGTTCAGGTCGCAGTCTCCCCTGGAGGCGTGGGTTCGAATCCCACTTCTGACAAACCCAACCTTTGGCTGCGGGCTCAAGCTAGAGTCTTTAACCCTCTGGCAGGTTTACCCAGAAATGCATTCATGTGGACCAAGCACTGCATTTCTGTTCATGCTAGAATTAACCCAACATTACAGTAACACTGACCTGCGTTACATGGACTTTAAAGTAACACTTTAGTGCAATGTATGGGATTCTATGGCATTTTCCTTGTCAATTTCAAGTCATGACATTTCATCAAATTGGACATGTTTATAGAATGGACTTCAACGGAATTTCATGGGATACCATCTTGTGATGTTTACCGGAAGAAGAATTTGTTTATGGAAGGCTGTTCGTGTTTTTTGGGGGTGGGGGATGCAGTGTGATTCTTGGAGTTTGACTGTGATGTCGTGGACTGAAGTTTTGGGGATGCACTAGAATTTCATGGCAAGGATTCTTGGAAATTTCTTGGAATGAAATGTCATGGCTTTTGGGGCATGGGGTGGAGTGTCATGGCATAAGATTCAAGGAATGCCATGTAAAACATTACATTAGCATTGACAAGACATGTCATTAGAATGAAAGAATTGTATTAGCCTCAACAAAACATTGTAACAACACTGACACATATTACATGAATATGAGAGTAATACTATTACTGCCTTTGTTCAACATTAGTCCTACAAAAACACTGGATTTCAATTACACTGCATATGAAGAAATGAACAAGCGCACAAAAGGGAATACCGAAAGCAGCTCTTTTATTTACACGCTCCCCTGCATCAAAAAGCACCAGACTGCCCCGTGTGAGGCTCGAACTCACGACCTTCAGATTATGAGACTGACGCGCTGCCTAACTGCGCCAACGAGGCACGGGCGGTGACTAGCTGTGAGCGGTGACGCACTAGCTTCCAGACCACCTGCCGTTCGGTGCAGCTCCAACAGTACTGCTCACCCTGAGCCGTCACGTCAGGATGGCCGAGCGGTCTAAGGCGCTGCGTTCAGGTCGCAGTCTCCCCTGGAGGCGTGGGTTCGAATCCCACTTCTGACAAACCCAACCTTTGGCTGCGGGCTCAAGCTAGAGTCTTTAACCCTCTGGCAGGTTTACCCAGAAATGCATTAATGTGGACCAAGCACTGCATTTCTGTTCATGCTAGAATTAACCCAACATTACAGTAACACTGACCTGCGTTACATGGACTTTAAAGTAACACTTTAGTGCAATGTATGGGATTCTATGGCATTTTCCTTGTCAATTTCAAGTCATGACATTTCATCAAATTGGACATGTTTATAGAATGGACTTCAACGGAATTTCATGGGATACCATCTTGTGATGTTTACCGGAAGAAGAATTTGTTTATGGAAGGCTGTTCGTGTTTTTTGGGGGTGGGGGATGCAGTGTGATTCTTGGAGTTTGACTGTGATGTCGTGGACTGAAGTTTTGGGGATGCACTAGAATTTCATGGCAAGGATTCTTGGAAATTTCTTGGAATGAAATGTCATGGCTTTTGGGGCATGGGGTGGAGTGTCATGGCATAAGATTCAAGGAATGCCATGTAAAACATTACATTAGCATTGACAAGACATGTCATTAGAATGAAAGAATTGTATTAGCCTCAACAAAACATTGTAACAACACTGACACATATTACATGAATATGAGAGTAATACTATTACTGCCTTTGTTCAACATTAGTCCTACAAAAACACTGGATTTCAATTACACTGCATATGAAGAAATGAACAAGCGCACAAAAGGGAATACCGAAAGCAGCTCTTTTATTTACACGCTCCCCTGCATCAAAAAGCACCAGACTGCCCCGTGTGAGGCTCGAACTCACGACCTTCAGATTATGAGACTGACGCGCTGCCTAACTGCGCCAACGAGGCACGGGCGGTGACTAGCTGTGAGCGGTGACGCACTAGCTTCCAGACCACCTGCCGTTCGGTGCAGCTCCAACAGTACTACTCACCCTGAGCCGTCACGTCAGGATGGCCGAGCGGTCTAAGGCGCTGCGTTCAGGTCGCAGTCTCCCCTGGAGGCGTGGGTTCGAATCCCACTTCTGACAAACCCAACCTTTGGCTGCGGGCTCAAGCTAGAGTCTTTAACCCTCTGGCAGGTTTACCCAGAAATGCATTAATGTGGACCAAGCACTGCATTTCTGTTCATGCTAGAATTAACCCAACATTACAGTAACACTGACCTGCGTTACATGGACTTTAAAGTAACACTTTAGTGCAATGTATGGGATTCTATGGCATTTTCCTTGTCAATTTCAAGTCATGACATTTCATCAAATTGGACATGTTTATAGAATGGACTTCAACGGAATTTCATGGGATACCATCTTGTGATGTTTACCGGAAGAAGAATTTGTTTATGGAAGGCTGTTCGTGTTTTTTGGGGGTGGGGGATGCAGTGTGATTCTTGGAGTTTGACTGTGATGTCGTGGACTGAAGTTTTGGGGATGCACTAGAATTTCATGGCAAGGATTCTTGGAAATTTCTTGGAATGAAATGTCATGGGTTTTGGGGCATGGGGTGGAGTGTCATGGCATAAGATTCAAGGAATGCCATGTAAAACATTACATTAGCATTGACAAGACATGTCATTAGAATGAAAGAATTGTATTAGCCTTAACAAAACATTGTAACAACACTGACACATATTACATGAATATGAGAGTAATACTATTACTGCCTTTGTTCAACATTAGTCCTACAAAAACACTGGATTTCAATTACACTGCATATGAAGAAATGAACAAGCGCACAAAAGGGAATACCGAAAGCAGCTCTTTTATTTACACGCTCCCCTGCATCAAAAAGCACCAGACTGCCCCGTGTGAGGCTCGAACTCACGACCTTCAGATTATGAGACTGACGCGCTGCCTAACTGCGCCAACGAGGCACGGGCGGTGACTAGCTGTGAGCGGTGACGGACTAGTTTCTAGACCACCTGCCGTTCGGTGCAGCTCCAACAGTACTGCTCACCCTGAGCCGTCACGTCAGGATGGCCGAGCGGTCTAAGGCGCTGCGTTCAGGTCGCAGTCTCCCCTGGAGGCGTGGGTTCGAATCCCACTTCTGACAAACCCAACCTTTGGCTGCGGGCTCAAGCTAGAGTCTTTAACCCTCTGGCAGGTTTACCCAGAAATGCATTCATGTGGACCAAGCACTGCATTTCTGTTCATGCTAGAATTAACCCAACATTACAGTAACACTGACCTGCGTTACATGGACTTTAAAGTAACACTTTAGTGCAATGTATGGGATTCTATGGCATTTTCCTTGTCAATTTCAAGTCATGACATTTCATCAAATTGGACATGTTTATAGAATGGACTTCAACGGAATTTCATGGGATACCATCTTGTGATGTTTACCGGAAGAAGAATTTGTTTATGGAAGGCTGTTCGTGTTTTTTGGGGGTGGGGGATGCAGTGTGATTCTTGGAGTTTGACTGTGATGTCGTGGACTGAAGTTTTGGGGATGCACTAGAATTTCATGGCAAGGATTCTTGGAAATTTCTTGGAATGAAATGTCATGGGTTTTGGGGCATGGGGTGGAGTGTCATGGCATAAGATTCAAGGAATGCCATGTAAAACATTACATTAGCATTGACAAGACATGTCATTAGAATGAAAGAATTGTATTAGCCTTAACAAAACATTGTAACAACACTGACACATATTACATGAATATGAGAGTAATACTATTACTGCCTTTGTTCAACATTAGTCCTACAAAAACACTGGATTTCAATTACACTGCATATGAAGAAATGAACAAGCGCACAAAAGGGAATACCGAAAGCAGCTCTTTTATTTACACGCTCCCCTGCATCAAAAAGCACCAGACTGCTCCGTGTGAGGCTCGAACTCACGACCTTCAGATTATGAGACTGACGCGCTGCCTAACTGCGCCAACGAGGCACGGGCGGTGACTAGCTGTGAGCGGTGACGCACTAGCTTCTAGACCACCTGCCGTTCGGTGCAGCTCCAACAGTACTGCTCACCCTGAGCCGTCACGTCAGGATGGCCGAGCGGTCTAAGGCGCTGCGTTCAGGTCGCAGTCTCCCCTGGAGGCGTGGGTTCAAATCCCACTTCTGACAAACCCAACCTTTGGCTGCGGGCTCAAGCTAGAGTCTTTAACCCTCTGGCAGGTTTACCCAGAAATGCATTAATGTGGACCAAGCACTGCATTTCTGTTCATGCTAGAATTAACCCAACATTACAGTAACACTGACCTGCGTTACATGGACTTTAAAGTAACACTTTAGTGCAATGTATGGGATTCTATGGCATTTTCCTTGTCAATTTCAAGTCATGACATTTCATCAAATTGGACATGTTTATAGAATGGACTTCAACGGAATTTCATGGGATACCATCTTGTGATGTTTACCGGAAGAAGAATTTGTTTATGGAAGGCTGTTCGTGTTTTTTGGGGGTGGGGGATGCAGTGTGATTCTTGGAGTTTGACTGTGATGTCGTGGACTGAAGTTTTGGGGATGCACTAGGATTTCATGGCAAGGATTCTTGGAAATTTCTTGGAATGAAATGTCATGGGTTTTGGGGCATGGGGTGGAGTGTCATGGCATAAGATTCAAGGAATGCCATGTAAAACATTACATTAGCATTGACAAGACATGTCATTAGAATGAAAGAATTGTATTAGCCTTAACAAAACATTGTAACAACACTGACACATATTACATGAATATGAGAGTAATACTATTACTGCCTTTGTTCAACATTAGTCCTACAAAAACACTGGATTTCAATTACACTGCATATGAAGAAATGAACAAGCGCACAAAAGGGAATACCGAAAGCAGCTATTTTATTTACACGCTCCCCTGCATCAAAAAGCACCAGACTTCCCCGTGTGAGGCTCTAACTCATGACCTTCAGATTATGAGACTGACGCGCTGCCTAACTACGCTGTTCATGTCATTAGAATGAAAGAATTGTATTAGCCTTAACAAAACATTGTAACAACACTGACACATATTACATGAATATGAGAGTAATACTATTACTGCCTTTGTTCAACATTAGTCCTACAAAAACACTGGATTTCAATTACACTGCATATGAAGAAATGAACAAGCGCACAAAAGGGAATACCGAAAGCAGCTCTTTTATTTACACGCTCCCCTGCATCAAAAAGCACCAGACTGCCCCGTGTGAGGCTCGAACTCACGACCTTCAGATTATGAGACTGACGCGCTGCCTAACTGCGCCAACGAGGCACGGGCGGTGACTAGCTGTGAGCGGTGACGGACTAGTTTCTAGACCACCTGCCGTTCGGTGCAGCTCCAACAGTACTGCTCACCCTGAGCCGTCACGTCAGGATGGCCGAGCGGTCTAAGGCGCTGCGTTCAGGTCGCAGTCTCCCCTGGAGGCGTGGGTTCGAATCCCACTTCTGACAAACCCAACCTTTGGCTGCGGGCTCAAGCTAGAGTCTTTAACCCTCTGGCAGGTTTACCCAGAAATGCATTCATGTGGACCAAGCACTGCATTTCTGTTCATGCTAGAATTAACCCAACATTACAGTAACACTGACCTGCGTTACATGGACTTTAAAGTAACACTTTAGTGCAATGTATGGGATTCTATGGCATTTTCCTTGTCAATTTCAAGTCATGACATTTCATCAAATTGGACATGTTTATAGAATGGACTTCAACGGAATTTCATGGGACACCATCTTGTGATGTTTACCGGAAGAAGAATTTGTTTATGGAAGGCTGTTCGTGTTTTTTGGGGGTGGGGGATGCAGTGTGATTCTTGGAGTTTGACTGTGATGTCGTGGACTGAAGTTTTGGGGATGCACTAGAATTTCATGGCAAGGATTCTTGGAAATTTCTTGGAATGAAATGTCATGGGTTTTGGGGCATGGGGTGGAGTGTCATGGCATAAGATTCAAGGAATGCCATGTAAAACATTACATTAGCATTGACAAGACATGTCATTAGAATGAAAGAATTGTATTAGCCTTAACAAAACATTGTAACAACACTGACACATATTACATGAATATGAGAGTAATACTATTACTGCCTTTGTTCAACATTAGTCCTACAAAAACACTGGATTTCAATTACACTGAATATGAAGAAATGAACAAGCGCACAAAAGGGAATACCGAAAGCAGCTCTTTTATTTACACGCTCCCCTGCATCAAAAAGCACCAGACTGCTCCGTGTGAGGCTCGAACTCACGACCTTCAGATTATGAGACTGACGCGCTGCCTAACTGCGCCAACGAGGCACGGGCGGTGACTAGCTGTGAGCGGTGACGCACTAGCTTCTAGACCACCTGCCGTTCGGTGCAGCTCCAACAGTACTGCTCACCCTGAGCCGTCACGTCAGGATGGCCGAGCGGTCTAAGGCGCTGCGTTCAGGTCGCAGTCTCCCCTGGAGGCGTGGGTTCAAATCCCACTTCTGACAAACCCAACCTTTGGCTGCGGGCTCAAGCTAGAGTCTTTAACCCTCTGGCAGGTTTACCCAGAAATGCATTCATGTGGACCAAGCACTGCATTTCTGTTCATGCTAGAATTAACCCAACATTACAGTAACACTGACCTGCGTTACATGGACTTTAAAGTAACACTTTAGTGCAATGTATGGGATTCTATGGCATTTTCCTTGTCAATTTCAAGTCATGACATTTCATCAAATTGGACATGTTTATAGAATGGACTTCAACGGAATTTCATGGGATACCATCTTGTGATGTTTACCGGAAGAAGAATTTGTTTATGGAAGGCTGTTCGTGTTTTTTGGGGGTGGGGGATGCAGTGTGATTCTTGGAGTTTGACTGTGATGTCGTGGACTGAAGTTTTGGGGATGCACTAGAATTTCATGGCAAGGATTCTTGGAAATTTCTTGGAATGAAATGTCATGGGTTTTGGGGCATGGGGTGGAGTGTCATGGCATAAGATTCAAGGAATGCCATGTAAAACATTACATTAGCATTGACAAGACATGTCATTAGAATGAAAGAATTGTATTAGCCTTAACAAAACATTGTAACAACACTGACACATATTACATGAATATGAGAGTAATACTATTACTGCCTTTGTTCAACATTAGTCCTACAAAAACACTGGATTTCAATTACACTGCATATGAAGAAATGAACAAGCGCACAAAAGGGAATACCGAAAGCAGCTCTTTTATTTACACGCTCCCCTGCATCAAAAAGCACCAGACTGCCCCGTGTGAGGCTCGAACTCACGACCTTCAGATTATGAGACTGACGCGCTGCCTAACTGCGCCAACGAGGCACGGGCGGTGACTAGCTGTGAGCGGTGACGCACTAGCTTCTAGACCACCTGCCGTTCGGTGCAGCTCCAACAGTACTGCTCACCCTGAGCCGTCACGTCAGGATGGCCGAGCGGTCTAAGGCGCTGCGTTCAGGTCGCAGTCTCCCCTGGAGGCGTGGGTTCGAATCCCACTTCTGACAAACCCAACCTTTGGCTGCGGGCTCAAGCTAGAGTCTTTAACCCTCTGGCAGGTTTACCCAGAAATGCATTAATGTGGACCAAGCACTGCATTTCTGTTCATGCTAGAATTAACCCAACATTACAGTAACACTGACCTGCGTTACATGGACTTTAAAGTAACACTTTAGTGCAATGTATGGGATTCTATGGCATTTTCCTTGTCAATTTCAAGCAGTGTTGGGTGTAACGCGTTACAAAGTAACGCGTTACTGTAATAATATTACTTTTTTCAAGTAACGAGTAAAGTAAGGGATTACAATTGCAAAAACAGTAATTAGATTACTGTTACTTCCCCGTAAGCAGGCTGCGTTACTGCGTTATACTGCGAGACTGTCTCGCGACGTGAGCCGTGACTCGTGAGTGACAATGACATGAGCGCCGCGAAGTCAGTGGTAAACACTATGGCAAGCGATCGCGTTCAAAAGTCTTTAAACGAAACGCGTTAATTTTGAGGCGTCAACACGCACCGTTTGTCCGTGTTCAGACGTCATGTTTATTCATGAACGATGTCGTAATGGTAAACTGTATGCACGTGCAAACATCAGACGTTATATTTGTTCATGAGGGATAATGCATTGGTACGTTGTGAGTGATGTCAGTCTTATGTCATGATTTGTCATGCCTTTTCAAGTTGTTCGTTTAACGTTCTTTCCCAAGGTAGAAAAGTCAACAGCTCTTAGAATGGGTCTTTTATTTTAGCAAACTGCCAAAAAACCTTTTCAGACTGTGTGCAGCTGAACCAAGAAAAGTTTAAGATTGCATGGAGCTGATAAGCATGAATGGCAGAAGAAAAAGACTGCAATTAAAAAACAAAACAAGAGAAAATTATTTTAATGCAAGCAATAAAAAACTGCACACATCAGCTGTGGAATAAAAGAAAAGAAATGCATGATCAACTAGATTAAGGCATACTCCTCTCTGTCCACCACCCCCAAAGGTTTCACAAAGTTATTCTTGCCACTGTAACTTATGGCTTCCTAAAGACAGGTTTATGGGTAAATAAATGAATAATAATAAAAAATATATACCAGGGCTCAACATTTAAGCCTTTTCATTTGTCCTTCGGTCGGTCATTCACTTGTCCGAGTAAAAACATTTGTTAGAACAGGAAAAAAATGTGATTTTTTTTTATGTGTGTGTTGTAAATATAATTTATTCTGAATCAGTATTCTCATCAGTTCAGTCAGCTTTAACATATATAAATGTATATATTTATGATATTTTAACCTTTATAAAGGGCATTTTTCCCTAATCGTTTGCCTCATCTTTCATTTAAAATTCTTAAATTTGATCAATAAATTACAATAGAATAATAAGATGCTAAAGGGCTGTTACCAATCAAAGCATTTAATAATGTAATGAGATTATTTAAAATATTTTTTGAATATACAAATAAGAAATATTATTTATGCATAGAAATATTTATAAACCGCCAGTAGGAGGCGGCAGGCGACCATCTTAATGAGTGAATCATTGATGCAATGTGCATAAAGTTAAAATACCGAAACTAATAAAACAAATTTTAAAAAAGAATGTTTCATTTGATTCAATTTTAGATGATGGAATATGCAGAAAGAATAGAAGCAGAAAGGTCTATTGCTTTATAGCGTATTCATTTCGTGCATCATGTTTTTGAAAAGTAACTAGTAAAGTAACTAGTAAAGTAACTAATTACTTTTGAAAATAAGTAATCAGTAAAGTAACTGGATTACTTTCTTGGAGAAGTAATCAGTAATCAGTAACTAATTACTTTTTCCAAGTAACTTGACCAACACTGATTTCAAGTCATGACATTTCATCAAATTGGACATGTTTATAGAATGGACTTCAACGGAATTTCATGGGATACCATCTTGTGATGTTTACCGGAAGAAGAATTTGTTTATGGAAGGCTGTTCGTGTTTTTTGGGGGTGGGGGATGCAGTGTGATTCTTGGAGTTTGACTGTGATGTCGTGGACTGAAGTTTTGGGGATGCACTAGAATTTCATGGCAAGGATTCTTGGAAATTTCTTGGAATGAAATGTCATGGGTTTTGGGGCATGGGGTGGAGTGTCATGGCATAAGATTCAAGGAATGCCATGTAAAACATTACATTAGCATTGACAAGACATGTCATTAGAATGAAAGAATTGTATTAGCCTTAACAAAACATTGTAACAACACTGACACATATTACATGAATATGAGAGTAATACTATTACTGCCTTTGTTCAACATTAGTCCTACAAAAACACTGGATTTCAATTACACTGCATATGAAGAAATGAACAAGCGCACAAAAGGGAATACCGAAAGCAGCTCTTTTATTTACACGCTCCCCTGCATCAAAAAGCACCAGACTGCTCCGTGTGAGGCTCGAACTCACGACCTTCAGATTATGAGACTGACGCGCTGCCTAACTGCGCCAACGAGGCACGGGCGGTGACTAGCTGTGAGCGGTGACGCACTAGCTTCTAGACCACCTGCCGTTCGGTGCAGCTCCAACAGTACTGCTCACCCTGAGCCGTCACGTCAGGATGGCCGAGCGGTCTAAGGCGCTGCGTTCAGGTCGCAGTCTCCCCTGGAGGCGTGGGTTCAAATCCCACTTCTGACAAACCCAACCTTTGGCTGCGGGCTCAAGCTAGAGTCTTTAACCCTCTGGCAGGTTTACCCAGAAATGCATTCATGTGGACCAAGCACTGCATTTCTGTTCATGCTAGAATTAACCCAACATTACAGTAACACTGACCTGCGTTACATGGACTTTAAAGTAACACTTTAGTGCAATGTATGGGATTCTATGGCATTTTCCTTGTCAATTTCAAGTCATGACATTTCATCAAATTGGACATGTTTATAGAATGGACTTCAACGGAATTTCATGGGATACCATCTTGTGATGTTTACCGGAAGAAGAATTTGTTTATGGAAGGCTGTTCGTGTTTTTTGGGGGTGGGGGATGCAGTGTGATTCTTGGAGTTTGACTGTGATGTCGTGGACTGAAGTTTTGGGGATGCACTAGGATTTCATGGCAAGGATTCTTGGAAATTTCTTGGAATGAAATGTCATGGGTTTTGGGGCATGGGGTGGAGTGTCATGGCATAAGATTCAAGGAATGCCATGTAAAACATTACATTAGCATTGACAAGACATGTCATTAGAATGAAAGAATTGTATTAGCCTTAACAAAACATTGTAACAACACTGACACATATTACATGAATATGAGAGTAATACTATTACTGCCTTTGTTCAACATTAGTCCTACAAAAACACTGGATTTCAATTACACTGCATATGAAGAAATGAACAAGCGCACAAAAGGGAATACCGAAAGCAGCTCTTTTATTTACACGCTCCCCTGCATCAAAAAGCACCAGACTTCCCCGTGTGAGGCTCTAACTCATGACCTTCAGATTATGAGACTGACGCGCTGCCTAACTACGCTGTTCATGTCATTAGAATGAAAGAATTGTATTAGCCTTAACAAAACATTGTAACAACACTGACACATATTACATGAATATGAGAGTAATACTATTACTGCCTTTGTTCAACATTAGTCCTACAAAAACACTGGATTTCAATTACACTGCATATGAAGAAATGAACAAGCGCACAAAAGGGAATACCGAAAGCAGCTCTTTTATTTACACGCTCCCCTGCATCAAAAAGCACCAGACTGCCCCGTGTGAGGCTCGAACTCACGACCTTCAGATTATGAGACTGACGCGCTGCCTAACTGCGCCAACGAGGCACGGGCGGTGACTAGCTGTGAGCGGTGACGCACTAGCTTCTAGACCACCTGCCGTTCGGTGCAGCTCCAACAGTACTGCTCACCCTGAGCCGTCACGTCAGGATGGCCGAGCGGTCTAAGGCGCTGCGTTCAGGTCGCAGTCTCCCCTGGAGGCGTGGGTTCGAATCCCACTTCTGACAAACCCAACCTTTGGCTGCGGGCTCAAGCTAGAGTCTTTAACCCTCTGGCAGGTTTACCCAGAAATGCATTAATGTGGACCAAGCACTGCATTTCTGTTCATGCTAGAATTAACCCAACATTACAGTAACACTGACCTGCGTTACATGGACTTTAAAGTAACACTTTAGTGCAATGTATGGGATTCTATGGCATTTTCCTTGTCAATTTCAAGTCATGACATTTCATCAAATTGGACATGTTTATAGAATGGACTTCAACGGAATTTCATGGGATACCATCTTGTGATGTTTACCGGAAGAAGAATTTGTTTATGGAAGGCTGTTCGTGTTTTTTGGGGGTGGGGGATGCAGTGTGATTCTTGGAGTTTGACTGTGATGTCGTGGACTGAAGTTTTGGGGATGCACTAGAATTTCATGGCAAGGATTCTTGGAAATTTCTTGGAATGAAATGTCATGGGTTTTGGGGCATGGGGTGGAGTGTCATGGCATAAGATTCAAGGAATGCCATGTAAAACATTACATTAGCATTGACAAGACATGTCATTAGAATGAAAGAATTGTATTAGCCTTAACAAAACATTGTAACAACACTGACACATATTACATGAATATGAGAGTAATACTATTACTGCCTTTGTTCAACATTAGTCCTACAAAAACACTGGATTTCAATTACACTGCATATGAAGAAATGAACAAGCGCACAAAAGGGAATACCGAAAGCAGCTCTTTTATTTACACGCTCCCCTGCATCAAAAAGCACCAGACTGCTCCGTGTGAGGCTCGAACTCACGACCTTCAGATTATGAGACTGACGCGCTGCCTAACTGCGCCAACGAGGCACGGGCGGTGACTAGCTGTGAGCGGTGACGCACTAGCTTCTAGACCACCTGCCGTTCGGTGCAGCTCCAACAGTACTGCTCACCCTGAGCCGTCACGTCAGGATGGCCGAGCGGTCTAAGGCGCTGCGTTCAGGTCGCAGTCTCCCCTGGAGGCGTGGGTTCAAATCCCACTTCTGACAAACCCAACCTTTGGCTGCGGGCTCAAGCTAGAGTCTTTAACCCTCTGGCAGGTTTACCCAGAAATGCATTCATGTGGACCAAGCACTGCATTTCTGTTCATGCTAGAATTAACCCAACATTACAGTAACACTGACCTGCGTTACATGGACTTTAAAGTAACACTTTAGTGCAATGTATGGGATTCTATGGCATTTTCCTTGTCAATTTCAAGTCATGACATTTCATCAAATTGGACATGTTTATAGAATGGACTTCAACGGAATTTCATGGGATACCATCTTGTGATGTTTACCGGAAGAAGAATTTGTTTATGGAAGGCTGTTCGTGTTTTTTGGGGGTGGGGGATGCAGTGTGATTCTTGGAGTTTGACTGTGATGTCGTGGACTGAAGTTTTGGGGATGCACTAGAATTTCATGGCAAGGATTCTTGGAAATTTCTTGGAATGAAATGTCATGGGTTTTGGGGCATGGGGTGGAGTGTCATGGCATAAGATTCAAGGAATGCCATGTAAAACATTACATTAGCATTGACAAGACATGTCATTAGAATGAAAGAATTGTATTAGCCTTAACAAAACATTGTAACAACACTGACACATATTACATGAATATGAGAGTAATACTATTACTGCCTTTGTTCAACATTAGTCCTACAAAAACACTGGATTTCAATTACACTGCATATGAAGAAATGAACAAGCGCACAAAAGGGAATACCGAAAGCAGCTCTTTTATTTACACGCTCCCCTGCATCAAAAAGCACCAGACTGCCCCGTGTGAGGCTCGAACTCACGACCTTCAGATTATGAGACTGACGCGCTGCCTAACTGCGCCAACGAGGCACGGGCGGTGACTAGCTGTGAGCGGTGACGGACTAGTTTCTAGACCACCTGCCGTTCGGTGCAGCTCCAACAGTACTGCTCACCCTGAGCCGTCACGTCAGGATGGCCGAGCGGTCTAAGGCGCTGCGTTCAGGTCGCAGTCTCCCCTGGAGGCGTGGGTTCGAATCCCACTTCTGACAAACCCAACCTTTGGCTGCGGGCTCAAGCTAGAGTCTTTAACCCTCTGGCAGGTTTACCCAGAAATGCATTAATGTGGACCAAGCACTGCATTTCTGTTCATGCTAGAATTAACCCAACATTACAGTAACACTGACCTGCGTTACATGGACTTTAAAGTAACACTTTAGTGCAATGTATGGGATTCTATGGCATTTTCCTTGTCAATTTCAAGTCATGACATTTCATCAAATTGGACATGTTTATAGAATGGACTTCAACGGAATTTCATGGGATACCATCTTGTGATGTTTACCGGAAGAAGAATTTGTTTATGGAAGGCTGTTCGTGTTTTTTGGGGGTGGGGGATGCAGTGTGATTCTTGGAGTTTGACTGTGATGTCGTGGACTGAAGTTTTGGGGATGCACTAGAATTTCATGGCAAGGATTCTTGGAAATTTCTTGGAATGAAATGTCATGGGTTTTGGGGCATGGGGTGGAGTGTCATGGCATAAGATTCAAGGAATGCCATGTAAAACAATTACATTAGCATTGACAAGACATGTCATTAGAATGAAAGAATTGTATTAGCCTTAACAAAACATTGTAACAACACTGACACATATTACATGAATATGAGAGTAATACTATTACTGCCTTTGTTCAACATTAGTCCTACAAAAACACTGGATTTCAATTACACTGCATATGAAGAAATGAACAAGCGCACAAAAGGGAATACCGAAAGCAGCTCTTTTATTTACACGCTCCCCTGCATCAAAAAGCACCAGACTGCCCCGTGTGAGGCTCGAACTCACGACCTTCAGATTATGAGACTGACGCGCTGCCTAACTGCGCCAACGAGGCACGGGCGGTGACTAGCTGTGAGCGGTGACGCACTAGCTTCTAGACCACCTGCCGTTCGGTGCAGCTCCAACAGTACTGCTCACCCTGAGCCGTCACGTCAGGATGGCCGAGCGGTCTAAGGCGCTGCGTTCAGGTCGCAGTCTCCCCTGGAGGCGTGGGTTCGAATCCCACTTCTGACAAACCCAACCTTTGGCTGCGGGCTCAAGCTAGAGTCTTTAACCCTCTGGCAGGTTTACCCAGAAATGCATTAATGTGGACCAAGCACTGCATTTCTGTTCATGCTAGAATTAACCCAACATTACAGTAACACTGACCTGCGTTACATGGACTTTAAAGTAACACTTTAGTGCAATGTATGGGATTCTATGGCATTTTCCTTGTCAATTTCAAGTCATGACATTTCATCAAATTGGACATGTTTATAGAATGGACTTCAACGGAATTTCATGGGATACCATCTTGTGATGTTTACCGGAAGAAGAATTTGTTTATGGAAGGCTGTTCGTGTTTTTTGGGGGTGGGGGATGCAGTGTGATTCTTGGAGTTTGACTGTGATGTCGTGGACTGAAGTTTTGGGGATGCACTAGAATTTCATGGCAAGGATTCTTGGAAATTTCTTGGAATGAAATGTCATGGGTTTTGGGGCATGGGGTGGAGTGTCATGGCATAAGATTCAAGGAATGCCATGTAAAACATTACATTAGCATTGACAAGACATGTCATTAGAATGAAAGAATTGTATTAGCCTTAACAAAACATTGTAACAACACTGACACATATTACATGAATATGAGAGTAATACTATTACTGCCTTTGTTCAACATTAGTCCTACAAAAACACTGGATTTCAATTACACTGCATATGAAGAAATGAACAAGCGCACAAAAGGGAATACCGAAAGCAGCTCTTTTATTTACACGCTCCCCTGCATCAAAAAGCACCAGACTGCTCCGTGTGAGGCTCGAACTCACGACCTTCAGATTATGAGACTGACGCGCTGCCTAACTGCGCCAACGAGGCACGGGCGGTGACTAGCTGTGAGCGGTGACGCACTAGCTTCTAGACCACCTGCCGTTCGGTGCAGCTCCAACAGTACTGCTCACCCTGAGCCGTCACGTCAGGATGGCCGAGCGGTCTAAGGCGCTGCGTTCAGGTCGCAGTCTCCCCTGGAGGCGTGGGTTCAAATCCCACTTCTGACAAACCCAACCTTTGGCTGCGGGCTCAAGCTAGAGTCTTTAACCCTCTGGCAGGTTTACCCAGAAATGCATTCATGTGGACCAAGCACTGCATTTCTGTTCATGCTAGAATTAACCCAACATTACAGTAACACTGACCTGCGTTACATGGACTTTAAAGTAACACTTTAGTGCAATGTATGGGATTCTATGGCATTTTCCTTGTCAATTTCAAGTCATGACATTTCATCAAATTGGACATGTTTATAGAATGGACTTCAACGGAATTTCATGGGATACCATCTTGTGATGTTTACCGGAAGAAGAATTTGTTTATGGAAGGCTGTTCGTGTTTTTTGGGGGTGGGGGATGCAGTGTGATTCTTGGAGTTTGACTGTGATGTCGTGGACTGAAGTTTTGGGGATGCACTAGGATTTCATGGCAAGGATTCTTGGAAATTTCTTGGAATGAAATGTCATGGGTTTTGGGGCATGGGGTGGAGTGTCATGGCATAAGATTCAAGGAATGCCATGTAAAACATTACATTAGCATTGACAAGACATGTCATTAGAATGAAAGAATTGTATTAGCCTTAACAAAACATTGTAACAACACTGACACATATTACATGAATATGAGAGTAATACTATTACTGCCTTTGTTCAACATTAGTCCTACAAAAACACTGGATTTCAATTACACTGCATATGAAGAAATGAACAAGCGCACAAAAGGGAATACCGAAAGCAGCTCTTTTATTTACACGCTCCCCTGCATCAAAAAGCACCAGACTTCCCCGTGTGAGGCTCTAACTCATGACCTTCAGATTATGAGACTGACGCGCTGCCTAACTACGCTGTTCATGTCATTAGAATGAAAGAATTGTATTAGCCTTAACAAAACATTGTAACAACACTGACACATATTACATGAATATGAGAGTAATACTATTACTGCCTTTGTTCAACATTAGTCCTACAAAAACACTGGATTTCAATTACACTGCATATGAAGAAATGAACAAGCGCACAAAAGGGAATACCGAAAGCAGCTCTTTTATTTACACGCTCCCCTGCATCAAAAAGCACCAGACTGCTCCGTGTGAGGCTCGAACTCACGACCTTCAGATTATGAGACTGACGCGCTGCCTAACTGCGCCAACGAGGCACGGGCGGTGACTAGCTGTGAGCGGTGACGCACTAGCTTCTAGACCACCTGCCGTTCGGTGCAGCTCCAACAGTACTGCTCACCCTGAGCCGTCACGTCAGGATGGCCGAGCGGTCTAAGGCGCTGCGTTCAGGTCGCAGTCTCCCCTGGAGGCGTGGGTTCAAATCCCACTTCTGACAAACCCAACCTTTGGCTGCGGGCTCAAGCTAGAGTCTTTAACCCTCTGGCAGGTTTACCCAGAAATGCATTCATGTGGACCAAGCACTGCATTTCTGTTCATGCTAGAATTAACCCAACATTACAGTAACACTGACCTGCGTTACATGGACTTTAAAGTAACACTTTAGTGCAATGTATGGGATTCTATGGCATTTTCCTTGTCAATTTCAAGTCATGACATTTCATCAAATTGGACATGTTTATAGAATGGACTTCAACGGAATTTCATGGGATACCATCTTGTGATGTTTACCGGAAGAAGAATTTGTTTATGGAAGGCTGTTCGTGTTTTTTGGGGGTGGGGGATGCAGTGTGATTCTTGGAGTTTGACTGTGATGTCGTGGACTGAAGTTTTGGGGATGCACTAGAATTTCATGGCAAGGATTCTTGGAAATTTCTTGGAATGAAATGTCATGGGTTTTGGGGCATGGGGTGGAGTGTCATGGCATAAGATTCAAGGAATGCCATGTAAAACATTACATTAGCATTGACAAGACATGTCATTAGAATGAAAGAATTGTATTAGCCTTAACAAAACATTGTAACAACACTGACACATATTACATGAATATGAGAGTAATACTATTACTGCCTTTGTTCAACATTAGTCCTACAAAAACACTGGATTTCAATTACACTGCATATGAAGAAATGAACAAGCGCACAAAAGGGAATACCGAAAGCAGCTCTTTTATTTACACGCTCCCCTGCATCAAAAAGCACCAGACTGCCCCGTGTGAGGCTCGAACTCACGACCTTCAGATTATGAGACTGACGCGCTGCCTAACTGCGCCAACGAGGCACGGGCGGTGACTAGCTGTGAGCGGTGACGGACTAGTTTCTAGACCACCTGCCGTTCGGTGCAGCTCCAACAGTACTGCTCACCCTGAGCCGTCACGTCAGGATGGCCGAGCGGTCTAAGGCGCTGCGTTCAGGTCGCAGTCTCCCCTGGAGGCGTGGGTTCGAATCCCACTTCTGACAAACCCAACCTTTGGCTGCGGGCTCAAGCTAGAGTCTTTAACCCTCTGGCAGGTTTACCCAGAAATGCATTCATGTGGACCAAGCACTGCATTTCTGTTCATGCTAGAATTAACCCAACATTACAGTAACACTGACCTGCGTTACATGGACTTTAAAGTAACACTTTAGTGCAATGTATGGGATTCTATGGCATTTTCCTTGTCAATTTCAAGTCATGACATTTCATCAAATTGGACATGTTTATAGAATGGACTTCAACGGAATTTCATGGGATACCATCTTGTGATGTTTACCGGAAGAAGAATTTGTTTATGGAAGGCTGTTCGTGTTTTTTGGGGGTGGGGGATGCAGTGTGATTCTTGGAGTTTGACTGTGATGTCGTGGACTGAAGTTTTGGGGATGCACTAGAATTTCATGGCAAGGATTCTTGGAAATTTCTTGGAATGAAATGTCATGGGTTTTGGGGCATGGGGTGGAGTGTCATGGCATAAGATTCAAGGAATGCCATGTAAAACATTACATTAGCATTGACAAGACATGTCATTAGAATGAAAGAATTGTATTAGCCTTAACAAAACATTGTAACAACACTGACACATATTACATGAATATGAGAGTAATACTATTACTGCCTTTGTTCAACATTAGTCCTACAAAAACACTGGATTTCAATTACACTGCATATGAAGAAATGAACAAGCGCACAAAAGGGAATACCGAAAGCAGCTCTTTTATTTACACGCTCCCCTGCATCAAAAAGCACCAGACTGCTCCGTGTGAGGCTCGAACTCACGACCTTCAGATTATGAGACTGACGCGCTGCCTAACTGCGCCAACGAGGCACGGGCGGTGACTAGCTGTGAGCGGTGACGCACTAGCTTCTAGACCACCTGCCGTTCGGTGCAGCTCCAACAGTACTGCTCACCCTGAGCCGTCACGTCAGGATGGCCGAGCGGTCTAAGGCGCTGCGTTCAGGTCGCAGTCTCCCCTGGAGGCGTGGGTTCAAATCCCACTTCTGACAAACCCAACCTTTGGCTGCGGGCTCAAGCTAGAGTCTTTAACCCTCTGGCAGGTTTACCCAGAAATGCATTCATGTGGACCAAGCACTGCATTTCTGTTCATGCTAGAATTAACCCAACATTACAGTAACACTGACCTGCGTTACATGGACTTTAAAGTAACACTTTAGTGCAATGTATGGGATTCTATGGCATTTTCCTTGTCAATTTCAAGTCATGACATTTCATCAAATTGGACATGTTTATAGAATGGACTTCAACGGAATTTCATGGGATACCATCTTGTGATGTTTACCGGAAGAAGAATTTGTTTATGGAAGGCTGTTCGTGTTTTTTGGGGGTGGGGGATGCAGTGTGATTCTTGGAGTTTGACTGTGATGTCGTGGACTGAAGTTTTGGGGATGCACTAGAATTTCATGGCAAGGATTCTTGGAAATTTCTTGGAATGAAATGTCATGGGTTTTGGGGCATGGGGTGGAGTGTCATGGCATAAGATTCAAGGAATGCCATGTAAAACATTACATTAGCATTGACAAGACATGTCATTAGAATGAAAGAATTGTATTAGCCTTAACAAAACATTGTAACAACACTGACACATATTACATGAATATGAGAGTAATACTATTACTGCCTTTGTTCAACATTAGTCCTACAAAAACACTGGATTTCAATTACACTGCATATGAAGAAATGAACAAGCGCACAAAAGGGAATACCGAAAGCAGCTCTTTTATTTACACGCTCCCCTGCATCAAAAAGCACCAGACTGCCCCGTGTGAGGCTCGAACTCACGACCTTCAGATTATGAGACTGACGCGCTGCCTAACTGCGCCAACGAGGCACGGGCGGTGACTAGCTGTGAGCGGTGACGGACTAGTTTCTAGACCACCTGCCGTTCGGTGCAGCTCCAACAGTACTGCTCACCCTGAGCCGTCACGTCAGGATGGCCGAGCGGTCTAAGGCGCTGCGTTCAGGTCGCAGTCTCCCCTGGAGGCGTGGGTTCGAATCCCACTTCTGACAAACCCAACCTTTGGCTGCGGGCTCAAGCTAGAGTCTTTAACCCTCTGGCAGGTTTACCCAGAAATGCATTCATGTGGACCAAGCACTGCATTTCTGTTCATGCTAGAATTAACCCAACATTACAGTAACACTGACCTGCGTTACATGGACTTTAAAGTAACACTTTAGTGCAATGTATGGGATTCTATGGCATTTTCCTTGTCAATTTCAAGTCATGACATTTCATCAAATTGGACATGTTTATAGAATGGACTTCAACGGAATTTCATGGGATACCATCTTGTGATGTTTACCGGAAGAAGAATTTGTTTATGGAAGGCTGTTCGTGTTTTTTGGGGGTGGGGGATGCAGTGTGATTCTTGGAGTTTGACTGTGATGTCGTGGACTGAAGTTTTGGGGATGCACTAGAATTTCATGGCAAGGATTCTTGGAAATTTCTTGGAATGAAATGTCATGGGTTTTGGGGCATGGGGTGGAGTGTCATGGCATAAGATTCAAGGAATGCCATGTAAAACATTACATTAGCATTGACAAGACATGTCATTAGAATGAAAGAATTGTATTAGCCTTAACAAAACATTGTAACAACACTGACACATATTACATGAATATGAGAGTAATACTATTACTGCCTTTGTTCAACATTAGTCCTACAAAAACACTGGATTTCAATTACACTGCATATGAAGAAATGAACAAGCGCACAAAAGGGAATACCGAAAGCAGCTCTTTTATTTACACGCTCCCCTGCATCAAAAAGCACCAGACTGCTCCGTGTGAGGCTCGAACTCACGACCTTCAGATTATGAGACTGACGCGCTGCCTAACTGCGCCAACGAGGCACGGGCGGTGACTAGCTGTGAGCGGTGACGCACTAGCTTCTAGACCACCTGCCGTTCGGTGCAGCTCCAACAGTACTGCTCACCCTGAGCCGTCACGTCAGGATGGCCGAGCGGTCTAAGGCGCTGCGTTCAGGTCGCAGTCTCCCCTGGAGGCGTGGGTTCAAATCCCACTTCTGACAAACCCAACCTTTGGCTGCGGGCTCAAGCTAGAGTCTTTAACCCTCTGGCAGGTTTACCCAGAAATGCATTCATGTGGACCAAGCACTGCATTTCTGTTCATGCTAGAATTAACCCAACATTACAGTAACACTGACCTGCGTTACATGGACTTTAAAGTAACACTTTAGTGCAATGTATGGGATTCTATGGCATTTTCCTTGTCAATTTCAAGTCATGACATTTCATCAAATTGGACATGTTTATAGAATGGACTTCAACGGAATTTCATGGGATACCATCTTGTGATGTTTACCGGAAGAAGAATTTGTTTATGGAAGGCTGTTCGTGTTTTTTGGGGGTGGGGGATGCAGTGTGATTCTTGGAGTTTGACTGTGATGTCGTGGACTGAAGTTTTGGGGATGCACTAGAATTTCATGGCAAGGATTCTTGGAAATTTCTTGGAATGAAATGTCATGGGTTTTGGGGCATGGGGTGGAGTGTCATGGCATAAGATTCAAGGAATGCCATGTAAAACATTACATTAGCATTGACAAGACATGTCATTAGAATGAAAGAATTGTATTAGCCTTAACAAAACATTGTAACAACACTGACACATATTACATGAATATGAGAGTAATACTATTACTGCCTTTGTTCAACATTAGTCCTACAAAAACACTGGATTTCAATTACACTGCATATGAAGAAATGAACAAGCGCACAAAAGGGAATACCGAAAGCAGCTCTTTTATTTACACGCTCCCCTGCATCAAAAAGCACCAGACTGCCCCGTGTGAGGCTCGAACTCACGACCTTCAGATTATGAGACTGACGCGCTGCCTAACTGCGCCAACGAGGCACGGGCGGTGACTAGCTGTGAGCGGTGACGGACTAGTTTCTAGACCACCTGCCGTTCGGTGCAGCTCCAACAGTACTGCTCACCCTGAGCCGTCACGTCAGGATGGCCGAGCGGTCTAAGGCGCTGCGTTCAGGTCGCAGTCTCCCCTGGAGGTGTGGGTTCGAATCCCACTTCTGACAAACCCAACCTTTGGCTGCGGGCTCAAGCTAGAGTCTTTAACCCTCTGGCAGGTTTACCCAGAAATGCATTCATGTGGACCAAGCACTGCATTTCTGTTCATGCTAGAATTAACCCAACATTACAGTAACACTGACCTGCGTTACATGGACTTTAAAGTAACACTTTAGTGCAATGTATGGGATTCTATGGCATTTTCCTTGTCAATTTCAAGTCATGACATTTCATCAAATTGGACATGTTTATAGAATGGACTTCAACGGAATTTCATGGGATACCATCTTGTGATGTTTACCGGAAGAAGAATTTGTTTATGGAAGGCTGTTCGTGTTTTTTGGGGGTGGGGGATGCAGTGTGATTCTTGGAGTTTGACTGTGATGTCGTGGACTGAAGTTTTGGGGATGCACTAGAATTTCATGGCAAGGATTCTTGGAAATTTCTTGGAATGAAATGTCATGGGTTTTGGGGCATGGGGTGGAGTGTCATGGCATAAGATTCAAGGAATGCCATGTAAAACATTACATTAGCATTGACAAGACATGTCATTAGAATGAAAGAATTGTATTAGCCTTAACAAAACATTGTAACAACACTGACACATATTACATGAATATGAGAGTAATACTATTACTGCCTTTGTTCAACATTAGTCCTACAAAAACACTGGATTTCAATTACACTGCATATGAAGAAATGAACAAGCGCACAAAAGGGAATACCGAAAGCAGCTCTTTTATTTACACGCTCCCCTGCATCAAAAAGCACCAGACTGCTCCGTGTGAGGCTCGAACTCACGACCTTCAGATTATGAGACTGACGCGCTGCCTAACTGCGCCAACGAGGCACGGGCGGTGACTAGCTGTGAGCGGTGACGCACTAGCTTCTAGACCACCTGCCGTTCGGTGCAGCTCCAACAGTACTGCTCACCCTGAGCCGTCACGTCAGGATGGCCGAGCGGTCTAAGGCGCTGCGTTCAGGTCGCAGTCTCCCCTGGAGGCGTGGGTTCGAATCCCACTTCTGACAAACCCAACCTTTGGCTGCGGGCTCAAGCTAGAGTCTTTAACCCTCTGGCAGGTTTACCCAGAAATGCATTCATGTGGACCAAGCACTGCATTTCTGTTCATGCTAGAATTAACCCAACATTACAGTAACACTGACCTGCGTTACATGGACTTTAAAGTAACACTTTAGTGCAATGTATGGGATTCTATGGCATTTTCCTTGTCAATTTCAAGTCATGACATTTCATCAAATTGGACATGTTTATAGAATGGACTTCAACGGAATTTCATGGGATACCATCTTGTGATGTTTACCGGAAGAAGAATTTGTTTATGGAAGGCTGTTCGTGTTTTTTGGGGGTGGGGGATGCAGTGTGATTCTTGGAGTTTGACTGTGATGTCGTGGACTGAAGTTTTGGGGATGCACTAGAATTTCATGGCAAGGATTCTTGGAAATTTCTTGGAATGAAATGTCATGGGTTTTGGGGCATGGGGTGGAGTGTCATGGCATAAGATTCAAGGAATGCCATGTAAAACATTACATTAGCATTGACAAGACATGTCATTAGAATGAAAGAATTGTATTAGCCTTAACAAAACATTGTAACAACACTGACACATATTACATGAATATGAGAGTAATACTATTACTGCCTTTGTTCAACATTAGTCCTACAAAAACACTGGATTTCAATTACACTGCATATGAAGAAATGAACAAGCGCACAAAAGGGAATACCGAAAGCAGCTCTTTTATTTACACGCTCCCCTGCATCAAAAAGCACCAGACTGCCCCGTGTGAGGCTCGAACTCACGACCTTCAGATTATGAGACTGACGCGCTGCCTAACTGCGCCAACGAGGCACGGGCGGTGACTAGCTGTGAGCGGTGACGGACTAGTTTCTAGACCACCTGCCGTTCGGTGCAGCTCCAACAGTACTGCTCACCCTGAGCCGTCACGTCAGGATGGCCGAGCGGTCTAAGGCGCTGCGTTCAGGTCGCAGTCTCCCCTGGAGGCGTGGGTTCGAATCCCACTTCTGACAAACCCAACCTTTGGCTGCGGGCTCAAGCTAGAGTCTTTAACCCTCTGGCAGGTTTACCCAGAAATGCATTCATGTGGACCAAGCACTGCATTTCTGTTCATGCTAGAATTAACCCAACATTACAGTAACACTGACCTGCGTTACATGGACTTTAAAGTAACACTTTAGTGCAATGTATGGGATTCTATGGCATTTTCCTTGTCAATTTCAAGTCATGACATTTCATCAAATTGGACATGTTTATAGAATGGACTTCAACGGAATTTCATGGGATACCATCTTGTGATGTTTACCGGAAGAAGAATTTGTTTATGGAAGGCTGTTCGTGTTTTTTGGGGGTGGGGGATGCAGTGTGATTCTTGGAGTTTGACTGTGATGTCGTGGACTGAAGTTTTGGGGATGCACTAGAATTTCATGGCAAGGATTCTTGGAAATTTCTTGGAATGAAATGTCATGGGTTTTGGGGCATGGGGTGGAGTGTCATGGCATAAGATTCAAGGAATGCCATGTAAAACATTACATTAGCATTGACAAGACATGTCATTAGAATGAAAGAATTGTATTAGCCTTAACAAAACATTGTAACAACACTGACACATATTACATGAATATGAGAGTAATACTATTACTGCCTTTGTTCAACATTAGTCCTACAAAAACACTGGATTTCAATTACACTGCATATGAAGAAATGAACAAGCGCACAAAAGGGAATACCGAAAGCAGCTCTTTTATTTACACGCTCCCCTGCATCAAAAAGCACCAGACTGCTCCGTGTGAGGCTCGAACTCACGACCTTCAGATTATGAGACTGACGCGCTGCCTAACTGCGCCAACGAGGCACGGGCGGTGACTAGCTGTGAGCGGTGACGCACTAGCTTCTAGACCACCTGCCGTTCGGTGCAGCTCCAACAGTACTGCTCACCCTGAGCCGTCACGTCAGGATGGCCGAGCGGTCTAAGGCGCTGCGTTCAGGTCGCAGTCTCCCCTGGAGGCGTGGGTTCAAATCCCACTTCTGACAAACCCAACCTTTGGCTGCGGGCTCAAGCTAGAGTCTTTAACCCTCTGGCAGGTTTACCCAGAAATGCATTAATGTGGACCAAGCACTGCATTTCTGTTCATGCTAGAATTAACCCAACATTACAGTAACACTGACCTGCGTTACATGGACTTTAAAGTAACACTTTAGTGCAATGTATGGGATTCTATGGCATTTTCCTTGTCAATTTCAAGTCATGACATTTCATCAAATTGGACATGTTTATAGAATGGACTTCAACGGAATTTCATGGGATACCATCTTGTGATGTTTACCGGAAGAAGAATTTGTTTATGGAAGGCTGTTCGTGTTTTTTGGGGGTGGGGGATGCAGTGTGATTCTTGGAGTTTGACTGTGATGTCGTGGACTGAAGTTTTGGGGATGCACTAGAATTTCATGGCAAGGATTCTTGGAAATTTCTTGGAATGAAATGTCATGGGTTTTGGGGCATGGGGTGGAGTGTCATGGCATAAGATTCAAGGAATGCCATGTAAAACAATTACATTAGCATTGACAAGACATGTCATTAGAATGAAAGAATTGTATTAGCCTTAACAAAACATTGTAACAACACTGACACATATTACATGAATATGAGAGTAATACTATTACTGCCTTTGTTCAACATTAGTCCTACAAAAACACTGGATTTCAATTACACTGCATATGAAGAAATGAACAAGCGCACAAAAGGGAATACCGAAAGCAGCTCTTTTATTTACACGCTCCCCTGCATCAAAAAGCACCAGACTGCCCCGTGTGAGGCTCGAACTCACGACCTTCAGATTATGAGACTGACGCGCTGCCTAACTGCGCCAACGAGGCACGGGCGGTGACTAGCTGTGAGCGGTGACGCACTAGCTTCTAGACCACCTGCCGTTCGGTGCAGCTCCAACAGTACTGCTCACCCTGAGCCGTCACGTCAGGATGGCCGAGCGGTCTAAGGCGCTGCGTTCAGGTCGCAGTCTCCCCTGGAGGCGTGGGTTCGAATCCCACTTCTGACAAACCCAACCTTTGGCTGCGGGCTCAAGCTAGAGTCTTTAACCCTCTGGCAGGTTTACCCAGAAATGCATTCATGTGGACCAAGCACTGCATTTCTGTTCATGCTAGAATTAACCCAACATTACAGTAACACTGACCTGCGTTACATGGACTTTAAAGTAACACTTTAGTGCAATGTATGGGATTCTATGGCATTTTCCTTGTCAATTTCAAGTCATGACATTTCATCAAATTGGACATGTTTATAGAATGGACTTCAACGGAATTTCATGGGATACCATCTTGTGATGTTTACCGGAAGAAGAATTTGTTTATGGAAGGCTGTTCGTGTTTTTTGGGGGTGGGGGATGCAGTGTGATTCTTGGAGTTTGACTGTGATGTCGTGGACTGAAGTTTTGGGGATGCACTAGAATTTCATGGCAAGGATTCTTGGAAATTTCTTGGAATGAAATGTCATGGGTTTTGGGGCATGGGGTGGAGTGTCATGGCATAAGATTCAAGGAATGCCATGTAAAACATTACATTAGCATTGACAAGACATGTCATTAGAATGAAAGAATTGTATTAGCCTTAACAAAACATTGTAACAACACTGACACATATTACATGAATATGAGAGTAATACTATTACTGCCTTTGTTCAACATTAGTCCTACAAAAACACTGGATTTCAATTACACTGCATATGAAGAAATGAACAAGCGCACAAAAGGGAATACCGAAAGCAGCTCTTTTATTTACACGCTCCCCTGCATCAAAAAGCACCAGACTGCTCCGTGTGAGGCTCGAACTCACGACCTTCAGATTATGAGACTGACGCGCTGCCTAACTGCGCCAACGAGGCACGGGCGGTGACTAGCTGTGAGCGGTGACGCACTAGCTTCTAGACCACCTGCCGTTCGGTGCAGCTCCAACAGTACTGCTCACCCTGAGCCGTCACGTCAGGATGGCCGAGCGGTCTAAGGCGCTGCGTTCAGGTCGCAGTCTCCCCTGGAGGCGTGGGTTCAAATCCCACTTCTGACAAACCCAACCTTTGGCTGCGGGCTCAAGCTAGAGTCTTTAACCCTCTGGCAGGTTTACCCAGAAATGCATTCATGTGGACCAAGCACTGCATTTCTGTTCATGCTAGAATTAACCCAACATTACAGTAACACTGACCTGCGTTACATGGACTTTAAAGTAACACTTTAGTGCAATGTATGGGATTCTATGGCATTTTCCTTGTCAATTTCAAGTCATGACATTTCATCAAATTGGACATGTTTATAGAATGGACTTCAACGGAATTTCATGGGATACCATCTTGTGATGTTTACCGGAAGAAGAATTTGTTTATGGAAGGCTGTTCGTGTTTTTTGGGGGTGGGGGATGCAGTGTGATTCTTGGAGTTTGACTGTGATGTCGTGGACTGAAGTTTTGGGGATGCACTAGGATTTCATGGCAAGGATTCTTGGAAATTTCTTGGAATGAAATGTCATGGGTTTTGGGGCATGGGGTGGAGTGTCATGGCATAAGATTCAAGGAATGCCATGTAAAACATTACATTAGCATTGACAAGACATGTCATTAGAATGAAAGAATTGTATTAGCCTTAACAAAACATTGTAACAACACTGACACATATTACATGAATATGAGAGTAATACTATTACTGCCTTTGTTCAACATTAGTCCTACAAAAACACTGGATTTCAATTACACTGCATATGAAGAAATGAACAAGCGCACAAAAGGGAATACCGAAAGCAGCTCTTTTATTTACACGCTCCCCTGCATCAAAAAGCACCAGACTTCCCCGTGTGAGGCTCTAACTCATGACCTTCAGATTATGAGACTGACGCGCTGCCTAACTACGCTGTTCATGTCATTAGAATGAAAGAATTGTATTAGCCTTAACAAAACATTGTAACAACACTGACACATATTACATGAATATGAGAGTAATACTATTACTGCCTTTGTTCAACATTAGTCCTACAAAAACACTGGATTTCAATTACACTGCATATGAAGAAATGAACAAGCGCACAAAAGGGAATACCGAAAGCAGCTCTTTTATTTACACGCTCCCCTGCATCAAAAAGCACCAGACTGCCCCGTGTGAGGCTCGAACTCACGACCTTCAGATTATGAGACTGACGCGCTGCCTAACTGCGCCAACGAGGCACGGGCGGTGACTAGCTGTGAGCGGTGACGGACTAGTTTCTAGACCACCTGCCGTTCGGTGCAGCTCCAACAGTACTGCTCACCCTGAGCCGTCACGTCAGGATGGCCGAGCGGTCTAAGGCGCTGCGTTCAGGTCGCAGTCTCCCCTGGAGGCGTGGGTTCGAATCCCACTTCTGACAAACCCAACCTTTGGCTGCGGGCTCAAGCTAGAGTCTTTAACCCTCTGGCAGGTTTACCCAGAAATGCATTCATGTGGACCAAGCACTGCATTTCTGTTCATGCTAGAATTAACCCAACATTACAGTAACACTGACCTGCGTTACATGGACTTTAAAGTAACACTTTAGTGCAATGTATGGGATTCTATGGCATTTTCCTTGTCAATTTCAAGTCATGACATTTCATCAAATTGGACATGTTTATAGAATGGACTTCAACGGAATTTCATGGGATACCATCTTGTGATGTTTACCGGAAGAAGAATTTGTTTATGGAAGGCTGTTCGTGTTTTTTGGGGGTGGGGGATGCAGTGTGATTCTTGGAGTTTGACTGTGATGTCGTGGACTGAAGTTTTGGGGATGCACTAGAATTTCATGGCAAGGATTCTTGGAAATTTCTTGGAATGAAATGTCATGGGTTTTGGGGCATGGGGTGGAGTGTCATGGCATAAGATTCAAGGAATGCCATGTAAAACATTACATTAGCATTGACAAGACATGTCATTAGAATGAAAGAATTGTATTAGCCTTAACAAAACATTGTAACAACACTGACACATATTACATGAATATGAGAGTAATACTATTACTGCCTTTGTTCAACATTAGTCCTACAAAAACACTGGATTTCAATTACACTGCATATGAAGAAATGAACAAGCGCACAAAAGGGAATACCGAAAGCAGCTCTTTTATTTACACGCTCCCCTGCATCAAAAAGCACCAGACTTCCCCGTGTGAGGCTCTAACTCATGACCTTCAGATTATGAGACTGACGCGCTGCCTAACTACGCTGTTCATGTCATTAGAATGAAAGAATTGTATTAGCCTTAACAAAACATTGTAACAACACTGACACATATTACATGAATATGAGAGTAATACTATTACTGCCTTTGTTCAACATTAGTCCTACAAAAACACTGGATTTCAATTACACTGCATATGAAGAAATGAACAAGCGCACAAAAGGGAATACCGAAAGCAGCTCTTTTATTTACACGCTCCCCTGCATCAAAAAGCACCAGACTGCCCCGTGTGAGGCTCGAACTCACGACCTTCAGATTATGAGACTGACGCGCTGCCTAACTGCGCCAACGAGGCACGGGCGGTGACTAGCTGTGAGCGGTGACGGACTAGTTTCTAGACCACCTGCCGTTCGGTGCAGCTCCAACAGTACTGCTCACCCTGAGCCGTCACGTCAGGATGGCCGAGCGGTCTAAGGCGCTGCGTTCAGGTCGCAGTCTCCCCTGGAGGCGTGGGTTCGAATCCCACTTCTGACAAACCCAACCTTTGGCTGCGGGCTCAAGCTAGAGTCTTTAACCCTCTGGCAGGTTTACCCAGAAATGCATTCATGTGGACCAAGCACTGCATTTCTGTTCATGCTAGAATTAACCCAACATTACAGTAACACTGACCTGCGTTACATGGACTTTAAAGTAACACTTTAGTGCAATGTATGGGATTCTATGGCATTTTCCTTGTCAATTTCAAGTCATGACATTTCATCAAATTGGACATGTTTATAGAATGGACTTCAACGGAATTTCATGGGATACCATCTTGTGATGTTTACCGGAAGAAGAATTTGTTTATGGAAGGCTGTTCGTGTTTTTTGGGGGTGGGGGATGCAGTGTGATTCTTGGAGTTTGACTGTGATGTCGTGGACTGAAGTTTTGGGGATGCACTAGAATTTCATGGCAAGGATTCTTGGAAATTTCTTGGAATGAAATGTCATGGGTTTTGGGGCATGGGGTGGAGTGTCATGGCATAAGATTCAAGGAATGCCATGTAAAACATTACATTAGCATTGACAAGACATGTCATTAGAATGAAAGAATTGTATTAGCCTTAACAAAACATTGTAACAACACTGACACATATTACATGAATATGAGAGTAATACTATTACTGCCTTTGTTCAACATTAGTCCTACAAAAACACTGGATTTCAATTACACTGCATATGAAGAAATGAACAAGCGCACAAAAGGGAATACCGAAAGCAGCTCTTTTATTTACACGCTCCCCTGCATCAAAAAGCACCAGACTGCTCCGTGTGAGGCTCGAACTCACGACCTTCAGATTATGAGACTGACGCGCTGCCTAACTGCGCCAACGAGGCACGGGCGGTGACTAGCTGTGAGCGGTGACGCACTAGCTTCTAGACCACCTGCCGTTCGGTGCAGCTCCAACAGTACTGCTCACCCTGAGCCGTCACGTCAGGATGGCCGAGCGGTCTAAGGCGCTGCGTTCAGGTCGCAGTCTCCCCTGGAGGCGTGGGTTCAAATCCCACTTCTGACAAACCCAACCTTTGGCTGCGGGCTCAAGCTAGAGTCTTTAACCCTCTGGCAGGTTTACCCAGAAATGCATTCATGTGGACCAAGCACTGCATTTCTGTTCATGCTAGAATTAACCCAACATTACAGTAACACTGACCTGCGTTACATGGACTTTAAAGTAACACTTTAGTGCAATGTATGGGATTCTATGGCATTTTCCTTGTCAATTTCAAGTCATGACATTTCATCAAATTGGACATGTTTATAGAATGGACTTCAACGGAATTTCATGGGATACCATCTTGTGATGTTTACCGGAAGAAGAATTTGTTTATGGAAGGCTGTTCGTGTTTTTTGGGGGTGGGGGATGCAGTGTGATTCTTGGAGTTTGACTGTGATGTCGTGGACTGAAGTTTTGGGGATGCACTAGGATTTCATGGCAAGGATTCTTGGAAATTTCTTGGAATGAAATGTCATGGGTTTTGGGGCATGGGGTGGAGTGTCATGGCATAAGATTCAAGGAATGCCATGTAAAACATTACATTAGCATTGACAAGACATGTCATTAGAATGAAAGAATTGTATTAGCCTTAACAAAACATTGTAACAACACTGACACATATTACATGAATATGAGAGTAATACTATTACTGCCTTTGTTCAACATTAGTCCTACAAAAACACTGGATTTCAATTACACTGCATATGAAGAAATGAACAAGCGCACAAAAGGGAATACCGAAAGCAGCTCTTTTATTTACACGCTCCCCTGCATCAAAAAGCACCAGACTTCCCCGTGTGAGGCTCTAACTCATGACCTTCAGATTATGAGACTGACGCGCTGCCTAACTACGCTGTTCATGTCATTAGAATGAAAGAATTGTATTAGCCTTAACAAAACATTGTAACAACACTGACACATATTACATGAATATGAGAGTAATACTATTACTGCCTTTGTTCAACATTAGTCCTACAAAAACACTGGATTTCAATTACACTGCATATGAAGAAATGAACAAGCGCACAAAAGGGAATACCGAAAGCAGCTCTTTTATTTACACGCTCCCCTGCATCAAAAAGCACCAGACTGCCCCGTGTGAGGCTCGAACTCACGACCTTCAGATTATGAGACTGACGCGCTGCCTAACTGCGCCAACGAGGCACGGGCGGTGACTAGCTGTGAGCGGTGACGGACTAGTTTCTAGACCACCTGCCGTTCGGTGCAGCTCCAACAGTACTGCTCACCCTGAGCCGTCACGTCAGGATGGCCGAGCGGTCTAAGGCGCTGCGTTCAGGTCGCAGTCTCCCCTGGAGGCGTGGGTTCGAATCCCACTTCTGACAAACCCAACCTTTGGCTGCGGGCTCAAGCTAGAGTCTTTAACCCTCTGGCAGGTTTACCCAGAAATGCATTCATGTGGACCAAGCACTGCATTTCTGTTCATGCTAGAATTAACCCAACATTACAGTAACACTGACCTGCGTTACATGGACTTTAAAGTAACACTTTAGTGCAATGTATGGGATTCTATGGCATTTTCCTTGTCAATTTCAAGTCATGACATTTCATCAAATTGGACATGTTTATAGAATGGACTTCAACGGAATTTCATGGGATACCATCTTGTGATGTTTACCGGAAGAAGAATTTGTTTATGGAAGGCTGTTCGTGTTTTTTGGGGGTGGGGGATGCAGTGTGATTCTTGGAGTTTGACTGTGATGTCGTGGACTGAAGTTTTGGGGATGCACTAGAATTTCATGGCAAGGATTCTTGGAAATTTCTTGGAATGAAATGTCATGGGTTTTGGGGCATGGGGTGGAGTGTCATGGCATAAGATTCAAGGAATGCCATGTAAAACATTACATTAGCATTGACAAGACATGTCATTAGAATGAAAGAATTGTATTAGCCTTAACAAAACATTGTAACAACACTGACACATATTACATGAATATGAGAGTAATACTATTACTGCCTTTGTTCAACATTAGTCCTACAAAAACACTGGATTTCAATTACACTGCATATGAAGAAATGAACAAGCGCACAAAAGGGAATACCGAAAGCAGCTCTTTTATTTACACGCTCCCCTGCATCAAAAAGCACCAGACTTCCCCGTGTGAGGCTCTAACTCATGACCTTCAGATTATGAGACTGACGCGCTGCCTAACTACGCTGTTCATGTCATTAGAATGAAAGAATTGTATTAGCCTTAACAAAACATTGTAACAACACTGACACATATTACATGAATATGAGAGTAATACTATTACTGCCTTTGTTCAACATTAGTCCTACAAAAACACTGGATTTCAATTACACTGCATATGAAGAAATGAACAAGCGCACAAAAGGGAATACCGAAAGCAGCTCTTTTATTTACACGCTCCCCTGCATCAAAAAGCACCAGACTGCCCCGTGTGAGGCTCGAACTCACGACCTTCAGATTATGAGACTGACGCGCTGCCTAACTGCGCCAACGAGGCACGGGCGGTGACTAGCTGTGAGCGGTGACGGACTAGTTTCTAGACCACCTGCCGTTCGGTGCAGCTCCAACAGTACTGCTCACCCTGAGCCGTCACGTCAGGATGGCCGAGCGGTCTAAGGCGCTGCGTTCAGGTCGCAGTCTCCCCTGGAGGCGTGGGTTCGAATCCCACTTCTGACAAACCCAACCTTTGGCTGCGGGCTCAAGCTAGAGTCTTTAACCCTCTGGCAGGTTTACCCAGAAATGCATTCATGTGGACCAAGCACTGCATTTCTGTTCATGCTAGAATTAACCCAACATTACAGTAACACTGACCTGCGTTACATGGACTTTAAAGTAACACTTTAGTGCAATGTATGGGATTCTATGGCATTTTCCTTGTCAATTTCAAGTCATGACATTTCATCAAATTGGACATGTTTATAGAATGGACTTCAACGGAATTTCATGGGATACCATCTTGTGATGTTTACCGGAAGAAGAATTTGTTTATGGAAGGCTGTTCGTGTTTTTTGGGGGTGGGGGATGCAGTGTGATTCTTGGAGTTTGACTGTGATGTCGTGGACTGAAGTTTTGGGGATGCACTAGAATTTCATGGCAAGGATTCTTGGAAATTTCTTGGAATGAAATGTCATGGGTTTTGGGGCATGGGGTGGAGTGTCATGGCATAAGATTCAAGGAATGCCATGTAAAACATTACATTAGCATTGACAAGACATGTCATTAGAATGAAAGAATTGTATTAGCCTTAACAAAACATTGTAACAACACTGACACATATTACATGAATATGAGAGTAATACTATTACTGCCTTTGTTCAACATTAGTCCTACAAAAACACTGGATTTCAATTACACTGCATATGAAGAAATGAACAAGCGCACAAAAGGGAATACCGAAAGCAGCTCTTTTATTTACACGCTCCCCTGCATCAAAAAGCACCAGACTGCTCCGTGTGAGGCTCGAACTCACGACCTTCAGATTATGAGACTGACGCGCTGCCTAACTGCGCCAACGAGGCACGGGCGGTGACTAGCTGTGAGCGGTGACGCACTAGCTTCTAGACCACCTGCCGTTCGGTGCAGCTCCAACAGTACTGCTCACCCTGAGCCGTCACGTCAGGATGGCCGAGCGGTCTAAGGCGCTGCGTTCAGGTCGCAGTCTCCCCTGGAGGCGTGGGTTCAAATCCCACTTCTGACAAACCCAACCTTTGGCTGCGGGCTCAAGCTAGAGTCTTTAACCCTCTGGCAGGTTTACCCAGAAATGCATTAATGTGGACCAAGCACTGCATTTCTGTTCATGCTAGAATTAACCCAACATTACAGTAACACTGACCTGCGTTACATGGACTTTAAAGTAACACTTTAGTGCAATGTATGGGATTCTATGGCATTTTCCTTGTCAATTTCAAGTCATGACATTTCATCAAATTGGACATGTTTATAGAATGGACTTCAACGGAATTTCATGGGATACCATCTTGTGATGTTTACCGGAAGAAGAATTTGTTTATGGAAGGCTGTTCGTGTTTTTTGGGGGTGGGGGATGCAGTGTGATTCTTGGAGTTTGACTGTGATGTCGTGGACTGAAGTTTTGGGGATGCACTAGAATTTCATGGCAAGGATTCTTGGAAATTTCTTGGAATGAAATGTCATGGGTTTTGGGGCATGGGGTGGAGTGTCATGGCATAAGATTCAAGGAATGCCATGTAAAACAATTACATTAGCATTGACAAGACATGTCATTAGAATGAAAGAATTGTATTAGCCTTAACAAAACATTGTAACAACACTGACACATATTACATGAATATGAGAGTAATACTATTACTGCCTTTGTTCAACATTAGTCCTACAAAAACACTGGATTTCAATTACACTGCATATGAAGAAATGAACAAGCGCACAAAAGGGAATACCGAAAGCAGCTCTTTTATTTACACGCTCCCCTGCATCAAAAAGCACCAGACTTCCCCGTGTGAGGCTCTAACTCATGACCTTCAGATTATGAGACTGACGCGCTGCCTAACTACGCTGTTCATGTCATTAGAATGAAAGAATTGTATTAGCCTTAACAAAACATTGTAACAACACTGACACATATTACATGAATATGAGAGTAATACTATTACTGCCTTTGTTCAACATTAGTCCTACAAAAACACTGGATTTCAATTACACTGCATATGAAGAAATGAACAAGCGCACAAAAGGGAATACCGAAAGCAGCTCTTTTATTTACACGCTCCCCTGCATCAAAAAGCACCAGACTGCCCCGTGTGAGGCTCGAACTCACGACCTTCAGATTATGAGACTGACGCGCTGCCTAACTGCGCCAACGAGGCACGGGCGGTGACTAGCTGTGAGCGGTGACGCACTAGCTTCTAGACCACCTGCCGTTCGGTGCAGCTCCAACAGTACTGCTCACCCTGAGCCGTCACGTCAGGATGGCCGAGCGGTCTAAGGCGCTGCGTTCAGGTCGCAGTCTCCCCTGGAGGCGTGGGTTCGAATCCCACTTCTGACAAACCCAACCTTTGGCTGCGGGCTCAAGCTAGAGTCTTTAACCCTCTGGCAGGTTTACCCAGAAATGCATTAATGTGGACCAAGCACTGCATTTCTGTTCATGCTAGAATTAACCCAACATTACAGTAACACTGACCTGCGTTACATGGACTTTAAAGTAACACTTTAGTGCAATGTATGGGATTCTATGGCATTTTCCTTGTCAATTTCAAGTCATGACATTTCATCAAATTGGACATGTTTATAGAATGGACTTCAACGGAATTTCATGGGATACCATCTTGTGATGTTTACCGGAAGAAGAATTTGTTTATGGAAGGCTGTTCGTGTTTTTTGGGGGTGGGGGATGCAGTGTGATTCTTGGAGTTTGACTGTGATGTCGTGGACTGAAGTTTTGGGGATGCACTAGAATTTCATGGCAAGGATTCTTGGAAATTTCTTGGAATGAAATGTCATGGGTTTTGGGGCATGGGGTGGAGTGTCATGGCATAAGATTCAAGGAATGCCATGTAAAACATTACATTAGCATTGACAAGACATGTCATTAGAATGAAAGAATTGTATTAGCCTTAACAAAACATTGTAACAACACTGACACATATTACATGAATATGAGAGTAATACTATTACTGCCTTTGTTCAACATTAGTCCTACAAAAACACTGGATTTCAATTACACTGCATATGAAGAAATGAACAAGCGCACAAAAGGGAATACCGAAAGCAGCTCTTTTATTTACACGCTCCCCTGCATCAAAAAGCACCAGACTGCTCCGTGTGAGGCTCGAACTCACGACCTTCAGATTATGAGACTGACGCGCTGCCTAACTGCGCCAACGAGGCACGGGCGGTGACTAGCTGTGAGCGGTGACGCACTAGCTTCTAGACCACCTGCCGTTCGGTGCAGCTCCAACAGTACTGCTCACCCTGAGCCGTCACGTCAGGATGGCCGAGCGGTCTAAGGCGCTGCGTTCAGGTCGCAGTCTCCCCTGGAGGCGTGGGTTCAAATCCCACTTCTGACAAACCCAACCTTTGGCTGCGGGCTCAAGCTAGAGTCTTTAACCCTCTGGCAGGTTTACCCAGAAATGCATTCATGTGGACCAAGCACTGCATTTCTGTTCATGCTAGAATTAACCCAACATTACAGTAACACTGACCTGCGTTACATGGACTTTAAAGTAACACTTTAGTGCAATGTATGGGATTCTATGGCATTTTCCTTGTCAATTTCAAGTCATGACATTTCATCAAATTGGACATGTTTATAGAATGGACTTCAACGGAATTTCATGGGATACCATCTTGTGATGTTTACCGGAAGAAGAATTTGTTTATGGAAGGCTGTTCGTGTTTTTTGGGGGTGGGGGATGCAGTGTGATTCTTGGAGTTTGACTGTGATGTCGTGGACTGAAGTTTTGGGGATGCACTAGGATTTCATGGCAAGGATTCTTGGAAATTTCTTGGAATGAAATGTCATGGGTTTTGGGGCATGGGGTGGAGTGTCATGGCATAAGATTCAAGGAATGCCATGTAAAACATTACATTAGCATTGACAAGACATGTCATTAGAATGAAAGAATTGTATTAGCCTTAACAAAACATTGTAACAACACTGACACATATTACATGAATATGAGAGTAATACTATTACTGCCTTTGTTCAACATTAGTCCTACAAAAACACTGGATTTCAATTACACTGCATATGAAGAAATGAACAAGCGCACAAAAGGGAATACCGAAAGCAGCTCTTTTATTTACACGCTCCCCTGCATCAAAAAGCACCAGACTTCCCCGTGTGAGGCTCTAACTCATGACCTTCAGATTATGAGACTGACGCGCTGCCTAACTACGCTGTTCATGTCATTAGAATGAAAGAATTGTATTAGCCTTAACAAAACATTGTAACAACACTGACACATATTACATGAATATGAGAGTAATACTATTACTGCCTTTGTTCAACATTAGTCCTACAAAAACACTGGATTTCAATTACACTGCATATGAAGAAATGAACAAGCGCACAAAAGGGAATACCGAAAGCAGCTCTTTTATTTACACGCTCCCCTGCATCAAAAAGCACCAGACTGCCCCGTGTGAGGCTCGAACTCACGACCTTCAGATTATGAGACTGACGCGCTGCCTAACTGCGCCAACGAGGCACGGGCGGTGACTAGCTGTGAGCGGTGACGGACTAGTTTCTAGACCACCTGCCGTTCGGTGCAGCTCCAACAGTACTGCTCACCCTGAGCCGTCACGTCAGGATGGCCGAGCGGTCTAAGGCGCTGCGTTCAGGTCGCAGTCTCCCCTGGAGGCGTGGGTTCGAATCCCACTTCTGACAAACCCAACCTTTGGCTGCGGGCTCAAGCTAGAGTCTTTAACCCTCTGGCAGGTTTACCCAGAAATGCATTCATGTGGACCAAGCACTGCATTTCTGTTCATGCTAGAATTAACCCAACATTACAGTAACACTGACCTGCGTTACATGGACTTTAAAGTAACACTTTAGTGCAATGTATGGGATTCTATGGCATTTTCCTTGTCAATTTCAAGTCATGACATTTCATCAAATTGGACATGTTTATAGAATGGACTTCAACGGAATTTCATGGGATACCATCTTGTGATGTTTACCGGAAGAAGAATTTGTTTATGGAAGGCTGTTCGTGTTTTTTGGGGGTGGGGGATGCAGTGTGATTCTTGGAGTTTGACTGTGATGTCGTGGACTGAAGTTTTGGGGATGCACTAGAATTTCATGGCAAGGATTCTTGGAAATTTCTTGGAATGAAATGTCATGGGTTTTGGGGCATGGGGTGGAGTGTCATGGCATAAGATTCAAGGAATGCCATGTAAAACATTACATTAGCATTGACAAGACATGTCATTAGAATGAAAGAATTGTATTAGCCTTAACAAAACATTGTAACAACACTGACACATATTACATGAATATGAGAGTAATACTATTACTGCCTTTGTTCAACATTAGTCCTACAAAAACACTGGATTTCAATTACACTGCATATGAAGAAATGAACAAGCGCACAAAAGGGAATACCGAAAGCAGCTCTTTTATTTACACGCTCCCCTGCATCAAAAAGCACCAGACTTCCCCGTGTGAGGCTCTAACTCATGACCTTCAGATTATGAGACTGACGCGCTGCCTAACTACGCTGTTCATGTCATTAGAATGAAAGAATTGTATTAGCCTTAACAAAACATTGTAACAACACTGACACATATTACATGAATATGAGAGTAATACTATTACTGCCTTTGTTCAACATTAGTCCTACAAAAACACTGGATTTCAATTACACTGCATATGAAGAAATGAACAAGCGCACAAAAGGGAATACCGAAAGCAGCTCTTTTATTTACACGCTCCCCTGCATCAAAAAGCACCAGACTGCCCCGTGTGAGGCTCGAACTCACGACCTTCAGATTATGAGACTGACGCGCTGCCTAACTGCGCCAACGAGGCACGGGCGGTGACTAGCTGTGAGCGGTGACGGACTAGTTTCTAGACCACCTGCCGTTCGGTGCAGCTCCAACAGTACTGCTCACCCTGAGCCGTCACGTCAGGATGGCCGAGCGGTCTAAGGCGCTGCGTTCAGGTCGCAGTCTCCCCTGGAGGCGTGGGTTCGAATCCCACTTCTGACAAACCCAACCTTTGGCTGCGGGCTCAAGCTAGAGTCTTTAACCCTCTGGCAGGTTTACCCAGAAATGCATTCATGTGGACCAAGCACTGCATTTCTGTTCATGCTAGAATTAACCCAACATTACAGTAACACTGACCTGCGTTACATGGACTTTAAAGTAACACTTTAGTGCAATGTATGGGATTCTATGGCATTTTCCTTGTCAATTTCAAGTCATGACATTTCATCAAATTGGACATGTTTATAGAATGGACTTCAACGGAATTTCATGGGATACCATCTTGTGATGTTTACCGGAAGAAGAATTTGTTTATGGAAGGCTGTTCGTGTTTTTTGGGGGTGGGGGATGCAGTGTGATTCTTGGAGTTTGACTGTGATGTCGTGGACTGAAGTTTTGGGGATGCACTAGAATTTCATGGCAAGGATTCTTGGAAATTTCTTGGAATGAAATGTCATGGGTTTTGGGGCATGGGGTGGAGTGTCATGGCATAAGATTCAAGGAATGCCATGTAAAACATTACATTAGCATTGACAAGACATGTCATTAGAATGAAAGAATTGTATTAGCCTTAACAAAACATTGTAACAACACTGACACATATTACATGAATATGAGAGTAATACTATTACTGCCTTTGTTCAACATTAGTCCTACAAAAACACTGGATTTCAATTACACTGCATATGAAGAAATGAACAAGCGCACAAAAGGGAATACCGAAAGCAGCTCTTTTATTTACACGCTCCCCTGCATCAAAAAGCACCAGACTGCTCCGTGTGAGGCTCGAACTCACGACCTTCAGATTATGAGACTGACGCGCTGCCTAACTGCGCCAACGAGGCACGGGCGGTGACTAGCTGTGAGCGGTGACGCACTAGCTTCTAGACCACCTGCCGTTCGGTGCAGCTCCAACAGTACTGCTCACCCTGAGCCGTCACGTCAGGATGGCCGAGCGGTCTAAGGCGCTGCGTTCAGGTCGCAGTCTCCCCTGGAGGCGTGGGTTCAAATCCCACTTCTGACAAACCCAACCTTTGGCTGCGGGCTCAAGCTAGAGTCTTTAACCCTCTGGCAGGTTTACCCAGAAATGCATTAATGTGGACCAAGCACTGCATTTCTGTTCATGCTAGAATTAACCCAACATTACAGTAACACTGACCTGCGTTACATGGACTTTAAAGTAACACTTTAGTGCAATGTATGGGATTCTATGGCATTTTCCTTGTCAATTTCAAGTCATGACATTTCATCAAATTGGACATGTTTATAGAATGGACTTCAACGGAATTTCATGGGATACCATCTTGTGATGTTTACCGGAAGAAGAATTTGTTTATGGAAGGCTGTTCGTGTTTTTTGGGGGTGGGGGATGCAGTGTGATTCTTGGAGTTTGACTGTGATGTCGTGGACTGAAGTTTTGGGGATGCACTAGAATTTCATGGCAAGGATTCTTGGAAATTTCTTGGAATGAAATGTCATGGGTTTTGGGGCATGGGGTGGAGTGTCATGGCATAAGATTCAAGGAATGCCATGTAAAACAATTACATTAGCATTGACAAGACATGTCATTAGAATGAAAGAATTGTATTAGCCTTAACAAAACATTGTAACAACACTGACACATATTACATGAATATGAGAGTAATACTATTACTGCCTTTGTTCAACATTAGTCCTACAAAAACACTGGATTTCAATTACACTGCATATGAAGAAATGAACAAGCGCACAAAAGGGAATACCGAAAGCAGCTCTTTTATTTACACGCTCCCCTGCATCAAAAAGCACCAGACTGCCCCGTGTGAGGCTCGAACTCACGACCTTCAGATTATGAGACTGACGCGCTGCCTAACTGCGCCAACGAGGCACGGGCGGTGACTAGCTGTGAGCGGTGACGCACTAGCTTCTAGACCACCTGCCGTTCGGTGCAGCTCCAACAGTACTGCTCACCCTGAGCCGTCACGTCAGGATGGCCGAGCGGTCTAAGGCGCTGCGTTCAGGTCGCAGTCTCCCCTGGAGGCGTGGGTTCGAATCCCACTTCTGACAAACCCAACCTTTGGCTGCGGGCTCAAGCTAGAGTCTTTAACCCTCTGGCAGGTTTACCCAGAAATGCATTCATGTGGACCAAGCACTGCATTTCTGTTCATGCTAGAATTAACCCAACATTACAGTAACACTGACCTGCGTTACATGGACTTTAAAGTAACACTTTAGTGCAATGTATGGGATTCTATGGCATTTTCCTTGTCAATTTCAAGTCATGACATTTCATCAAATTGGACATGTTTATAGAATGGACTTCAACGGAATTTCATGGGATACCATCTTGTGATGTTTACCGGAAGAAGAATTTGTTTATGGAAGGCTGTTCGTGTTTTTTGGGGGTGGGGGATGCAGTGTGATTCTTGGAGTTTGACTGTGATGTCGTGGACTGAAGTTTTGGGGATGCACTAGAATTTCATGGCAAGGATTCTTGGAAATTTCTTGGAATGAAATGTCATGGGTTTTGGGGCATGGGGTGGAGTGTCATGGCATAAGATTCAAGGAATGCCATGTAAAACATTACATTAGCATTGACAAGACATGTCATTAGAATGAAAGAATTGTATTAGCCTTAACAAAACATTGTAACAACACTGACACATATTACATGAATATGAGAGTAATACTATTACTGCCTTTGTTCAACATTAGTCCTACAAAAACACTGGATTTCAATTACACTGCATATGAAGAAATGAACAAGCGCACAAAAGGGAATACCGAAAGCAGCTCTTTTATTTACACGCTCCCCTGCATCAAAAAGCACCAGACTGCTCCGTGTGAGGCTCGAACTCACGACCTTCAGATTATGAGACTGACGCGCTGCCTAACTGCGCCAACGAGGCACGGGCGGTGACTAGCTGTGAGCGGTGACGCACTAGCTTCTAGACCACCTGCCGTTCGGTGCAGCTCCAACAGTACTGCTCACCCTGAGCCGTCACGTCAGGATGGCCGAGCGGTCTAAGGCGCTGCGTTCAGGTCGCAGTCTCCCCTGGAGGCGTGGGTTCAAATCCCACTTCTGACAAACCCAACCTTTGGCTGCGGGCTCAAGCTAGAGTCTTTAACCCTCTGGCAGGTTTACCCAGAAATGCATTCATGTGGACCAAGCACTGCATTTCTGTTCATGCTAGAATTAACCCAACATTACAGTAACACTGACCTGCGTTACATGGACTTTAAAGTAACACTTTAGTGCAATGTATGGGATTCTATGGCATTTTCCTTGTCAATTTCAAGTCATGACATTTCATCAAATTGGACATGTTTATAGAATGGACTTCAACGGAATTTCATGGGATACCATCTTGTGATGTTTACCGGAAGAAGAATTTGTTTATGGAAGGCTGTTCGTGTTTTTTGGGGGTGGGGGATGCAGTGTGATTCTTGGAGTTTGACTGTGATGTCGTGGACTGAAGTTTTGGGGATGCACTAGAATTTCATGGCAAGGATTCTTGGAAATTTCTTGGAATGAAATGTCATGGGTTTTGGGGCATGGGGTGGAGTGTCATGGCATAAGATTCAAGGAATGCCATGTAAAACATTACATTAGCATTGACAAGACATGTCATTAGAATGAAAGAATTGTATTAGCCTTAACAAAACATTGTAACAACACTGACACATATTACATGAATATGAGAGTAATACTATTACTGCCTTTGTTCAACATTAGTCCTACAAAAACACTGGATTTCAATTACACTGCATATGAAGAAATGAACAAGCGCACAAAAGGGAATACCGAAAGCAGCTCTTTTATTTACACGCTCCCCTGCATCAAAAAGCACCAGACTGCCCCGTGTGAGGCTCGAACTCACGACCTTCAGATTATGAGACTGACGCGCTGCCTAACTGCGCCAACGAGGCACGGGCGGTGACTAGCTGTGAGCGGTGACGGACTAGTTTCTAGACCACCTGCCGTTCGGTGCAGCTCCAACAGTACTGCTCACCCTGAGCCGTCACGTCAGGATGGCCGAGCGGTCTAAGGCGCTGCGTTCAGGTCGCAGTCTCCCCTGGAGGCGTGGGTTCGAATCCCACTTCTGACAAACCCAACCTTTGGCTGCGGGCTCAAGCTAGAGTCTTTAACCCTCTGGCAGGTTTACCCAGAAATGCATTCATGTGGACCAAGCACTGCATTTCTGTTCATGCTAGAATTAACCCAACATTACAGTAACACTGACCTGCGTTACATGGACTTTAAAGTAACACTTTAGTGCAATGTATGGGATTCTATGGCATTTTCCTTGTCAATTTCAAGTCATGACATTTCATCAAATTGGACATGTTTATAGAATGGACTTCAACGGAATTTCATGGGATACCATCTTGTGATGTTTACCGGAAGAAGAATTTGTTTATGGAAGGCTGTTCGTGTTTTTTGGGGGTGGGGGATGCAGTGTGATTCTTGGAGTTTGACTGTGATGTCGTGGACTGAAGTTTTGGGGATGCACTAGAATTTCATGGCAAGGATTCTTGGAAATTTCTTGGAATGAAATGTCATGGGTTTTGGGGCATGGGGTGGAGTGTCATGGCATAAGATTCAAGGAATGCCATGTAAAACATTACATTAGCATTGACAAGACATGTCATTAGAATGAAAGAATTGTATTAGCCTTAACAAAACATTGTAACAACACTGACACATATTACATGAATATGAGAGTAATACTATTACTGCCTTTGTTCAACATTAGTCCTACAAAAACACTGGATTTCAATTACACTGCATATGAAGAAATGAACAAGCGCACAAAAGGGAATACCGAAAGCAGCTCTTTTATTTACACGCTCCCCTGCATCAAAAAGCACCAGACTGCTCCGTGTGAGGCTCGAACTCACGACCTTCAGATTATGAGACTGACGCGCTGCCTAACTGCGCCAACGAGGCACGGGCGGTGACTAGCTGTGAGCGGTGACGCACTAGCTTCTAGACCACCTGCCGTTCGGTGCAGCTCCAACAGTACTGCTCACCCTGAGCCGTCACGTCAGGATGGCCGAGCGGTCTAAGGCGCTGCGTTCAGGTCGCAGTCTCCCCTGGAGGCGTGGGTTCAAATCCCACTTCTGACAAACCCAACCTTTGGCTGCGGGCTCAAGCTAGAGTCTTTAACCCTCTGGCAGGTTTACCCAGAAATGCATTCATGTGGACCAAGCACTGCATTTCTGTTCATGCTAGAATTAACCCAACATTACAGTAACACTGACCTGCGTTACATGGACTTTAAAGTAACACTTTAGTGCAATGTATGGGATTCTATGGCATTTTCCTTGTCAATTTCAAGTCATGACATTTCATCAAATTGGACATGTTTATAGAATGGACTTCAACGGAATTTCATGGGATACCATCTTGTGATGTTTACCGGAAGAAGAATTTGTTTATGGAAGGCTGTTCGTGTTTTTTGGGGGTGGGGGATGCAGTGTGATTCTTGGAGTTTGACTGTGATGTCGTGGACTGAAGTTTTGGGGATGCACTAGAATTTCATGGCAAGGATTCTTGGAAATTTCTTGGAATGAAATGTCATGGGTTTTGGGGCATGGGGTGGAGTGTCATGGCATAAGATTCAAGGAATGCCATGTAAAACATTACATTAGCATTGACAAGACATGTCATTAGAATGAAAGAATTGTATTAGCCTTAACAAAACATTGTAACAACACTGACACATATTACATGAATATGAGAGTAATACTATTACTGCCTTTGTTCAACATTAGTCCTACAAAAACACTGGATTTCAATTACACTGCATATGAAGAAATGAACAAGCGCACAAAAGGGAATACCGAAAGCAGCTCTTTTATTTACACGCTCCCCTGCATCAAAAAGCACCAGACTGCCCCGTGTGAGGCTCGAACTCACGACCTTCAGATTATGAGACTGACGCGCTGCCTAACTGCGCCAACGAGGCACGGGCGGTGACTAGCTGTGAGCGGTGACGGACTAGTTTCTAGACCACCTGCCGTTCGGTGCAGCTCCAACAGTACTGCTCACCCTGAGCCGTCACGTCAGGATGGCCGAGCGGTCTAAGGCGCTGCGTTCAGGTCGCAGTCTCCCCTGGAGGTGTGGGTTCGAATCCCACTTCTGACAAACCCAACCTTTGGCTGCGGGCTCAAGCTAGAGTCTTTAACCCTCTGGCAGGTTTACCCAGAAATGCATTCATGTGGACCAAGCACTGCATTTCTGTTCATGCTAGAATTAACCCAACATTACAGTAACACTGACCTGCGTTACATGGACTTTAAAGTAACACTTTAGTGCAATGTATGGGATTCTATGGCATTTTCCTTGTCAATTTCAAGTCATGACATTTCATCAAATTGGACATGTTTATAGAATGGACTTCAACGGAATTTCATGGGATACCATCTTGTGATGTTTACCGGAAGAAGAATTTGTTTATGGAAGGCTGTTCGTGTTTTTTGGGGGTGGGGGATGCAGTGTGATTCTTGGAGTTTGACTGTGATGTCGTGGACTGAAGTTTTGGGGATGCACTAGAATTTCATGGCAAGGATTCTTGGAAATTTCTTGGAATGAAATGTCATGGGTTTTGGGGCATGGGGTGGAGTGTCATGGCATAAGATTCAAGGAATGCCATGTAAAACATTACATTAGCATTGACAAGACATGTCATTAGAATGAAAGAATTGTATTAGCCTTAACAAAACATTGTAACAACACTGACACATATTACATGAATATGAGAGTAATACTATTACTGCCTTTGTTCAACATTAGTCCTACAAAAACACTGGATTTCAATTACACTGCATATGAAGAAATGAACAAGCGCACAAAAGGGAATACCGAAAGCAGCTCTTTTATTTACACGCTCCCCTGCATCAAAAAGCACCAGACTGCTCCGTGTGAGGCTCGAACTCACGACCTTCAGATTATGAGACTGACGCGCTGCCTAACTGCGCCAACGAGGCACGGGCGGTGACTAGCTGTGAGCGGTGACGCACTAGCTTCTAGACCACCTGCCGTTCGGTGCAGCTCCAACAGTACTGCTCACCCTGAGCCGTCACGTCAGGATGGCCGAGCGGTCTAAGGCGCTGCGTTCAGGTCGCAGTCTCCCCTGGAGGCGTGGGTTCGAATCCCACTTCTGACAAACCCAACCTTTGGCTGCGGGCTCAAGCTAGAGTCTTTAACCCTCTGGCAGGTTTACCCAGAAATGCATTCATGTGGACCAAGCACTGCATTTCTGTTCATGCTAGAATTAACCCAACATTACAGTAACACTGACCTGCGTTACATGGACTTTAAAGTAACACTTTAGTGCAATGTATGGGATTCTATGGCATTTTCCTTGTCAATTTCAAGTCATGACATTTCATCAAATTGGACATGTTTATAGAATGGACTTCAACGGAATTTCATGGGATACCATCTTGTGATGTTTACCGGAAGAAGAATTTGTTTATGGAAGGCTGTTCGTGTTTTTTGGGGGTGGGGGATGCAGTGTGATTCTTGGAGTTTGACTGTGATGTCGTGGACTGAAGTTTTGGGGATGCACTAGAATTTCATGGCAAGGATTCTTGGAAATTTCTTGGAATGAAATGTCATGGGTTTTGGGGCATGGGGTGGAGTGTCATGGCATAAGATTCAAGGAATGCCATGTAAAACATTACATTAGCATTGACAAGACATGTCATTAGAATGAAAGAATTGTATTAGCCTTAACAAAACATTGTAACAACACTGACACATATTACATGAATATGAGAGTAATACTATTACTGCCTTTGTTCAACATTAGTCCTACAAAAACACTGGATTTCAATTACACTGCATATGAAGAAATGAACAAGCGCACAAAAGGGAATACCGAAAGCAGCTCTTTTATTTACACGCTCCCCTGCATCAAAAAGCACCAGACTGCCCCGTGTGAGGCTCGAACTCACGACCTTCAGATTATGAGACTGACGCGCTGCCTAACTGCGCCAACGAGGCACGGGCGGTGACTAGCTGTGAGCGGTGACGGACTAGTTTCTAGACCACCTGCCGTTCGGTGCAGCTCCAACAGTACTGCTCACCCTGAGCCGTCACGTCAGGATGGCCGAGCGGTCTAAGGCGCTGCGTTCAGGTCGCAGTCTCCCCTGGAGGCGTGGGTTCGAATCCCACTTCTGACAAACCCAACCTTTGGCTGCGGGCTCAAGCTAGAGTCTTTAACCCTCTGGCAGGTTTACCCAGAAATGCATTCATGTGGACCAAGCACTGCATTTCTGTTCATGCTAGAATTAACCCAACATTACAGTAACACTGACCTGCGTTACATGGACTTTAAAGTAACACTTTAGTGCAATGTATGGGATTCTATGGCATTTTCCTTGTCAATTTCAAGTCATGACATTTCATCAAATTGGACATGTTTATAGAATGGACTTCAACGGAATTTCATGGGATACCATCTTGTGATGTTTACCGGAAGAAGAATTTGTTTATGGAAGGCTGTTCGTGTTTTTTGGGGGTGGGGGATGCAGTGTGATTCTTGGAGTTTGACTGTGATGTCGTGGACTGAAGTTTTGGGGATGCACTAGAATTTCATGGCAAGGATTCTTGGAAATTTCTTGGAATGAAATGTCATGGGTTTTGGGGCATGGGGTGGAGTGTCATGGCATAAGATTCAAGGAATGCCATGTAAAACATTACATTAGCATTGACAAGACATGTCATTAGAATGAAAGAATTGTATTAGCCTTAACAAAACATTGTAACAACACTGACACATATTACATGAATATGAGAGTAATACTATTACTGCCTTTGTTCAACATTAGTCCTACAAAAACACTGGATTTCAATTACACTGCATATGAAGAAATGAACAAGCGCACAAAAGGGAATACCGAAAGCAGCTCTTTTATTTACACGCTCCCCTGCATCAAAAAGCACCAGACTGCTCCGTGTGAGGCTCGAACTCACGACCTTCAGATTATGAGACTGACGCGCTGCCTAACTGCGCCAACGAGGCACGGGCGGTGACTAGCTGTGAGCGGTGACGCACTAGCTTCTAGACCACCTGCCGTTCGGTGCAGCTCCAACAGTACTGCTCACCCTGAGCCGTCACGTCAGGATGGCCGAGCGGTCTAAGGCGCTGCGTTCAGGTCGCAGTCTCCCCTGGAGGCGTGGGTTCAAATCCCACTTCTGACAAACCCAACCTTTGGCTGCGGGCTCAAGCTAGAGTCTTTAACCCTCTGGCAGGTTTACCCAGAAATGCATTAATGTGGACCAAGCACTGCATTTCTGTTCATGCTAGAATTAACCCAACATTACAGTAACACTGACCTGCGTTACATGGACTTTAAAGTAACACTTTAGTGCAATGTATGGGATTCTATGGCATTTTCCTTGTCAATTTCAAGTCATGACATTTCATCAAATTGGACATGTTTATAGAATGGACTTCAACGGAATTTCATGGGATACCATCTTGTGATGTTTACCGGAAGAAGAATTTGTTTATGGAAGGCTGTTCGTGTTTTTTGGGGGTGGGGGATGCAGTGTGATTCTTGGAGTTTGACTGTGATGTCGTGGACTGAAGTTTTGGGGATGCACTAGAATTTCATGGCAAGGATTCTTGGAAATTTCTTGGAATGAAATGTCATGGGTTTTGGGGCATGGGGTGGAGTGTCATGGCATAAGATTCAAGGAATGCCATGTAAAACAATTACATTAGCATTGACAAGACATGTCATTAGAATGAAAGAATTGTATTAGCCTTAACAAAACATTGTAACAACACTGACACATATTACATGAATATGAGAGTAATACTATTACTGCCTTTGTTCAACATTAGTCCTACAAAAACACTGGATTTCAATTACACTGCATATGAAGAAATGAACAAGCGCACAAAAGGGAATACCGAAAGCAGCTCTTTTATTTACACGCTCCCCTGCATCAAAAAGCACCAGACTGCCCCGTGTGAGGCTCGAACTCACGACCTTCAGATTATGAGACTGACGCGCTGCCTAACTGCGCCAACGAGGCACGGGCGGTGACTAGCTGTGAGCGGTGACGCACTAGCTTCTAGACCACCTGCCGTTCGGTGCAGCTCCAACAGTACTGCTCACCCTGAGCCGTCACGTCAGGATGGCCGAGCGGTCTAAGGCGCTGCGTTCAGGTCGCAGTCTCCCCTGGAGGCGTGGGTTCGAATCCCACTTCTGACAAACCCAACCTTTGGCTGCGGGCTCAAGCTAGAGTCTTTAACCCTCTGGCAGGTTTACCCAGAAATGCATTAATGTGGACCAAGCACTGCATTTCTGTTCATGCTAGAATTAACCCAACATTACAGTAACACTGACCTGCGTTACATGGACTTTAAAGTAACACTTTAGTGCAATGTATGGGATTCTATGGCATTTTCCTTGTCAATTTCAAGTCATGACATTTCATCAAATTGGACATGTTTATAGAATGGACTTCAACGGAATTTCATGGGATACCATCTTGTGATGTTTACCGGAAGAAGAATTTGTTTATGGAAGGCTGTTCGTGTTTTTTGGGGGTGGGGGATGCAGTGTGATTCTTGGAGTTTGACTGTGATGTCGTGGACTGAAGTTTTGGGGATGCACTAGAATTTCATGGCAAGGATTCTTGGAAATTTCTTGGAATGAAATGTCATGGGTTTTGGGGCATGGGGTGGAGTGTCATGGCATAAGATTCAAGGAATGCCATGTAAAACATTACATTAGCATTGACAAGACATGTCATTAGAATGAAAGAATTGTATTAGCCTTAACAAAACATTGTAACAACACTGACACATATTACATGAATATGAGAGTAATACTATTACTGCCTTTGTTCAACATTAGTCCTACAAAAACACTGGATTTCAATTACACTGCATATGAAGAAATGAACAAGCGCACAAAAGGGAATACCGAAAGCAGCTCTTTTATTTACACGCTCCCCTGCATCAAAAAGCACCAGACTGCTCCGTGTGAGGCTCGAACTCACGACCTTCAGATTATGAGACTGACGCGCTGCCTAACTGCGCCAACGAGGCACGGGCGGTGACTAGCTGTGAGCGGTGACGCACTAGCTTCTAGACCACCTGCCGTTCGGTGCAGCTCCAACAGTACTGCTCACCCTGAGCCGTCACGTCAGGATGGCCGAGCGGTCTAAGGCGCTGCGTTCAGGTCGCAGTCTCCCCTGGAGGCGTGGGTTCAAATCCCACTTCTGACAAACCCAACCTTTGGCTGCGGGCTCAAGCTAGAGTCTTTAACCCTCTGGCAGGTTTACCCAGAAATGCATTCATGTGGACCAAGCACTGCATTTCTGTTCATGCTAGAATTAACCCAACATTACAGTAACACTGACCTGCGTTACATGGACTTTAAAGTAACACTTTAGTGCAATGTATGGGATTCTATGGCATTTTCCTTGTCAATTTCAAGTCATGACATTTCATCAAATTGGACATGTTTATAGAATGGACTTCAACGGAATTTCATGGGATACCATCTTGTGATGTTTACCGGAAGAAGAATTTGTTTATGGAAGGCTGTTCGTGTTTTTTGGGGGTGGGGGATGCAGTGTGATTCTTGGAGTTTGACTGTGATGTCGTGGACTGAAGTTTTGGGGATGCACTAGGATTTCATGGCAAGGATTCTTGGAAATTTCTTGGAATGAAATGTCATGGGTTTTGGGGCATGGGGTGGAGTGTCATGGCATAAGATTCAAGGAATGCCATGTAAAACATTACATTAGCATTGACAAGACATGTCATTAGAATGAAAGAATTGTATTAGCCTTAACAAAACATTGTAACAACACTGACACATATTACATGAATATGAGAGTAATACTATTACTGCCTTTGTTCAACATTAGTCCTACAAAAACACTGGATTTCAATTACACTGCATATGAAGAAATGAACAAGCGCACAAAAGGGAATACCGAAAGCAGCTCTTTTATTTACACGCTCCCCTGCATCAAAAAGCACCAGACTTCCCCGTGTGAGGCTCTAACTCATGACCTTCAGATTATGAGACTGACGCGCTGCCTAACTACGCTGTTCATGTCATTAGAATGAAAGAATTGTATTAGCCTTAACAAAACATTGTAACAACACTGACACATATTACATGAATATGAGAGTAATACTATTACTGCCTTTGTTCAACATTAGTCCTACAAAAACACTGGATTTCAATTACACTGCATATGAAGAAATGAACAAGCGCACAAAAGGGAATACCGAAAGCAGCTCTTTTATTTACACGCTCCCCTGCATCAAAAAGCACCAGACTGCCCCGTGTGAGGCTCGAACTCACGACCTTCAGATTATGAGACTGACGCGCTGCCTAACTGCGCCAACGAGGCACGGGCGGTGACTAGCTGTGAGCGGTGACGCACTAGCTTCTAGACCACCTGCCGTTCGGTGCAGCTCCAACAGTACTGCTCACCCTGAGCCGTCACGTCAGGATGGCCGAGCGGTCTAAGGCGCTGCGTTCAGGTCGCAGTCTCCCCTGGAGGCGTGGGTTCGAATCCCACTTCTGACAAACCCAACCTTTGGCTGCGGGCTCAAGCTAGAGTCTTTAACCCTCTGGCAGGTTTACCCAGAAATGCATTAATGTGGACCAAGCACTGCATTTCTGTTCATGCTAGAATTAACCCAACATTACAGTAACACTGACCTGCGTTACATGGACTTTAAAGTAACACTTTAGTGCAATGTATGGGATTCTATGGCATTTTCCTTGTCAATTTCAAGTCATGACATTTCATCAAATTGGACATGTTTATAGAATGGACTTCAACGGAATTTCATGGGATACCATCTTGTGATGTTTACCGGAAGAAGAATTTGTTTATGGAAGGCTGTTCGTGTTTTTTGGGGGTGGGGGATGCAGTGTGATTCTTGGAGTTTGACTGTGATGTCGTGGACTGAAGTTTTGGGGATGCACTAGAATTTCATGGCAAGGATTCTTGGAAATTTCTTGGAATGAAATGTCATGGGTTTTGGGGCATGGGGTGGAGTGTCATGGCATAAGATTCAAGGAATGCCATGTAAAACATTACATTAGCATTGACAAGACATGTCATTAGAATGAAAGAATTGTATTAGCCTTAACAAAACATTGTAACAACACTGACACATATTACATGAATATGAGAGTAATACTATTACTGCCTTTGTTCAACATTAGTCCTACAAAAACACTGGATTTCAATTACACTGCATATGAAGAAATGAACAAGCGCACAAAAGGGAATACCGAAAGCAGCTCTTTTATTTACACGCTCCCCTGCATCAAAAAGCACCAGACTGCTCCGTGTGAGGCTCGAACTCACGACCTTCAGATTATGAGACTGACGCGCTGCCTAACTGCGCCAACGAGGCACGGGCGGTGACTAGCTGTGAGCGGTGACGCACTAGCTTCTAGACCACCTGCCGTTCGGTGCAGCTCCAACAGTACTGCTCACCCTGAGCCGTCACGTCAGGATGGCCGAGCGGTCTAAGGCGCTGCGTTCAGGTCGCAGTCTCCCCTGGAGGCGTGGGTTCAAATCCCACTTCTGACAAACCCAACCTTTGGCTGCGGGCTCAAGCTAGAGTCTTTAACCCTCTGGCAGGTTTACCCAGAAATGCATTCATGTGGACCAAGCACTGCATTTCTGTTCATGCTAGAATTAACCCAACATTACAGTAACACTGACCTGCGTTACATGGACTTTAAAGTAACACTTTAGTGCAATGTATGGGATTCTATGGCATTTTCCTTGTCAATTTCAAGTCATGACATTTCATCAAATTGGACATGTTTATAGAATGGACTTCAACGGAATTTCATGGGATACCATCTTGTGATGTTTACCGGAAGAAGAATTTGTTTATGGAAGGCTGTTCGTGTTTTTTGGGGGTGGGGGATGCAGTGTGATTCTTGGAGTTTGACTGTGATGTCGTGGACTGAAGTTTTGGGGATGCACTAGAATTTCATGGCAAGGATTCTTGGAAATTTCTTGGAATGAAATGTCATGGGTTTTGGGGCATGGGGTGGAGTGTCATGGCATAAGATTCAAGGAATGCCATGTAAAACATTACATTAGCATTGACAAGACATGTCATTAGAATGAAAGAATTGTATTAGCCTTAACAAAACATTGTAACAACACTGACACATATTACATGAATATGAGAGTAATACTATTACTGCCTTTGTTCAACATTAGTCCTACAAAAACACTGGATTTCAATTACACTGCATATGAAGAAATGAACAAGCGCACAAAAGGGAATACCGAAAGCAGCTCTTTTATTTACACGCTCCCCTGCATCAAAAAGCACCAGACTGCTCCGTGTGAGGCTCGAACTCACGACCTTCAGATTATGAGACTGACGCGCTGCCTAACTGCGCCAACGAGGCACGGGCGGTGACTAGCTGTGAGCGGTGACGCACTAGCTTCTAGACCACCTGCCGTTCGGTGCAGCTCCAACAGTACTGCTCACCCTGAGCCGTCACGTCAGGATGGCCGAGCGGTCTAAGGCGCTGCGTTCAGGTCGCAGTCTCCCCTGGAGGCGTGGGTTCAAATCCCACTTCTGACAAACCCAACCTTTGGCTGCGGGCTCAAGCTAGAGTCTTTAACCCTCTGGCAGGTTTACCCAGAAATGCATTCATGTGGACCAAGCACTGCATTTCTGTTCATGCTAGAATTAACCCAACATTACAGTAACACTGACCTGCGTTACATGGACTTTAAAGTAACACTTTAGTGCAATGTATGGGATTCTATGGCATTTTCCTTGTCAATTTCAAGTCATGACATTTCATCAAATTGGACATGTTTATAGAATGGACTTCAACGGAATTTCATGGGATACCATCTTGTGATGTTTACCGGAAGAAGAATTTGTTTATGGAAGGCTGTTCGTGTTTTTTGGGGGTGGGGGATGCAGTGTGATTCTTGGAGTTTGACTGTGATGTCGTGGACTGAAGTTTTGGGGATGCACTAGAATTTCATGGCAAGGATTCTTGGAAATTTCTTGGAATGAAATGTCATGGGTTTTGGGGCATGGGGTGGAGTGTCATGGCATAAGATTCAAGGAATGCCATGTAAAACATTACATTAGCATTGACAAGACATGTCATTAGAATGAAAGAATTGTATTAGCCTTAACAAAACATTGTAACAACACTGACACATATTACATGAATATGAGAGTAATACTATTACTGCCTTTGTTCAACATTAGTCCTACAAAAACACTGGATTTCAATTACACTGCATATGAAGAAATGAACAAGCGCACAAAAGGGAATACCGAAAGCAGCTCTTTTATTTACACGCTCCCCTGCATCAAAAAGCACCAGACTGCCCCGTGTGAGGCTCGAACTCACGACCTTCAGATTATGAGACTGACGCGCTGCCTAACTGCGCCAACGAGGCACGGGCGGTGACTAGCTGTGAGCGGTGACGGACTAGTTTCTAGACCACCTGCCGTTCGGTGCAGCTCCAACAGTACTGCTCACCCTGAGCCGTCACGTCAGGATGGCCGAGCGGTCTAAGGCGCTGCGTTCAGGTCGCAGTCTCCCCTGGAGGTGTGGGTTCGAATCCCACTTCTGACAAACCCAACCTTTGGCTGCGGGCTCAAGCTAGAGTCTTTAACCCTCTGGCAGGTTTACCCAGAAATGCATTCATGTGGACCAAGCACTGCATTTCTGTTCATGCTAGAATTAACCCAACATTACAGTAACACTGACCTGCGTTACATGGACTTTAAAGTAACACTTTAGTGCAATGTATGGGATTCTATGGCATTTTCCTTGTCAATTTCAAGTCATGACATTTCATCAAATTGGACATGTTTATAGAATGGACTTCAACGGAATTTCATGGGATACCATCTTGTGATGTTTACCGGAAGAAGAATTTGTTTATGGAAGGCTGTTCGTGTTTTTTGGGGGTGGGGGATGCAGTGTGATTCTTGGAGTTTGACTGTGATGTCGTGGACTGAAGTTTTGGGGATGCACTAGAATTTCATGGCAAGGATTCTTGGAAATTTCTTGGAATGAAATGTCATGGGTTTTGGGGCATGGGGTGGAGTGTCATGGCATAAGATTCAAGGAATGCCATGTAAAACATTACATTAGCATTGACAAGACATGTCATTAGAATGAAAGAATTGTATTAGCCTTAACAAAACATTGTAACAACACTGACACATATTACATGAATATGAGAGTAATACTATTACTGCCTTTGTTCAACATTAGTCCTACAAAAACACTGGATTTCAATTACACTGCATATGAAGAAATGAACAAGCGCACAAAAGGGAATACCGAAAGCAGCTCTTTTATTTACACGCTCCCCTGCATCAAAAAGCACCAGACTGCTCCGTGTGAGGCTCGAACTCACGACCTTCAGATTATGAGACTGACGCGCTGCCTAACTGCGCCAACGAGGCACGGGCGGTGACTAGCTGTGAGCGGTGACGCACTAGCTTCTAGACCACCTGCCGTTCGGTGCAGCTCCAACAGTACTGCTCACCCTGAGCCGTCACGTCAGGATGGCCGAGCGGTCTAAGGCGCTGCGTTCAGGTCGCAGTCTCCCCTGGAGGCGTGGGTTCAAATCCCACTTCTGACAAACCCAACCTTTGGCTGCGGGCTCAAGCTAGAGTCTTTAACCCTCTGGCAGGTTTACCCAGAAATGCATTAATGTGGACCAAGCACTGCATTTCTGTTCATGCTAGAATTAACCCAACATTACAGTAACACTGACCTGCGTTACATGGACTTTAAAGTAACACTTTAGTGCAATGTATGGGATTCTATGGCATTTTCCTTGTCAATTTCAAGTCATGACATTTCATCAAATTGGACATGTTTATAGAATGGACTTCAACGGAATTTCATGGGATACCATCTTGTGATGTTTACCGGAAGAAGAATTTGTTTATGGAAGGCTGTTCGTGTTTTTTGGGGGTGGGGGATGCAGTGTGATTCTTGGAGTTTGACTGTGATGTCGTGGACTGAAGTTTTGGGGATGCACTAGAATTTCATGGCAAGGATTCTTGGAAATTTCTTGGAATGAAATGTCATGGGTTTTGGGGCATGGGGTGGAGTGTCATGGCATAAGATTCAAGGAATGCCATGTAAAACATTACATTAGCATTGACAAGACATGTCATTAGAATGAAAGAATTGTATTAGCCTTAACAAAACATTGTAACAACACTGACACATATTACATGAATATGAGAGTAATACTATTACTGCCTTTGTTCAACATTAGTCCTACAAAAACACTGGATTTCAATTACACTGCATATGAAGAAATGAACAAGCGCACAAAAGGGAATACCGAAAGCAGCTCTTTTATTTACACGCTCCCCTGCATCAAAAAGCACCAGACTGCCCTGTGTGAGGCTCGAACTCACGACCTTCATCGACCACAACATTCTTTTAAATAGACTAGAAAACTATGTTGGCAGTGGAATTGCACTAGCATGGTTAAAATCATACTTATCTGACCGTTATCAGTTTGTAGCAGTGTAAGATTAATAAAGGAATTAGGATCAATATAACTCAAAGGGGATTGAATTACAGGGAATAAGAACCGAATTAATATGCAAATTATTCAGAATTAATATTTAACACTTTATCAACTATTCGTCCACCGATAAATTGAGATTAGGGTATTTTATCAATTCTGGACAGAATATTATCCCGTGGCCTACGGTAATAATATCATAAAGTTATGATAACTGATTAATATGAGCAAGGTAGCAAAATCTACAGTTTAAGGAAGTAACTTGTAAGCACACAGCACAAGACGCTTGTAAAAACAACCAAGACTTTATTGAACTACTCTAATACACACTAACTAAACTAACGAAAACACACAAACATTCATTCAAACAGTGACAGAGAAAGTGATGTTATTAACGGAGGGTGAATGGAGTCCCAAATGTCTAGCGTTAGACACTATTTCTTGACCGCAACCTGAGAGAATCAATCTACTAGCACTTTAATCTTAGTTCGTTTTCTTAATAAGATTTGCACCAGTTCAGACAGAATTAGGAGATATTGTGTACTTGCGTTTGGATGCTCCTGAGCGCGTGCGTTCCCTGTGACGAAGTTGCTGGAGAGGGAATCTCTGGTGCTGATTGGCTGGCAGTCGGTCGATGATGCATTCTGAGGGACAGCACTCGATGGTGAGTGGTTGGTTGGCTTTGCCGGGTGGCGCTTCGTTCGCGGGATTTCCTGGATTGCGGGTTGCTATGCAACGGAGTTTCCTCTGAGTCTGGAGCGACTCTGAGAGGGGTTTCTTTGACGAAGTTCAACGAAGGATCTTACGGAAGAGTTGATGAGTTTTGAGTGAGCTCTTGGTGGTTTGAAGAGTATGTAAGCATACACGCTGGACGATGGAAAGGTCAGCACAAACATAGGCAAGAGCAAAAGTCACTGCAAAAGCGAGGCAAAAGGCAGGCAAAAAGCAACGCATAGCTGCTTGTCATTGGGTTATAGAGCTGGTAAGTCCCGCCCCTTCCATAAAACCCCGCTGGACCTCTAGGTTGAAAAATCGTCAATGCAAGTGAATGGGAGAAAATAATTATTTTCTGGTCCCGTTTGAATTGTGCCATGAATGTGAACATATGTTGTCTGTGAATTTTTTATATAATGTTTCATGTTACGAGTTTGACCGTATATTGTACGATTCTTTGGCTAGCAGTTGTGGAAAAGACATAACGAGAAAGACTACATATGTCGCCTATGTGACATCACCCCATAAAGTTGACTTACCCGTGGTTTTCGCCAACCTCAACGATTTTGTCCTCTCCCTGAAAGAAGGCGGTGAAGTGCACCAAAGACACAGTCATGTTTAGCGGGATCCGTGAGCTAGTGTCCATGTTGTTGTTGTTGTCCACAAAGTGCTCTCACACAAAGTCTAACCGTATCAAACTTCTACCCGCTAAATTGTAGCATTCTTCACACGAAAGATTATATAAAAAATTCACAGACAACATATGTTCACATTCATGGCAAAATTCAAACGGGACCAGAAAATAATTATTTTCTCCCATTCACTTGCATTGACGATTTTTCAACCTAGAGGTCCAGCGGGGTTAGCGGAGGGGGCGGGACTTACCAGCTCTATAAGCGTGTCCATCTGACCCGTCCTTCCTAGTGCGACAGCCAATCAGATATTGTCTTGGGCGGGACCTACGCCCCGTTCTCCGGTTCTAGCATGTAATTAGCGTAATGTCCACGTGATCACGTGTGCCCAAACTCCTGAAAGTTTAGTTAAACGCTTTAATAAGCAAACTTAATAGTTTAAATATGGTGCATCCTACACACATCTACTTTATATCAAAATTCTAGAAATCATTTACCCATCAAGTAGGTACCAAAATACATATACTTCCCATAGTTGAGGTGGAAGTAAATAAGGATTTAGCTGTGATAAGTGTTTAACACACAAAATTAACTTCAGTAATATAAAGCATACATAATACAGAGAATACACATGTAAGAGGCAACTTCTGGTGATTAGTTCCTATAACTGAGGTAGAAAACCTTACAAATATGCTGTAATGAAAGTTAAACACACAGAAAGAACTCCACAGGTTATATAAAACATACATGATACGTAAGATATATGTGAGGTAAATACTGGTGATCAATTCAGCTTATTGGAAGCAATTTTGAGACCGTTGTTTGTATTAAACCACAAGTGGGTTAATTTCAGTCTATTGGTTTTGGAGACAAAAGTCTCTGGAATTTACAACCGCAGAAAGGAGGTGTCCCCTGGTTTAGGGTTTGTGGTGATTCTGGGCCATAGGAATGATTTAGCATCCTTCGTTTCCTGATAAGGCTGTGGATTTATGCATTGGGGTCACCACAGGGCTTCTTGGCCATTTGGTCTTAAGTTTGGGGAACAAAGAGGAATCTTTTCCTGCTGTCCTGGCATCGCTGGTATGAGATTAGACACGCACAACAAAGGGGAAGGGGGGTGACATCTCCTTTAGCCATCTCGGCACCATGACTGTGTTTTATGACTTACTAATGGTTCACTGGGGAATCGTTCCGAACTGTGGAATGTGGTGTTGGGTTCATATGAGATGGACTGTTCAAGGATAATCCTACAGCAGTAAATGAAGAGATGTCTTATCGATCACAAGTTCAGTATGGCGTACCACAAGGCTCAGTACTAGGACCGCTGCTGTTCACTCTGTACATGCTACCATTAGGAGATATCATTAGGAAACATGGAATTAGCTTCCACTGTTATGCCGACGATACTCAGCTCTATATTTTTTCAAAACCTACCGAAACTTACCAATTCACTAAATTAACAGAATGCATAGCTGATATAAAAAATTGGATGACTCATAATTTCCTACTTCTAAATTCTGAAAAAACAGAGATTCTAATTATTGGACAAAAAACTTCCTCATGTAATAACCTAGAATACTGTCTAACACTTGATGGCTGCTCTGTCAAGTCTTCATCGTCGGTTAGGAACCTGGGTGTGCTCTTTGATACCAATCTTTCATTTGAAAGTCACGTGTCTAGTATCTGTAAAACCGCATTTTTCCATCTTAAAAATATATCTAAATTATGCCATATGCTCTCATTGACAAATGCGGAACAATTAGTTCATGCTTTCATGACATCAAGGCTAGATTATTGTAATGCTCTACTGGGTGCTTGCCCTGCACGCTTAATAAACAAACTACAGCTAGTTCAAAACGCAGCAGCTCGAGTTCTTACCAGAACCAGGAAGTATGACCATATTAGCCCAGTTCTGTCAAAACTGCATTGGCTCCCCATTAAATATCGCATCAATTTTAAAATATTGCTGATTACTTACAAAGCACTAAATGGTTTAGCTCCGCAGTACTTGAGCGAGCCCTTAACGCATTATAGTCCTTCGCGTCTATTGCAATCTCAAAATTCCGGCCAGTTGATAATACCTAGAATATCAAAATCGACTGCTGGCGGTAGATCCTTTTCCTATTTAGCACCAAAACTTTGGAACAATCTTCCTAACATTGTCCGGGAAGCATAGATGCATAGGCTGCATAGATTAGGTCAGCTGGAACCGGGAACACTTCCCATAAATCCTGATGTACTCGTTACATCATGAGAAGAATGGCATCTACGCTAATTTTAGTGTCTTTGTTTATCCCGAGGTTTTCCCGCAGCCTGCCGGATCCAGGCCGTATCCAGATCTGACGAAGGACCTTCGCCTGGATCCGATGTCAACGCAGTGCTGAAGTGTCTCTCCCTATGGAGGATCCCTTTGCCACTCTACAGATAAAGCGTCGTCGGGAAAACTCAATTTGCGTATCTACCCCGAATTGGTAAAATAAAATTCTGTATCAAAACTATAAGGAAACACCATTACTTTGTTTAGGCTTGGTTTGTAGGGAATTACAAACCTGCGCACATATATTCAAATGCACTTAACTATAGAACCAATTCTTAATGCGCATGTGAACGCCATCAGCGTTTCTCACAGGTTCTCGTTTAAAGTTTGTGTAGAGAGAATGGTGTCGTCTTAGCGGCCCCTAATTTAATAACAAATGCTCGTTGCGACGGAAGAGAATCAATCAAAACTAACTTTAGCTGGAAAATAACTTTATTAAAGAACCGCTATAAAGCCAAAACAATCTTACCTTAAATTATACGTTTAACTCTGTAAAACTGCTTTGAAACAATCTACATTGTTAAAAGCGCTATATAAATGAAGATGACTTGACTTGACTTGAGTCTCATCTGCAGGTAGGTTTGAATGCATGATGCATCCTCCTACACGTAGCAGACCCTCTTTGTCCCTCACAGGATGCAACTTCTTTAGAGGACTACTCCCAGGTAAGTCTTGTTTCCTTTCAAAGCATGCCATCTCTTCTGCGTAAACCTCACGTTGCACACTCTTTATGATGATGTGTTCTGCCTTGGTTAACTCAGCACTTGTAACGGCTTTCTTGCAGTAGTGCCATCCAACACATTCTGCTTCATGTGCTGGTTTGTGGAGGCTTTGTGCCACATGTAACAGTCGAGCTACAGCTCTTGTCAGTCGACTCCATGACGAAAAGCGTTCAAAACGCTTAGTGTCCAGTTGTTCTCCTGAGACCTTTGTCGAAAGCGCTGCAACCTTTGGACGAAGTTCCACATCTGAGTCTGGATTAACCAGTTCAATGGCCATAATGTCCGATGACGACTTCTCAGGTTCCAACAAAAATCTTGGTCCCATCAACCAACTGGTTCCTTGCAACTGGCTTGCATGCACGGATCTTGAGCCGAGATCGGCTGGATTGTTTTCTGTGGCTACATATCTCCACTGACTCGGAAGGCTGGAATGTCTTTCTTCAACCTGATTTTTTGATGTAGGCTTTGATTTTGCTGATTAGAACACTGCTGGCTATCTAGTTTAGGGGTATGTTGGTAGCCGTCTGGCTGATATGACTCAGAGTGATGGAGATGTGCCTGAAGTGGGCTCGAGTGTTTTGGCATCTCACAATCTCTATAAGAGTGCTGAGGTTTAGGACTGAGAGACTCAAATGTTTGACAAATGGAGCGGCGCTCTTCATCCAATGTTAACAGGGCAGATGGCCTCTGTTGACTTATATCAAACTGCTCACCTGGGTGAGAATCATCCTTTTGTGAGTGCCTTTCCACATATTCACTCACTTTGTCTTGTGGACTTTGCGATGGTAAAGACTCAAAGTCCCGCTTGCTCCCGTGAGAGCTTAATTCAACGGCAACATTTTCCATGGCAATGGGCCTTTGCAATAGCTGCCTCTGCTTCTGCTTCTTGCTTGAGCGCATCTAATTCTGCCTCTAGACGAGCTTTTTCGATTTGATTGTTCATTTCCTTTCTGATGAAAGAGAAGAGAAAGCTGCTTCCGCCTCTGCCCGTGCCGTAGCAGCTGCCACGTTGACCATGGATCGTTGAGAGTGTGTAGATCGACGTGCACTAGATGACGTGTGTGATTTTGCATCAGCGGTCTTTATATTGTCTTGTATTTTTGGGGTCTCATTCAATGAAACTTGAGACTGAGGTTCTTTTTCCGAAACCATCTTCTTCTCAGAGAACACCATTTTACTATACTGTTCTCATCTGACATGAAACAGCAAGCTAAACTCGTTCCTTCAAAAAGTTTTCCTCCAATGAACAGGCGATATGTTGTACTTGGTAGGTAATTTTAATGAAGAAAAGGTAAAACTGAAATAACAAACACATAACAAAATACAGGTAAGTATTTTCTGTATTACCATTAATTAATAAATAAAGTCTTTTTTCCCCTTTACAGGTTGCACCTTCAAAATGTCTTAATTAAGATACAGGTAAGTATACAAATAAATAAAGTCAGCACAAAACAAATAATATATTGCTCCTAAATTGGGTCTTAAGTTATTAAATTAAATATACTCACTGACGATACCCCATGACCGAACAAAAGATGGATGGATAGAGATAGCATTAACTACATTATGTGCTTCTTCAACATGACCGCAACTGCAGCACAACAGGAAATGATCCAACCCACAAGAAATCCAAATTACAAAATAAAACACACACCTTCAAAATAAAGGCACATTAAAATAATAGTAAGAGAACATTTTTGCAGCAATGTTTTATTTTGAGATGAATTGAGAGCTTTTATTTTTAAAAGTTCTAAAAGACATTCAAAAGAGTCTGTGGATCGCTTTGTTGCAGATAAGACACTCTCTGCATTCACAAAACTGGGTAGGAGAAAGACATGTTTGAACACATGTTTGTTTCAGCTGTGTTGCAAGTTGGTGAATGAAGATGTTTGCCAGGTTACGTGTCACTACTGCTTTATTAATGTATATAGTAACAGCTCACTACTAGTTACAAAAGACACTGTAACAGTCTGTCACAGGCAATTCTAGTTGCATTTTTCATAAATTAATTTCTTAAATTATCCTTTGACATGGCGGGCCATTTAATGGCGAAAATAATTTTTGACCCGAAGACTCCTTTTAAACTGGTGGTGTATGGAATTACCTTTGTGCCAATAATAATGAACGTAACTTTTCAAGAAACTAATGCAAATATAAATTGAAACTGAATAAAATATCTGTGAAACTGAAAAAAAAAAAAAAAAAACTAAAACGCAGGCAAATTTTTTGACTTCATTTTTAATACACTGCATGTTTTGCTAACTGTTTTCACATCTTTCTTTCACTGATCTGAACTTACAAATGCGCTTCCAGACTATTCATTTCGCTGTCATGCAGTGTATTAAAAACGAAGTCAAAAAATTTGCCTGTGATTTTTTTTTTTTTCTTCAGTTTCACAGATACTTCAGTTTCAATTCATATTTGCAATAGTTTCATGAAAAGTTACGTTCATTATTATTGGCACAAAGGTAATTCCATAGCTGTGGATGCTAGTGAAAATGCTAGTGAAAATAGTGTTGAAGCTGTTCTTTTGCAGGATGATGATCGAGGTGTTGAACATCCAGTTCGTTTCTTTTCGAAAAAGGTTTAATTCCCATCAAAGAAATTACTCCGTAACTGAGAAGGAAGCTTTGGCGTTGATTTTGACCATCCAGCATTTTGAGCCACGGCAATCCAAATAAGGTGATGACTGATCACAATCCTTTAGTCTTTTTACAGCAGAGTTGCACCACCAATCAGTGGGTGAGATAGAGTTTGTTTCTGCATTTTTTTTTCTCTACAAATTCATTACATTAAAGGAAAGGAGAAAGGAGAAATGTCTTGTGTGAAACATCATGCTATGTTCTCGTCTGTGACATCTTGTCAATTTCTAATTTTGTATTCCTTCATAAATGTAGCCCCCTGGAAGTGGTCAAATCCTATTTATGAGTAGGTATTTTTTCTTTTCATATAGGTTGATTTATTGAAGATTTATCTTGTTTGCTTTTTCCTCTAGTTTGGGGTTATGCTTGGTAAAAAAAACAAAAAAACAATTCTTATAAAATAATTCAGATTATTTTCTGGGTAGAGGTGTTATAGCCCTGCCCCCCTTTTTTAACTTCAGTTGCTTTTGTGAGAGTTCTAGGACAGAGCATCCTCCTTGGTGGGCGGGACTGCTCTAATGAAAACAGGCAGCACCTGTGACAACCTATTTAAGAAGCTCCTGGATTTTGTCTCACTTTCTTTTATTTTTGTTTTGTCTTTGTTGGAAGAGTGGGTTCTTGAGATTGTGCTCCCATTTTGTTTCCAAACAAAATGGGAGCACAATCTCCAGACTCCAGAAACCCAATTTCCAACAGTTTATTAATTTGTTGTTCTATTATTATTTTATATTATTATCTTACAAGTTCATTTAAAGGAGCTGTATGTAGGATTGTGGCCAAAACTGGTACTGCAATCACTTTAAAAATACTGTAGAGAGGTGTATCCCCTCCCCCTCCCCCCTGACTCGAGGTTGCCAGATAAGCTGCAGGATTCAGCAGAAACGTAGGCTGCTTCAATGGTCATACAGGTCAACTTGCAGCATGTGTAACTTATAGGGTTGCCAACTTCAGAAAAGGAAAATACAGGACAATCGTGGTTATTTATAGGAAAATGAGGGACACTCAAAACTGTACATCATTTCAGTGTCTGCAGTTAAATATGTGTTTAAAAGGTTATCAGACATGAACACATTTGTATTGCTTTACCTATTTATGTATTTAATTCATACATAAAATACAAAAAGTCATACATAAAAAAAAAAATCACATTACAAACAAACCATCATTCAAAATAGCAGCATTTATCTAAAATAGAAAGCTTTTTAACATTATATAGGCTTACAGTTCAAAAGTTTGGGAGATGATTTTTTTTGGAAAAAAAAATTAAAGAAAGTATTTGCCTACTTTTATTCAGCAAGGATGCATTACATTAATCAAAAGTGACAGTAAAGACATTTATAATGTTACAAAAGCTTTCTATTTACTTTCTAAGGCTTTTTTTTTACATTAATAATAATCAGAAATGTTTTTTGAGCATATTATTCCTTCAGGTAGATTACATGTTTTCTTGCGTGGCTGGATGTTAGACTCATGGCATGAACAATAATCACGTTGTTTGCATTCGCCAAAATTGTTTTGCCGAAATCAAAACGTGGACAGTAAAAGGTTATTACCGTTAGCGCGAGACGAGTCCGGCTTGAAGCGGAAGCGACCAGACAGCAGAGGATTATGTTCGCAAATCAAACAATGATTTGTCTAAAAACAGTGATTAAAAAAAAACTGTGATTGGATGATGACAGGTGTCGGTGATCATTCTCAAGTGTCGTGGTCAGCACTGCTGCTGTTGTATCAGTCAGTGGTTAGATCAGCTTGTCAAAAAACGGGACATGGGAGGTCACGCACGGGACAAATATATTAGGCCCAAAATACGGGACGTCCCACCTAATTCGGGACAGTTGGCAACCCTAGTAACTTAGTCCACGATATACTGTACGTGAAGAACGAATGACGAATCATTTTTTTTCTGAGGTAAAGTTAGGCTTCTGTCTCTGTTGTTTTCCTCAGCGTCTCCGCATAATGACAGAGAAACGGGCTCCATAATGCATTGCTGACGGGGCAGTCATGGCCTAGTGGTTAGGGAGTTGGACTGGTAACCCAAAGGTTGCTGGTTCGATTCCAGAACTGGTGGGAAATGACTGAGGTGCCCTTGAGCAAGGCACCTAACCCCTAATCGCTCCCCGGGCGCCACACAAAGGCTGCCCGCTGCTCTGGGTGTGTATCCACGTTTGCAGTGTGTGTGTGTATTAACTACTCACTACTCTGCTCCTAATGTGTGTCCATTAACTTGGATGGGTTAAATGCAGAGGTCAAATTCCAAGTATGGGTTACCATACTTGGCCGTCACGTGTCACTTTCACTTTCACTTTCACTAATAAGTTACGTCCATGTGAGCTAATGTTACGTTACTTTGCACGAACATGCATAACTTTGTTCGACTGTCATGAATATATGAAATGTCCATTGACATCAAGTACAAGTTAGCCAAGCATAGATGAATCTTACCTGTCCAGGAGAAAATTAGCAACGTCGCGTCTGTGTTCAAATTCTTCTCCATTTTCAGCCGTCTCCATCTTTCAAAAGCATCTCCAATACAAATTCTGGTTTTATTTCGGACTTTGTCACGACGAATTTCTGAATTATAACGAGGTCTTTTTGATTTAGTAACGTTAGACATTTTTATCCGACTAGAGTTAGGGTAGGTTAGAGCAGAGCTGGCAACCCGGATCCCGAAACACTACTGACTTCGTGATTGGTAGATAGGTGGAGGGAGGCGCATCAGGCCAAAACACAAAAAGACAACATCAACATCAGTTGAGGGCTGCAAGTCCACTTTTTAAATGACAATATCCTAGCCATACTACTGTTGTCAGTGATATAAGTATTTGAAATGAACATGATTTCTTAATGTCTGATGACACATCAGGGCCATTTTATGATTAATTGAAATAGATTTCTTACATACAGCTCCTTTAAAGTTAAAAATAATGTCTAGGGTCAAAACATTTTCTTTTTTGAAACCCATCTTGTGAAGTGTCCTCTTTATATTGTGACTTTGAGCCGGGTCGTAACAATAGGAAACACAGGAGCCTGGAAACATCAGGCCCTTTTTCACATTTTTATTATGTGCCATATAAATCTGGGGAACATAGGACTCGGGGAAGAGAGGACCATGACCCAGTTTGGGATGTCATTTGACCATGACATCTGACATAATTGCATGTTTAATTTCCTGTGGAAAAGAAATGGAAAGACGTTTTAAGATGATAAATGTTAGACCCAGTCTCAAACCGCAGGAACCCAGTCGTGTAGACAGACCAAGGCAAGAGTAAAGCAGGAGACAAAATAATGGTAATAATGAGCAAATTTTATTGAATAAACTTAGTTGTTTCATTCTCAATGCTCAGTCAGACTTAGTCCGTCTGTGGTATTATACCAAACTGCTTCACAACATCATCCTGTGACAGCAAAAATCCTGAAATGACCTCACTCCCTCTTATCTCTAAATTATGAAGACCAAACAAACTTAAAGCTATGGTCTACGATTTCAAAGATTGTTCATTATTAATAACCTCGTTCAGATGCTGGTTATGGTTCTACAGTACAATCCTAACAATATGAAGAGAAAAAAGAATGAAAAAAATCCATTCACTCTATTGGGTGCACTGTTAAAAATTGCTGTAAAAATACAGTGAATTTCCAACAGTAAAATACTGTTATTTCAATAAACAGTTTAATCCTGTAAATGTACAGTCTATGTTCCATAAATTAATTACTTGTCGTAAATTTACAGCATTTATGTGTAAACCCATTTGTTTCTGGAAAAAACAGTCTTGGACTGTAAAAAATAGCACGTGGGGGCGGGGCATCTTCAACGCAGTCTATTTTCGAACAGAAAGCAGTCAAATAACAGAATTGTTTCGCAACACTCATCTAGACGGTCTTAAAGAAGGACATTGTTCAAGGTAAGTTTATTTCTTTACTGTTATTCTGTTATGTTGCTCCCAACCTGTACAATCGCCATTTTCACGAGGTATTTTTGATTGTGCTGTTACTGAGCGCGAATCGCGTTTTGTAGACAGAGCTCTCAACGGTTGAGGCATTTCGCCTGCTAATGAATGTTCTCTGAGCTCCGATTATCACGGCGAACTATTTGCTTGATTAAAGTTAAGTTACCATTTAGAAATTAGTTTGGCTTTCATTTGTAGTAGCCTAACCCTTAACTCGATTTACATGAATTTCTGATTCAGTAATGTTACACGATGCGAATTTGACCAGATGCATGATATTCGCATAATATCATGCACATAAGATGGAGAATAATTACAAAACTACACGAAATATCCAGATCCATTATAATAATTAAAAGTTAGTGGTCAATGTGTTTAGTTTCCATGCAAATAATGTAAAGCTGTTCAAATTCCCAAAGCAAAAAAAAAAAAAAAAAATATATATATATATATATATATATATATATATATTTCGATTTAGTGGTGCGAGTAACTGTTACCAGTGTTTTTGTGAGATTCACATGTAACTTACATACTATTAAAAAGTCAAAGAGGTTATTTTTGAAAGACGAGGCGGATATTCTCGACTTTTCGGCGCGAAACACGTTTTGAAGACAGCTAAAAGAGGCATTTCACTATTCAATGTTCTCCGTGCTCGACGTCGAATTTCTTTGCTTGGTTTAAGATGACGAAATAATAATAATTTCTTCTTTTTTTCTAGGAATCATTTCTTTGCTTGGTTTAAGATGACGAAATAATAATTATTTCTTCTTTTTTTCTAGGAATCATTCACTTTATGTAAATGTTTTACTGAGACAGTACACAACCCTAATCCTTGGTGAGTTTCACGCCATGTATACTTGCAAACTTTGTGCACAAGCATGCAGCACCATGTGCATTTATAAGGCACATGCGAATTCAGACATGTTTCCAATATAACTTTTAGTTGTGCTCTGCCTGGTTGCAATTTTTTTTTTGTCTCTTTTCAAGTTAAGAGACAAATTAGTTGCATTACAGCTTATTTATATTTAATCCAATATTTAAATTAGTAAGTTTTCTTTTTTAATGTGTGTGTGGGGGTGTGTTTTTTTTATTACCCTTAGACGATTCATTGGGATAAACCCTGAAAGAGGTTCGAAGACCTGCAGAGGCAAGGTGGTTTCAAAGAAGACTGGAAAACTTGTCAGCAAGAAGTCTGCCACTGTCAATCCCAAAGTTGCTTCTCTCCCGAAGAACCTCTTCGATTTCAAATGGAACTTCGTCTAGGTAACTAAACTTAAATGCCCACTGACACTCACATTTGTGCAGCTTCCTAAAAGAATCAACACCTCTTAACTGCATTCATATTCAGTGGTAAGAAAATATCTGAATCCTTTGGAATTGGATGATTTTCTGCATTAATTTGTCATAAAATTTGTTCATCAGTCACATGTATAGACAAACAAAGTGTTTAAGTTAGCTACACAAACAATTATAATCTTTCATGACTTTACTAAACATCCCATTAGCCACTCTCAGTGCAGTGTAATAAAAATGTACATTTTGTAAGTAACTACATTGTTACCTCTATGAACCACAAATGTTGTTTTTGTTTCGTGATGGTTGTTCATGAGTACCTTGTTTGATCTGAGCAGTTAAACTGCCCAATGTTCTTCAGAAAAATCCACCATGTCTTGCACAGTCTTTGGTTTTCCAGCACATTCTGAACAATTAAACCCTTTACAATAGTGACTGCATGGTTTTAACACCTATCTTTTCACAATGAGAACTACTCATTAGTTAGAGGACTCCACTATTATATAGGGTGCCAGGGGGATGATTTTATTCCGAACATCAGTGGACAGTTTAACTTGTCAGAACAAACAAGCGAATCATGAACAACTATTACAAAAAAAAAAAAAAAAAAAAAAAAACCATTTGTGGGTCATTAAGTAACAAGAAGTTCACTTACTGCAGCACTGTGAATGTTTAATGAGATGTGTTTAGTAAAGTATAGATAATCTCTAAGATTAGTTATGTACAATAACATGATCATTTTATGTCTCTTTTAAAAGTGTTCGTAGAATATGTCATCACTAGTTTTTGTCATGTGATTTATTTTACCACTAAGATTTTCTTGATTTTCTTTCCTCTCAGATCTGGATTTCCTCTCAGACCAGATGTGTCAAAAGCTGATGTGGGACGTTTTGGCAGTTTTTTTTTTGCCTCTTCTTACGTTTTTTCACCAATTGGTTCTCTTGTCCTCTCAGATCGGGATTTCCTCTCAGACCAGATGTGTCAAAAGCTGATGTGGGACGTGTTGGCTGTTTTTTGCCTCTTCCTACGTTTTTTCACCCATTGGATCTCTTGTCCTCTCAGATCCGGACTTCCTCTCAGACCAGATCTTTCAAAAGCAGGTTTGAGATGTTTTGGCAGTTTTTTGCCTCTATCAAGGATTTTTCATCCATTGGTTCTCAATATTTTCCTCTCAGACTCAGAATTCCTCTCTTGCCTGGATGCTGATGTGACATGTTGAATGTAAGGTTTCTTTGTTTGCCTACTGGTTCCTCACATTGAATTTTACAATGTATTTTCTGTGACTTTTTAATGTATTGTTAAAACTTGTTAGCTGTTTTAAATAAATGGCAAACAATACTGTACCATAATCTATATTTTCTTCATTTTTTCCATTGAGTAAATATAGGGATGTTAATAGATATCGGACAATAGAGTAAATAGAAAACAGTAATTATATTCTAACTTTTTATACTATAGAATTATAGCTGGAACCATTACTGCCAGTACTTTGTGAAGCACAGCCATAAAATTAAAAACTGTAGAATTACGGTAAATGGCTGGAACCACAGCTGCCAGTACTTTACTGTGAAATTACAGCATTGTTGAAACCGTAAAATTACGGTAAAGGGCTGGAACCACAGCTGCCAGTATTTTACTGTAAAATTACAGCATTGTTGAAACCGTAAAATTACGGTAAAGAGCTGGAACCAGCTGCCAGTATTTTACTGTAAAATAACAGCATTGTTGAAACCGTAAAATTACGGTAAAGGGCTGGAACCACAGCTGCCAGTATTTTACTGTAAATTTACGGGTGAATTTTTTACAGTGTGTACAGCTGCAGAGAAGTTGACCAATGTAAGCTGTCCGGCCGGACAGCTTACATTGGTCAACTGCTCTCATCCAATCCCCTGCTCCACTTGAAACTCCACGTGGCGCTCGCGTCTCCACCCCGCCCCGCCCCGCCCCCCTCCGCCCCCCTCCTGCGATATGAAATTTCGCGCTGACAGTCTATGGTAGCTAGCAAAGTAGCATCAGCTCAGCAATGGAGAAAAAACAAACCGACAGCAGCAAGCGGCCCTGCTTGCCCCTACACTCATGGCTGACTTTTTGTTGAGCAGGTAAGCATTTATTTATACTTTTATGGTGTGAGGTGTTACATAAATAGTTTTTTATCAGTCTGACAACATGCTCATGCTGCCGGTCGGCATTGGACTGTTAGCCGTTCAGCATCGCCTATCACGGGTCAAAGTAATTATATTTCTTGAAGTGCTTGAATATATTTCAGTAGGCCTAGCGGGTTTCTGTTAGAACATTGCATGTGTTGCTAATCTTGCGTGGGCGTGAACTCAAACGTGTGCCTCTGAGCTATTTTGTTAGGACAATGGTGACATTGAATTGTTGATGAAGCAACTAAGTTCAAGTGTCGAAAGTCAACTTTACATATGATGTGTCATTAGCGAGGTCATTAGATTGAAGCGACTAAGCAATGTTGTGAAAGTAAATGACGTCAATCAGTCAAAATTGTAAGTGTTCATTCCTTCAAGGCTTTATGTGTTCACTGCTTTCAGCTGTGAGAGAGGATGTTTACTACCGGTGATCACAGCTTGACTGAGTGACGTTGTTCAGGTCGTTTCCCGGTGGGAGGGATCAGGTAGCACAGAGGGGAGGGGTGTGTGTGTGGAGGGGCGGGATGAGTTTTTTAAAACTTCCCAACCGTCTCAGGCATTCTCGACCGATTTTCAACATCGTAGACTACAGCTTTAAGACTAAATAACAACAGCAAAACATTGCAAGAGTAAGGAATATGAGTAATATAATAAAATTGAACAGAAGGGAATAAATTAATATAATTTTAAAAAAAGAGACCATGCAAATGTATGTTTGGTCTCTTCAACCTACACACAAAGAGGACAACAAAAAGGGCCAGTGGTGTGATTCTGAGGTAATGAATATATAGAGAAAGATTGGAAAACTGTCAGTTGTAGTCACAAGCATTCATATGTACATGCCAAAGGAAAAGCCTCAAGGCAAATTATAGGTGAAAGAAGCAAAAAAAAAAAAAAAAAAAAAAATTGGCCATCTCCAAATCACTGACCATGCCAAGGTCGACGTTGTAGGAGCATCAGTTGATCATTTTAAAAAATATCCAAAAATAAAATAAAATAAAACTTTTAGCAGAAAATTAGATTTGGGTCACATTCAGCTGAGGTGTGAACGTAGCCTTGATTTCACACAGACACGTATATTATGGTGACATTTTAAATTGCTGAGCCATTTAAAACTCTTTCCACACATAGAACACAAATAGGGTCTCATATCTGCATGACTTTTCAGATGTATCTGTAAGTGAGACAACAAAATAAATCTTTTATTACACTGATCACAATTAAATCGCCTTCCTCTAGAGTGAATGGGCAGGTGACTTTTGAAATGATCCCTTTTTGTTAACCTCCTATCACACTGCAATTTATTTCCAGAATGAGTTTGCAAATGACGTTTCAGGTCTCGTTGATACGTGAAACTCTTTTCACATTCAAGACAAACGAAAGGCTTCTCTCCAGTGTGAAGTCTCGCATGAGTTTGCAGGCTTACATTATGCCTGAATCTCTTTTTACATTGATGGCATGTGAAAGGCTTCTCTCCTGTGTGAAGTCTCATGTGAGTCTTGAGGTTTCCTTTAAATGTGAAACTCTTTCCACAGTAATGACACATGAAAGGCTTTTCTCCAATATGAGTTATTACATGATCCATAAGTTGTTTACGGTCTGTGAACGTCGTTCCACACTGCTGACATATACAACGGTTCTCTCTTGAATGAATCTTCATGTGGTAATTAAGGGTTACTTTGCATCTGAAACCATTTCCACACTGACCACATATGAACGGCTTCTCTCCAGTGTGAATTCTCATGTGAGTCTTAAGATTGCCTTTCTGTGAGAAGCTCTTCCCACACAGTTTGCATGTGTGAGGGGTCTCTCCAGTGTGACTTCTCATGTGGGCATTAAGGGTTGATTTATATGTGAAACTCTTTTTGCATTGAGGGCATGTGTAAGGCTTCTCTCCAGTGTGAAGTCTTGTGTGAGTCTTAAGGCTTACTTTATGACTGAATCTCTTTCCACAGTGATGGCATATGAAAGGCTTCTCTCCAGTGTGAATTATCATGTGTGTCTTAAGGTTTTTCTTATATTTGAACCCCCTTCCGCACTGCTGGCATTTGAAAGGCTTCTCTCCAGAGTGAATTATCACATGCCTGTTAAATCGATTCATGTCTGGGAAACTCATTCCACACTGATGACATTTAAAACAATTTTTTGAGTGAACTCTCATATGGTTACTAAGGCCTACTTTACGTGTGAAACACTTTTCACATTGATCACATGAGAATGGCTTCACTCCATTGTGAATGTTCATGTGATATCTAAGGTTTAGTTCTCGCATGAAGCTCTTTCCACAAAGTTCGCAGGTGAAAGGCATCTCTCCGGTGTGAATTCTCATGTGGCTTTTAAGAGTTCCTTTTTGAGTAAAACATTTTCCACACTGTTGGCAGGTATAAGGGCTCTCTCCAGTATGAATTCTCATATGGACTTTAAGGTTTCCTTTTTCAGTGAAACTCTTTCCACATTGAAAGCAGGTGAAATAACTACTAGTTCCTGTCTCATCTTTTTTCCGTAAGAAAGTATTTTCAGTCTGTGTGTATTTTTCTCCATTGGCAGAATCACAATTTTTCTCATAGTGATATTTCTCATCCATTTCATTCAGTTCTTGAGACTCCTCTTTCAGCGGCATCAGATCTAGGTCAAAAACGGCAAATACAAGTTAACTTAAGTTTAATGGCACAAAGCAATAGACATCAAAACATTCAAATAATTCAAACCAATAACATGTATGCCAGATCCGAAACTGACTAAGCTCTTGAAAGATGGGTTTCCTTTAATCTCATCTCGGAAACCTCCTCTTAATATTAAATCTTCACTTTCTTTAGGACACATCCCAAAATCTTACAAAAAAGAAAATAAAACAGCTTGACCCTAGCCTGGCAAGCCAGACCTACATCAAGATGTTAGGTCTGGCAACTCTCCATAGACACGGCTCAATCCGAGGGGCGGGATAAACGGATGTCTTTCAAATTCACTCTGCACGCAATAGGACAGCGCTTCAACCAACCAGAGCGTTTGCCCAACAGCGGAGCTAACGTTAGTTGATAGATTCAGCTTTTGAATCTGGCCGGCAAAACTACGAACACATCTTCCTTTTTTAAGAATGACTTAAGTGCCGTTCTTTGCTCTTTTCTCAAAGAAAAACTTAACTCCAAGTCCTCCAGAGTCGCGGCCAAAGCCAATTCAGACTGTTCTCCAGCAGCAGCCGCCATTCTTTGTTTTCAAGTTGCAGGGAACCGTCGCAAATCTGTCGTCATTATGTTAAGCCCGCCCCGCCTACTCTATACACGATGTGATTAGCCTGACCCAATTTAGGTTTTTACAGCTCCGAAAGTCAATGGAGAGTTGCTAGACTACCCTAGCTGCAAAATACATTTTGCTGCCGCTAGGGTGCATCTAGATTTCTAGGCTAGCTTGACCCAGAAGAAACTGGTAAATTATAGACCGATTTCAAATCTGCCATTTATATCCAAAATAAAGGAAAAACGGTTTCCTCTCAACTATGTTCAGTTTTGCAGAGAAACAGTATTTGTAGAATTTGATATTTCAGTCAGGATTTATGCCCCATCTTAGCACATACACTTTATTTATTAAAGTTACAACCTACCTGGCTTTTGGCCTCTAATTTTGGCATCTTCTAGTGCTTTTAGATCTTTCAGCAACAAGGGCCACAATGTTCAAAGCATTGTGTAGGTCTTGTATCTGACAAATTTGTGTAATTGAAGAGACTTTTCATTAAACAGGTATAGAGTGCCACAGGGCCCACTATTAGGTCCTCTGCTTTTCTCACTGTATTTCAGTTTCATTATTAGAGGTGAGCAATATACCAGTAGACACAATGAACCGGTAGAAATGTGAAAACCAGCATACATTTTTGATTATTGTTCCAACCCAGTTCCTCTCATGTTCAGTTGCACTGTCATGAAAGCTGATCCTTTTCATGATTTTTTAAATCCTTGCCAGTCTAAATGTAAGCATTTTTGAACTAATCAAGTAAAATCGTTTAATTGTGATTAATTGCATCTTACATACTGTGTATACACACACACACATAAGTGTGACATTGTATTTATACATCAGTTCGATGGGACAAGTGAGTAAATAAATAAGAAACAACAAGGGAGTGTCTTTAAAAACCCTCTTTTTTGCAGAACTACTTCCTTCTGCTACGGATTCAAATCTCAAGTTGACAGTTTGAAAGTTGAGCCTCCGTTACTAATTCTAAAACATCACTTTAAAACTAGTAACTAGTAATCTGATCCTGTTCCTTGATCTGACCAGAGACTCACTCAAAATCTTTGCCGCCATTTGGCGTAATAATGTAACTTTCACTAAATATCACGATCACTAACCGCTTCTCAATACCAAATACGGCATATTATTTATATAAAATATTTATTGAACAACAACATTTAAATTAACAGCAATAGCCATTATAAAAGACAATAGGAAATAAACACAAGCAAAGAATTCAGTCAAACGTACAAAAGCATATAGTACAGGATTCAAGTTAAATATAGCCTAAATATAAAGTTTTGAAACCATTAGCCAAATCGTTTTTTTCTCTGGAACAAGTAATAGATTAATAAGACCAAAGATTGCTATTGTGATATAGACAGTATAAGAAGTGGACAGAGCCATCTCATTGGATCTCATTTGAGACAAGTGAAGCCCATTTTTAGCGATTTCTTAGCACTTCCTTTCCTGACGCGCAGACTCAAACCGAGCAAAGCGTTACACGGACCACGTGAGCAACCCGTCTGTCTTCTAGTAGCTGTGCCAATAGAAATCTGAATCATTCCCTTCCGAATCTTGCAGAGACGGAGAGTGTGAGTAGGAGCTGTTCATGAGCTTGGAGCAGGAGCAACTTTTGCTAGGTATTCTGATTAATTATTTTGTCATTTTGCCTCCACGTCCCCCCGATTGCCCACGAGCTTCTCCTCCCGTCCATACGGTAATCTCTCTACTGTGCGACAGAGTCGCGTGGTTATGACGCAATTGTTAGCCTACTTTTACAAAAACTGCTTCTACGGGGCCATAACATAAGCTACAAGGTAATGGAGCATTTTATACATTGTCATGTTTCTTTAGAAATAAATAATGGACAAATGGAGTCTTCAAACGCCTCAGATGTAAAGTTATTCGCTGTCAAAGTGGCGCCAAAATGAATGGGAGTCAATGGGATGCTAACAGCAGGTGAAGTTCTGCTACAAGATGGTGGCACGCGGCCGGCTTCAACTTCCGGTCGACTTCCTTCCCGCTTGGATATACCCCAAATGAATTATATGCTTAAGAGGTGGTTACAACTACACAGCCCAGAAACGTAAAACTTTTTAAGCATTTTGACCGTACATTTACATGACAACGGCGTTTTGGGTGCCTGAAAACACAAACTTTTGAAAACGGGTTTCAAAGTTCAAGTTTTTGAAAACGGTCTCTGTGTAAACAACAAAAAATGTGAATCTCTTAGGATGATGACGTCATGCACATGCGTACTACTTGTTCAGTCTATAGTGTTTCATCGCCATCTAGTGGCCTGGCAGCAGAATACAGTGTTTTTAGTTGTTTTTGCAGATCCATGTGAATGGGGATCGTTTTGACAATAGTGTAATGTGTACGTGGAAAACTGAAAGAAAAAACTTCTCAGTTTTAAGCATATCGTTGTTGTGTAAACGTACCCTAAGATAGGTTTGATATTGGGAGACAGGCTATTGTATGTAGTCTAATTTGCGCGCATCAGGGAGCTTGCGTTTCGCTTTAAATTCGCAATCACACATTCTCTGTGTATAGGGAGCAGCAGTGCTGAGCGTGCATTCTACAAGATAAGACATTTATCAGATACTTAGGCTCTGTTGCGCAACGAATCCTCCGCATGGTCTTGTCAGTCATCTCACTTTACTCTCTTCACGTGATCAGTGAACTGTGATTCCTGCTGCACTGTGTGCGATTCTCCAGGTCGTGCTGAATGAGAGCAGACATTTACAATAGTTTACAATTGAAGCAACCGTTATCCAACTGAATTAAATGTTTTTCATTTCTATAAAAAATAGAGGCGGTAATGTAATCAAGTCTATGCTAATCTCACCCTCACGCTCTGTAATGGCGATATCACAGGACAGCTTTTCACCTCAATGAGAAATCTCGTCACATTTTAAAGGGCACCTATTATGCAAAATTCACTTTTACATGGTGTTTGAACATAAATGTGTGTTGGCAGTGTGTGAGCAAAACCACCCTAGAATGATAAAAATCCACCCAGTGTTTTTTTTACAATCTCAATAAATCATAAGCACTGTCTCAGAATGAGCTGTTCTCAGATTCAGTGCAATGTGACGTAGAATTGCACAGGCCCCTCCCACGATGGTTGATTGACACTTCAGTTTGAGCATTGTTCTGCCCTTTATCTCAAACGCCTTGCTTGAGTATGCAGTCAGATAACGCCTCCCAAAGACAACAGACTCAGGGATTGTTTCCAAGATTTACTGCTGCCACTACTCTGCTACTTATGTACAGAGTCAATTACATGTTCGCATAAGCACAACAAAGGCTTTTACATTGCATATAGTTAGCATCAACTATAACAGAAACAGACTGTGCATTCGCGAAACAAAGAAAACTAAATTTACATCTGGGATATAAGATATAACAATTAAATATGCATAGGAATTATAATGTAGCAACATCTACATACCGAAAGTGCCTTCAAAACAACTTAAATAAAGGAGCAATAGTAGCCATGACCGCATGCTCTTCTTTGCTGCTGGACTCACATTTGTGATGTCATCATACAAGGACATTAACAATATTATATGCAATACCCAACTTTGAACAGAAGGTGTCACAAATAAATGCAGAATGTTCATATAGAACAGCACAGATCCGCCCTGAGTGAGCTGGACACAGAGTCCGCCATTGTTCGACGCTTGAGCAGCTGTAGACAAGAATGTCTCCTAAGCGATTGAGGTGTGTTGTTGTTGGATGTAAGAATGAACATAGCAGTCTTCATTTACTCCCGTTGTTACTCGAGGATGGATCAGTACTGTTCGTGATCCAGCTTAGGGTCTCCGGAGCAACAGGACTAACGTTACTGATCACGGCAGAAATGAAAGTGAGAGCGTGCACTTTATGCAAGCTCATCGAGTCGTTTTACGGATATAAGGTTTACCAGTTTATTTAGCACCCACTGAAAAGGTGTGTATATATTTGTTTACTGTTAGTTGTAATGAGTGTTTTGTGTACTTCGCTGTGTATGTTGATGATAATGAAAGGGAGAGAGAGAGTTTATGGATAAGACTTTAATGCTCACTTCTTATACTGTGTTTATTCAGCTCTTACTGTGATTTTCTGGAGTAAAACTAACGCTCATCTTTTGTGTGATGTACAATAAACTTCAGTGAACTCATCAGTATATTTTGGTCATCATTCGGACGGGGTTTGCTACAGCAGGCTTGTATTAATAGTGGATAAAAGCAGATGACAAATAAATTATAACCATAATTAAACTAAACTATACCTGTTCTATCTTTATACAGCATATATTATCTGGCTCTGTGGGCATTATTGTCCGACTCCGAGTCGAAATGAACACAGCAACTGAGAGTTTCTGTTGAGATTGTCCTTCTGGTTCTTCTGAGCGCGAGCTCGTGAGGCTCCGCCCCCTGGCCCGGCAGCAGCAGTTAATTTGCATTTAAAGGGATACACACTAAAACCGCTTTTTTCTGAGCCCCAAAAAATGACAATTTAAACATGCTGTAAAAAATGATCTGTTGGGTTTTTTGAGCTAAAACTTCACATACATACTCTGGGGACATCAGAGACTTATTTTACATCTTGTGAAAAGAGTCATAATAGGCGCTCTTTAATATCATGGAATCTTGTGGCACGAGATCTTGTCACACCCCTACAAGGGATGCGCCGAAATTTCGTCCGCCTAAAATGATCAGCTGAAAATGGCATTTTCGATTTTTGTCCGAAAGAGAAAAAAGGCTTAAAAAAATTGCCACAAATATATGCCACCCCGCCCCTCTGTGTTCAGCACTCAGGTTTCACTCTTGCGCAGCATTTTACTGTAACTTTGCAAGTGGCTCCGCATCCGAAGATGCAAAACTTTGAAGCGACTCTGGCCGAGCAGGTAAGTCTGTATCGCAGTGGGGATTTCTTTAAGACTGCAAGGGAAGCTCGGCTTCCCCTATAATGTCAACAAAATTAATGGTCAAATATGTACTATTGTGTTAACATTTTATTGACTAAAAATGCGTTAGAAAACGTTAATCTCAAAGAAGAGTTAGTTCAGAATCAGCTACATACAGCAGGTCAGCTGACTCGATCTCCTTTTCATACATTCCCGTAGCGACACAGACAGTGCATTTCCCTGTTGAAGCCCAGCGTCCATTGACTTCTATGGGGCTGCTCTGAAAAGTTTTTTTCAGCGCTTCGAAACTAGACGGTCATTGGATAAATGCTGCGATTATGTCCCGCCCACGGACGCTCAGCGTCTCTGGGGGTGAATGAGGAGTGGGCTGGCCCGGACTCCGGGCTTCCGCGTGATGATTGGAGGGGCTGCATCTCCTTTTGATTGACAGCGATTTCATACAATAAAAAGTCGCTGCCGCTGAAGCTATTGGAGCTCAGTCCCATCGCGGATTTTTCAAGTGATAGTCAAAAGACAAACTGCTGCTACCTCTTTCTTGGTATTTGCTTGTCGAAATTGCTAGCCATTTTTCATAATACATTTCACACAATTATACATTTATACCTTTATTATATTATTACTTATCCTATTAAATTTTTTATAATATTAATAGTAATAATTAAAACAATAATTATTAAAATAATTAAAAATAGCCTATATATTATTAGTATTATTATTATTATTATACTTTATTATATTATTATTTATACCTTTATTATATTATTACATTTATACAATTATACCTAACTCTGCTGGCCATTGAGAGGACACACTGGTCAAGTCACTGGAAAAGACGCCTAGTTGGAACGATATAGGGTCACAGAGCATTTTCTTGAAAAGGAACGTTGGGCAGAATTTACGTATAAATAAATGGACAATTTTTATGATGTAGGCCGAAAATGAGCTTCCTCTCTTTGAAAGACCAGCAACCGCCACTGCTGTATCGGCACCCATCTGCTCAATGTTCTGCTCCGTACAGTCGCTTACGGCCCAACCGTACCACTCATGTACCGCTTACGCTCATAGTAGAGGTCGTGGGTAAGATTTGTATGCACTTCATTGTAACGACTATGGCTCGATGGGTAAAAATGGACTTTTAATTTATATACTAATTAAAAGTGAAAACACTTTAAGTCCCACAGACTTAGCAAGAGGTAACTGAATCCCTTTTACGACCCACTTCCCCCTTTCCACAGTGTGAGCTTCAAAGACATTACTAACATTCCGATCTCAAGAGAAAACCCACTCTGAATCACACACACACCAAACCACTCTGAAACTCCTAAAATACAAGTTACACACACGCATGAATCATTATCAAAATGTTTTTATGTAGTTTTCTTGTCTATGGGTTGTGATGGGATAAATTGAGATATTTATGCACCTCTGCAGATGTAATGGACACGTGTGTTGATACATTTGAGATGTATCTGTTTCATTAACTGATATTAATGTCGGGTGTGATATCTTACGGATCGTACTGAGCTTCTTTATACAGAGATAGAAACTATATTCCGCACAAAATGTTTATTCCTAGACATAAGGTGGTATTAAAGTTTTAATGCATTTTTCTGTGTACGATCAGAAGAGGCGTTCCTTCACAAACAATGAAACGCTCCCGCCTCAGAACCAAAAGATTTCATTGGGTCCCGTCATCAAACGGGGCGTTACCCCGCGCTGCTTTAAAAACCACAACACAAGCAGACGCTCTCTCTCTGCTCTCACACGCTCTCACCCTCGTGACTCCGAACTCTGAACTCTGCACTCTCACCCCTCCCTGCTCCATGAGCAGCGGAGCGAGAGAGGGGACAGGGCCTTCATCCAAACGAACCGCGGATGTAAAAATCCTTTCTTGTCTTGTAACCAAGTGTTCTCGCCCTTCCCGCACCGGGAAGAGACTTCCGTACCTCGGTAATGTTACATTCAGTGAGTTTTTAAGAACTTCACGCGAAACGCAAGCCTACAAATCGATGAGACACGGTCCAGCCAAGATACGCACGTGGTCCCGAAGCCCAGCTTCACACAGACAAAGGAACAGAATCGCAAGTAACGTATAAAATGATCTCTCTCGAAGCTGCTTTCACAGTTGTCTCTTAAAAGGTTCTGTTTGTGAATTACCATACTTTCTCCCTCACTTTCTTCCTATTTTCATTCTGATCAAGTCATGTTTATGTTTGTTTGTTTAAACGTTCGTGTGTCTTGTGTAAGTTTACGTACGTAGATTAGCCTATATTACTTCCTATATGCATATAATCCTTTGTGTGTCATTTTTGATTAAATAAATCTTTTATACTTTGACTGACTCTGTGTTACAATCCCACCAATGTAATTGTCAATGAAATTGCGATAAGATCTGGCTGCTAGCTCTTTATTTTAATTCATAAACCCAGCAATTTGCATCCACGGCCAGGAGAGAATTTGTCTGAGGTTTGATAATATAAATATTCCTTCTTAACTGGTATAATCAAAGTATTCGCTGGTCGAATGACTGATGAGAGACCAGTTATAGAACGAAATATTTTTGATAATTAGCAGGTAATGTAATAGCATATGTGAAATTTATGAATTATGACTATGAGTTATGATTTTAATATTTCCCCAAATTTGAATATTGCTCGAGCTAATACTTCATATATGACCTAATTACGATTGTTACCAATAAACGCTACATTATGGTGGAGAACGCAACGCATTTCAAACTTTACTTGGTGGAAAAATTCAGTTTCAGTCATAAGTTTATTGATTTGTTGATTAAAAATTGTGCATGCATGTTGTTGAACTGTGAGAAAAGTCGTAAAGCGAACTCACCCAGCTGACCGAGGCACAAAGCCAGCTCAGCTTACAAATTAACAGTGTCCACAAATGGCAAACATTTAGTCACTGTTAAATTGTATAAACTGCAGTATTAAAATTAAACGACTGTTAAGACAAAGAAAACTCTTAATTAGTACGTATAAATCTGATCAGTATTTAAGTACCGCCGAATTAGGACGATGCTCCCCTCTTTCCGTGCGAGGCATAAATCTGATCTGGGCGAGTTTCCCCATTTCAGTCGCTAGGGGCCCCCTTCTTAAATCGTTAGCAACGATTCTCTCCTGGTGAAACACTGAATTAGCTACTCAGTGTGAAGCCACGCATGTAAATTCATATTAGTGAAATTTTGTGTGACGTGAGACTGTAATTACTAGCAGATGAAAAATATCTGCATAAAAAGTAGACGATAATTCCTACTTGTAAACACTTCAGATGATAATTCCTGTGTGTATTTTAACCGTTTCCTGTAAAATGTGTAATCGAAGACCGACGTTAAATTCCTGTAATTCACATTTGTGAAACGCGCGCAAAACGAGCCAGAATTTATTTGTGATTCTTAAAAGACATAGGAAGTCTGCAAGCCTCAGTTGCTGAATCACTACACTGACCAACACTAGAGGGCAGCCTTTAGGTGGGGCAGTTCTCAAAGTACACGCCCCCACGCTGACGTCATCTGAACAAGCACTTCCTCTTACTGTCAGCCTGCACGAGCGCAACAACGCCACCTTGTGGTCCTCCTGGGTCGGATTATCATTTCTCCCCTCAAGTCTGCATTGAAGTGTCTCAACATTGTGGTTAACCATAACCACTTCTAATAACTTAAAGGTTATTGTAAGGATTGGAAAAAAAAAATCATTCCGATTTTCAATTCAATTATTTTGATAATTAGTATGGATACTTCACTGCTATCATTCTAATTTTCTTCCCTCTGTTATCTTTGGATCTCTTGCATGTTTATTTGAATTTTAATTTAAACTAGTTTGAATTTTAATTTAAATTGTGTCTGCTCAACCAGGTGGAAAGGAGTTACGCCCCCCTGTGGTCCAAACCCACATCAGAGGCCTAGTCCTTTCCTGCATCACAAGCCTGTGTTGTTATTCAAAATTTTATCTCACAGATAATCTTTTCTTCTTTCTCCAATCTCCAAAAGGGGGAGGGTTTATTCTGATAATTACCACCAGTTATCATAATTCCCTCTCGTTTTTATCATAAGTTTAGTAAAACCTTTCGCCTTTGACTCCTGCATGCATATTTACTCAATGTGTTGAACCCAAAAAGCCTTAATTCACATTAAGCCTAACGTTCATCCCTGATTGTGTATATATTGGCAGCACCCTCTCAGTGCACTGCGGTGATTCGACAGTCATTTCAGGTAAACTAAAGTTGATAAAACCCATCCACTTATTATAAACCACAGAATACTAGATATTCCCCTGGTCATATTTTAGGTGTTTGGCCTACTCTTCTCTCTTAGACACCCCCTCTTCCGAGATCCTGTCCCGATAACTCACGCCTGCTGGACTTATCAGGAACTCTAGCAGTGTTTAAGAGGCTTAGGCCTCTATTTTAAATAACGCTCCCCGTGTTATTGTTTACAACATTTCATTTGCAGATCAATTCACTTCCTTGTGTTGTGTTTACCTTTTTCCCTGCTCTCACCTTTATCTCTCTCTTTTCTGTGTGATTTGTTCCCTCATTTCACTTAGAGACAGAACCTTATAGAGAGACCCCCAGGAAAGCTGAATAATAGAGTGACGATCAAAGTTGGCATCACCAGGCTACCGCCTGCCAAAAATTATATTGTGGGTCTAAAACGTACCCACGCAATTGGCTCCGCTAACTGTCAGCATCAGTTAGCCCAAATTCTCATAACGGCAGCGGCCCGTATGAGTCTAGCGCATTAACCTAAAAACAAACTTGCATTTTGTTTTCCTTTTTGTGTGTGCTGTGCTCTCTCGCCAACAGTAAGCCGAGATGTCGAGCTCACCCTGTCCTGCAGTCCGCTAAGACGACCTTGAGCCAAGAGCAACGGGACACAGACCTGGACCAGTTCGAGTCCCATGATCCAGCCCAGACATACAGCCACGAGCAGCTGTCCAAAATCTTCGGAAACCTCGCACTCAAACTCGTCACCAGGGCCCGGGACAGCGAAAGGAGCAACGCCGACCTGCAGCAAAAGACAGCCACACTACGGCTTCAAGCCACAGCGGCCCGGAAGGACCTCGACGAAAGACTCCAACTGGCTGAAGCTCTCATAGAGAGAGCACATATTGAACTCAGAGACAAAGACTCTGAAATCAAGGCCTGTAAAACCCATTTACGAATGGCCCGAGCTGAACTCCATCAGCTTACTCAGCTAAGTCATGATCTCAGGTATGAACTTGACATTGCTCACAAAGAACTTGCACATTCTGACAGACTTAAAGGTGACCGGGAAGAGGAAACACACCTCACACTGTTATCCCCTTCCAGCGAGTCTGCGCCTTTCAGCCACACACACAAAGCTGAAAAGGCGGGCGCAAGCCCACTGCACCACACCATGCCTGTCAACACATCACAAGCTGAAGAGAGTAGAGCTGTAATGGGTCAGAATCCCCCCAGATGGATTGGGCCCCCAGCAAACAGCTCTCTCACCCCACAAGCTTTGACAAAATGGCCAGAAACATCCCTATGTTTGCTGAAGACCACAATGTACACACGTACCTTTCAGACATTGACAGGGTTCTGAACAACCCCTCTGTCACAGTCTTAACTACAGAGAGTCAGAACCGTTCCAGGCCAGCGGAGGGCAGTACTACGGTGACAGTGCTAGTCCAGAGCACCAAAGCGAGCACTCTGAAAGATTCTGGGACCAGAATCACTAGCCGTCCAGAACTCCAAGCCCTGACAACCAGCCATGGAACCACTCTCTCCTGAACACTGGTGAGCCTGACTCTTCTTACTCCACAGATGAAGACAGCGCAGCCACTTCTGATACAACTGACATCCTGAGTTTGCTGAAAGAGCTCCTTCACAGGACGGACCAATAGAACAGGCCTGACATTTTATGCCCATGCATAAAGCCTGAAACAACACCAAGAACATTGTTTCCACACACAGGCTACAAGGCTAACTAGCACTTCACAAAGTGACAGCACCGACATCAGCCCGAGCCACCCTTCGATCACATCACCAGCTCAGACGCCAACTTTCCTAAGGAAACTGATCGAAAAGGGGGTGGTTCGAACACTTTACATGGTCACACAACGACCATCCTAACACCTTCAAGATTGCAGTGATTACACAGCACAAACGAACTTTGACAACACACTGCACGCCTCAGAGCCACTAACGCGGCCTCCGCTGTGTACTAACAAGGTCATGCGGGCCTCTGAAGAACAAACTTGTCCTATGCCACCGCTTACCCCACCTGCCACACTCGCACGACATCTGAACACTGACAGCCAGCAACTCCGATTGCTCTCTGAGTCCACGCACATGCTGCGTTCACCGGACTTTCAAATCGCATTGTGCACATGTTGCCATCACAGCGCCACAGCTTGTAAAATCACAGCGCACAAAAGGGGGGTCAAGCGTGCCCAGTAACACACCATGTGCTGGAACACCGGACATTAAAAAAGCATGCGGCATACCAACCTCAGCGAAAACAAAAGACTGTCCTAAGCCAACCAAGGACGTCCCTCGCTGGAATTTTTTTTTTGTTTGTTTTGTTTTCTCCTTCTCTCTCTCTCTCTCTCCCTATTGCCTCTAACAGGATGCTGTGGTGGTTCGCGAGAAAGCAGCCACAATCAGACATCACCAGGTCCGGCATCCGGCATCGCACGGAGAGAGCAACCCTGAGTCCTGAACACCAAGGCAGGACTCGCACTCAACACAGTCCCTCAGAGCATGGGCAACCGCCCAGCCTGAACACCTCACCTGTGTCCATACCTGGACCGCAGCTGACGCTGCGCCATGCACCTCTACAGCAACCGACCACGCCCTGACTCCCGTCTTGGCTTTCACCCTGTACCAGACCCTACCAAATGTGAGCAGCCACCGCAAAGCTCACAAAGCCGTATCTGGTGGTTTCCTATGGGACCGCAAAAAGGGGGGTCCCGATCCGGGGCTCACCTAAACCTCATTTGACCTGAGTCCTCAGTCATCAGCCACTTGCCATCGACCATTGCGCTAATTTGTTGTTCGATAAAGTCCTTCCGAGGTCTTTATCTAACAAAAAGGGGGAATGTAACGACTATGGCTCGATGGGTAAAAATGGACTTTTAATTTATATACTAATTAAAAGTGAAAACACTTTCTAAGTCCCACAGACTTAGCAAGAGGTAACTGAATCCCTTTTACGACCCACTTCCCCCTTTCCACAGTGTGAGCTTCAAAGACATTACTAACATTCCGATCTCAAGAGAAAACCCACTCTGAATCACACACACACCAAACCACTCTGAAACTCCTAAAATACAAGTTACACACACGCATGAATCATTATCAAAATGTTTTTATGTAGTTTTCTTGTCTATGGGTTGTGATGGGATAAATTGAGATATTTATGCACCTCTGCAGATGTAATGGACACGTGTGTTGATACATTTGAGATGTATCGGTTTCATTAACTGATATTAATGTCGGGTGTGATATCTTACGGATCGTACTGAGCTTCTTTATACAGAGATAGAAACTATATTCCGCACAAAATGTTTATTCCTAGACATAAGGTGGTATTAAAGTTTTAATGCATTTTTCTGTGTACGATCAGAAGAGGCGTTCCTTCACAAACAATGAAACGCTCCCGCCTCAGAACCAAAAGATTTCATTGGGTCCCGTCATCAAACGGGGCGTTACCCCGCGCTGCTTTAAAAACCACAACACAAGCAGACGCTCTCTCTCTGCTCTCACACGCTCTCACCCTCGTGACTCCGAACTCTGAACTCTGCACTCTCACCCCTCCCTGCTCCATGAGCAGCGGAGCGAGAGAGGGGACAGGGCCTTCATCCAAACGAACCGCGGATGTAAAAATCCTTTCTTGTCTTGTAACCAAGTGTTCTCGCCCTTCCCGCACCGGGAAGAGACTTCCGTACCTCGGTAATGTTACATTCAGTGAGTTTTTAAGAACTTCACGCGAAACGCAAGCCTACAAATCGATGAGACACGGTCCAGCCAAGATACGCACGTGGTCCCGAAGCCCAGCTTCACACAGACAAAGGAACAGAATCGCAAGTAACGTATAAAATGATCTCTCTTGAAGCTGCTTTCACAGTTGTCTCTTAAAAGGTTCTGTTTGTGAATTACCATACTTTCTCCCTCACTTTCTTCCTATTTTCATTCTGATCAAGTCATGTTTATGTTTGTTTGTTTAAACGTTCGTGTGTCTTGTGTAAGTTTACGTACGTAGATTAGCCTATATTACTTCCTATATGCATATAATCCTTTGTGTGTCATTTTTGATTAAATAAATCTTTTATACTTTGACTGACTCTGTGTTACAATCCCACCAATGTAATTGTCAATGAAATTGCGATAAGATCTGGCTGCTAACTCTTTATTTTAATTCATAAACCCAGCAATTTGCATCCACGGCCAGGAGAGAATTTGTCTGAGGTTTGATAATATAAATATTCCTTCTTAACTGGTATAATCAAAGTATTCGCTGGTCGAATGACTGATGAGAGACCAGTTATAGAACGAAATATTTTTGATAATTAGCAGGTAATGTAATAGCATATGTGAAATTTATGAATTATGACTATGAGTTATGATTTTAATATTTCCCCAAATTTGAATATTGCTCGAGCTAATACTTCATATATGACCTAATTACGATTGTTACCAATAAACGCTACATCATTTAGCGGAGAATATCTCAACTGTTATAGACTAAAATGACCCCATTGAACAACGTGGGATGTGTGCGAAAATCTCTACCCGGGATGAAAGTCCTGAAAATGACCACAACCTGTGACACTATTATCACACTACAGGTGAATGGGACTTTTTCTTCCCTTTATAGATATCCTCATACATTTATACCAGTTTAATCTTCATATCAAAAAAATATTTTTTGTATTACACTTTATCTTAAAAAATAAAATAAAATATGCAAATTAGGCAATATCTAATTAAATATACGTACATATAAACCCTTGAAGCTACAGATTTTCTGAGGTGATCACAAGGTTCACAATGACCATGATTATAAGGTCATAGAAGAGTGTAAGCATTCTGATTTGATTGAAAATGGCTAAAAAACAGACAACCTATTAAGAAACATACAGGAATAGCCAGTTACAATTCACAGTTGAGGAGCTACTCCAGCATGAGATCACCAACTCTGCATTCTTCTTGGTTGACAAAGACTGTTACTTGAGGAAGAGTGCCAAATCACAACTTGGGACTGAGCTGCTGAAGTTGTGTCCACAAATAGATAAAAAAAAGGTCCATTCTTGGTCAAATGTCTCAAACCATCAACGGACATGGAGACATTTGACGACCTGCGCATTGCTGCGTTCGATAGTAATGCCCTTAAGATGGACTTTGAGGGGACTGCTTGCACCTCAACTAATGCAAGAAAACATATACAAAGAGCCTATTATCAACAGCAGCTTTGGGTCCAAGCACCATTTACAGACGCCACCTTGATCTTAAATGCAGATGCTTATGGTTTTGTAAGAAAGGGCAGTTTATTAGTCCCTGAGATTGTAATCTCAAAACCTGAAGGTTTGCCAGATCCCTGCTAGTGTGGCAAGTGTGCACACAAGAATGGGTGTCCCTGTCGTGTAGCTAGTATCCATTGTTGCAAGTACTGCAAATGCAAGGGAGGCAATAGTTGTAAAAATCCTATCACTGAATGAGCTCTCATCATCATGCCCATACCTGGACTCTGTTGTGAAAGTTTTAACTTGCAACACAGGGAATACACCTGTTGTTTTGTATTTCTCACTTCAAGTTAACGTTCCAATGATAATAGGAATAACTAATAACTTGAACAAATAATCAACATAACTTGTTTTCTTTCTTTTAACCCTCGTGTTATGTTGGAATTCTGTGCACTCCCCTTATGGTCCGGGTCAAATTGACCCGCATTGGATTCAATACAATTCCTCAAAAATCACACTATGAAAAACAACAAAGATTCAGGTTCAAACTGTAAACTTTTAATATCAGCATTTGTCAAATATTCCAAAAAATATATATCTGAAGATATGATTTAATGAAAATGTTTTTTTAACCATTTTTTAAAACTATTTAAAATTTGAATATACGTTATATTTATATATATTTGCATGTACATTTTTTCAACTTTTTTTTTTTTTTGCTTAGAACATCATAACTGAACAATTAATCAATTAATCTGAGCTCATTTTTCCTGCTGTCTATGTCGAAGTCTCAAGATATTTCAGATATCTTGAATATATAAATGAGAGCTTATTTTACTATTTGTGTCTGTCAAAGATTTTCATTTGTAATTTGCAATTAATTCTGAACACCATGATTTAGCTTTTTCAAGTGTGTTTGGTTTGGGTTAGAGCACTTTTAGATACACTTACACTTTAGAACTGGAGTTAATGCCCTGACATACATAAAATAAATGTTTTTATTTTGTGTCTGTACAGTTGCTTTTGAATAGCTGCCTATGATGGACATCACAGACGTAATAGTAATTTTGTTTGTATTTGTCAAAAAAAAAAAAAACCAGTATGTTGAAACTTTGCATGCATGTTCATGATGATAAATGAGAAAAAGTCACAAAATATCAAGAAAAAAAAATGTTTAATATTATTTCAGGTAGCTTGAAAAAATAAATGATAGGTAATTTTTACCATCTGTGGCTGACAAAATATTTTTCTGCATTGAATTAAGTGTGGAAAACCTATTTTTTTAGCTTCATAATGTAGTAAAAAAATAAAATAAAATATAACCAAGAAATGTTATTATTTTGGGTCCGTACAGTTGCCTTAGAGCGTTAAAATATGCGGGTCAAATTGACCCGCGAACATCACGAAAGGAACATTTATTTTGTTTGTATATGTCAAAAAACACCAGCATGTTGAAACTTTGCATGCATGTTCATGATGATAAATGAGAAAAAGTCACAAAATATCAAGAAAAAAAACATAGGTTAACCAGTATTTCCAACAACTAGAAAATCTAAACGGGTCAAATTGACCCGCAACATAACACAAGGGTTAAAAAAGTCCCTTGTTTGTATACAATTGTGTAGCGACTGGGCTATTTGAATCATTCGTTCGTTTGAATTAACAAATTCGGATTCTCTGTGTTTCTAAGCACATTCCTGCCCAAAACGTTCTTTGCTAAGCTTACCAGAGCTTGTAACCTCCTGACTTCGAAATTACAAATCATACGCCAGGCTCCAGAGAGACTGGAGCAAATGGACTTTTACGACATTTTATTGCACCTTGGAGGATAAACAGGCAACACCTTCAATTAACTTTGCAAAGTTCTGCATTCCAAACCCCCTTTCCCCTCTCTGGACCACAAAGAGATAACAAAACTTTCTAGACATTCCAAACACACAACAACTTACCTTGCATTTAATTCAGAATGATTCAGAACCTAAGATGATGTATTAAGGCCTGCATGGGTAGCCCTTTCATGCCATAGTCACGATTTTCTGCATTTGTAACTTGGAAGTGTTTCTCATAAGTAATGTTCTCAAATAGAAACATGGTCTAGGTAACCTGACCCCTCCTGCTATAGGATAACACTTTACAACACCCCCTGGGAGACTGAGGAGTCATCCCACACACATACATGCATACACACACACACACACACACACACACACACACACACACACACACACACACACACACACCTTTGTATTAGAACTTAGAAATATCATTTTCATATAAGTACAATGCCATTATGCATGTGTGATTAGTTTTGCTTTATAATAGAGGTGTAGTTTTCTAATGTGTAATCTGGAATCAGCATTCAAGATTGTCTGGCAATTGCCTTCCCCCCACTTGGTTTTTATTGCCCTAACGGAATGTCAAGCAAACTGAGATTCCAGGAGAGGAGTAGGAATAAAGTGTTAATCCTACATTTATGTATAACCACTTAAGAAATGTATAAACAAGGATTTGATTTTCCCATATCAAATTTGTGTATCTGCAATGTTATCGTGTATTAATCAAAACTTTAAAAGGTTTGTAAGATGCATACAAGTATGTAACTTTGTGTATTCCCATAATCTTTCATATGACATGTTTTATATCATTTTAAATCTTGAGACTTAACGGAGTTGAATCTCGATAATAGATTGCAATGATATGATTATTACTATATGAATCATCTTACTAGAGTATTAAGACAACACCATAACTCCCTCGAGTGGGTGTCGTCCCCCAGAGACAAAGAATCTTCTTCCCGCTCTGAAATCTCTGAAGGTGATTGGTTGTTCGTGCGAACAGAGGCGTCAACCCATATTTTCCATAAAAGACCGACTCAGGAAATCTCCGAGAACACTTTTACGAACCCGCTTCATCAGCGAGAAGACCCATATGGCTCCCGTTTAGGGAGCATTCATTCACCGTTTTCGTGAATGAATTTCTCTTTTATTTTCTTAAGTCTTTTCTTTATTTTCGTCTTTGTTTAGACTCTACCATTCGTTCAGTGAAGCTTCAACTTTAAAGAGACTTGAATCTTCCGCGGCGCGCGCTCCTCTTCTTTAAAGACGTGCACGAGCACTGAAAGAATTCCTGGCTCCAGGGCTCCTATAGGAGTCATCAACTCCGTTTTATTTTCTTTACTAAGTTTTATGGTCATATTCGTTTCTCCCTCCACAAAGGGAGATTAACTCTGAATCATGCTTCTGGCAACTTCACGTTCGGTGAACCTTTAAACTTCGCGCGAGTCTGGCTCGCCCCAAAGACATGAGGAAACACGCCCCGCTCTTAAGGAGCTCTTCTTCTTCAGCAAATACAAAGAGAACCATACGCAAGTATTTTGATTTGTGATTTGATGAATCTGATGTCTTGTTGTCTCTCAAGGTTACTGCCTGTGATTTTGCCTAACAGTGATCTTTCTTTGATCGCACATGTTTAGTTTCACTTTCTCTCATCTCTCTCATTGTCAGAACTCTCTTTCATCCTCTCCCTCATTTTCGTTATTCGTTTAGTCTTGTATTTTGTTTACGTGTCCTGTACATACATATTTACTCGTGTAAACTGTAGTATTTGTGTATTCCTTAGTTCAATGTATTAGTCCAATTATTAAAATTCTATATACTTGATTGATTCTGTCTGCCTGCTCATAACTAAAGTCAATGAGATGTTTTCGATCTTAAGCTACAAAGCTGATTTGTTACTTTTAAGTAACCTAATCTTATAAGAACAGGAGAGTTGTTTTTATGGCCAGAAAATAGCTTTCTTTGAATTATAAGAATGAGATAATTTTTGTTGAGAAATTGTTAAGTTAATCTTACGGCCGTTTTGCTGGACAAACAACCGTTTGATGATTACATTCATTTCCATTAAGGGTTATCTCATAATCGATCTGAAATAGGTTTATTGATATATGAATGATGAATTATAATTAGTTGTGATTGATTATTCATATATACAAATCGATCTATTTTCAACTTCGAATAAATGAATGTAACTGTAAAATGCAAAATATTAATCATATTCATGATTAATTATTAAAATTCCCTATAAATCATTTGAGCTAATGTTAAATGTACTACTAATGCCAGTGCGGTTACAATTGTATTTATAATTTTCCATTCAATACAGCACAAAACAGGACAGGATTTAATGAGATATTGCCTAATTTGCATATTTTATTTTATTTTTAAGACAAAGTGTAATACAAAAGGTATTTGTCTTAATATGAAGATTAAACTGGTATAAATGTATGAGGATATCTATAAAGGGAAGAAAAAGTCCCATTCACCTGTAGTGTGATAATACTTTCAGGACTTTCGTCCCGGGTAGAGATTTTGGCACACATCCCACGTTGTTCAATGGGGTCATTTTAGTCTATAACAGTTGAGATATTCTCCACTAAATGAAGTGCATACAAATCTTACCCAGGACCTAGACTATCACCGGAAAAGCAAAGTCTGCTCAAATAACTTATATATGGGATCGGTTATATATATATCTATATATATATATATCTATATCTATATATATCTATATCTATATCTATATATATATATATATATCTATATCTATATATATCTATATATATATATATATATATATCTCCCATATACACATGTATGTGTATGTACAGTCGTGCTTAGAATTAATCATACTCCTGGTAAATATGATCAAAAATGGCTATAAAAAATAAATCTGCATCGTTTATTCTTTTGATCTTTCATTAAAAAAATTGGCAAAAATCTAACCTTTCATTGAAGTAAAAGAATTGAAAGTGGGGGGGAAATCACATTATGAAATAAATGTTTTTCTCCAAAACACATTGGCCACAATTATTGATACCCCTAGAATTTTTTATGAATAAAATATCTCTGAAGTATATTCCCATTAATATTTACCTTTTTTTAGCACACCAGGGTGACTAGGAACATGAAATTGTCCAGCTATGACTTCTTGTTTCACAGGAGTTTATATATGAGGAAACACAAAGGCCAAATTCCCTTAGTCATCCATCACAATAAGTAAAACCAAAGAATATAGTTCTGATGTGCAGCAAAAGATTGTTGAGCATCACAAAATAGAAAGTGGCTGTAAGAAAATAGCTAAAGAATTGAAAATCCCCATTTTGACCATCAGGGCAATAATTAAGAAGTTATAATCAACTAAAGATGTTACGAATCTGCCAGGAAGAGGACGTGCATCTATATTGTCTTAATGGACGGTGAGGATGAAAGTTTGAGTGGCCAAAAACTCTCCAAGGATCACAGATGGAGAATTGCAGAGATTAGTTGAGTCTTGGGGTCAGAAAGCCTCTAAAATTTTTTTTTAAAAAATCAAACAACCCCTACATCCCCACATGTTGTTTGGGAGGTCCAAAAATAAACTCCAGCATATTCAGTTGTCAGACATGACTGGAACTTCAAACGGCACAGGGTTCTGTGGTCAGATGAAAATAAAAAAGAGCTTTTTGGCAGCAAACACGCTAGATGGGTTTGTTGCACACAAGGATAAAAAGTACCCCATGTGTACAATTTAATATACCATTGGATCTTTAATGTTGTGGGCATATTTTTTTGCTGGAGGTCCTGGAATTCTTGTTCAGATACAGGGCATCGTGGATTCTATCAAATATCAACAGATAAAAAATAAAAACCTGACGCCTTCAGCTAGAAATCTTACAATGGGCCGTGGTTGGATCTTCCATCAGGACAATGATCCAAAACAAACATCAAAATCAACACAAAAATTTGTTGCGGAGCACAAAATGAAGCTTCTGCCATGACCGTCCCAGTTCCCTGACCTGATGAGTGGAGTGGAGTGAACTGAAGAGAAGCACCGACATGGATCTGGGAATCTGAAGGATCTGGAGAGATTCTGTATGGAGGAATGGTCTCTGATCTCGTCAGGCGTTCTCCAAACTCATCAGGCATTATAGGAGAAGACTCAGAGCAGTTATCTTGGCAAAAGGAGATTGCAAGAAGGTATTTAATAAAAGGGTATCAATAATTGTGGCCAACGTGTTTTGGAGAAAAACACTTATTTCATAATGTGATTTCCCCCCCACTTTCAATTCTTTTACTTAAATGAAAGGTTAGGATTTTGCCAATTTTTTGAATGAAAGATCAAAAGGATAAACGATGCAGATTTATTTTTACAGCCATTTTTGATCATATTTACCAGGGGTATGATTCATTCTGAGCATGACTATATATGTATTTATACATATGTGTGTGTTTCTGTATCTGTGGGATCACTTTAAGTAGTTGTTTCCAAAAACTGAACATTAACTTGCTCCAGAATTTACTTCAGAAGTATTACCCCGGTTTCACAAACAAGGCTTAAGCCTAGTCCCAGACTAAAATGCATGCGTGAGCTGTTTTAACTGAAAAAATAATTATGGTGCACTTCTAAGCATCCATTTCCACTGAACTTACTCCTGGCCACATTCTTTGAACTGATTACCTCAAATAAGAAATTTTTGTGTTAATAAGCTTAAAGTTATGTGATAAGTTTACCCTGCTTTCTGGAATTCCTCCCAGGAAATAAAGTTGTGTTTAAAAGACCCTAGCTGTGTCCCAATTCAGGGGCTGCATCCTTCGAAGGCCGCGGCCAACAAATGTGTCCTTTGTTTCCCGTGAAATTAAAGGGATACTTCACCGATTAGCATTAAGCTTTGTATCAGTAGAAACCCGGTAGTATTTTCGAATGACCGTGATTCCTTCCCACATGTCCCCCTGAGACGAGAGATTTCTGTATTGTGTGTCTGGGAAAAAACCTCAGATGACACAAAAATCGTCATTTTGTGTCATCGGAGGCTTTTTTGGCCAGAGACTAGAGACTACATCCAGTAGTAGGAGCTAGTTCCACATGTTTTCAACCCGCCCATAGGGGGATCTCACGATAAAACGGCGTCTTTACAGTTTCGAGTCAACTAGTAGCCTAGCTGGATCACTTCTTCCGATACTGCCCTCTGTAACCGGTAGGTGTTGCTTGGGAGTGGCCTCATAGGGCAGCGAAGCAAGTGCATTGTAAGTAGGGATGTCCCGATCCGATCACATGATCGGAAATCGGGCCCGATCACGTGTTTTCAGACTCGATCGGAATCGGACGTTACCTCCCGATCAGGACTCGGATATATATATTCTCATTATTTTTTAACACATCATTATGCGGTTGCACAGAGTTACGCCGGTTTCACACTGCACGCGTTAGTAAGCAGCGCAGGAGCAGTGCGTATGGTGAGCAGGAGAAGGACACGTGCGTTTTGCTTTCAAACTGACAGCGTTTGTCACGCGCGGCTGAACCGCGGGTTGTGTAGGCTACAGACAGAGTACTCCATAATGGATAAGTTGGCATTGCTTTTTTTCGTTTTCAAATACATTTAAGAGAAAAGACTTGTCAAGAAGCTTATTTTATTAATAATTTCATTTATATAACTTTTGTTTCATCTTTGATTTTATTGTTATGGCAACAAGTTTGTTTTTGGACATTTGTTTTCTTTTTAACTTGCTGTTGGTCATTTGATTGACTGTTTAAAACACAATAGATATCATCAATGCACTTTTTGGATAAAACTGCGGTGTATTTTGGCCATGATCAATGTATTGTCACTTTAATTCAGCAAAAGCGGCGCAGCAAAAATAGACTCGGCGCCGAAACGATCGCGGCACTGCTGCTCTGCTCTACTACGCACTGCCGCGCCGCCTCTGCGTGCGGTGTGAATGCTCTAAAGCCTGGTTTAATCTGTTAACATGGGCGGCGAAAAAAAATACGCGCTGCACGCTCTGCTAACAGTGCAGTGTGAAACCGGTGTAAGAGTTAGGAGTGTAGTTCCTAAAAGCACATTACTGGCTTTGCAAACACTGTAGCACTTTTATTTTTTATTTGTTTACATGCCTGCCGGGTATTTTAAGTTGAGGTGCTATTTGTTTATATATTAGACTTTTTTTATATTTACTGTTGCACTAAAGTCCAAAAGTGAAGAATTTATGTATTACTTGATTGTTCAAGCTACCTCACAGAAGTGCTCTGTTTGTTAACAGAGTTGTTGAATGTTAAAATAAGGTGAATTAAATAAAAAATAAGGAACAGTTTTTTTTTTTTGGATCTGTTTTTTCGCTCTTCTTTATTCTTTTTTTATGTATTAAGTATCGGATCGGGACTCGGTATCGGCAGATACTCAAAATCAAATGACTCGGACTCGGACTCGAGGGCAAAAAAACCTGATCGGGACATCCCTAATTGTAAGTGCAATACATTTTATGGCTTTTCTCAGTCTAGAAGGCTCCAACTTCTAAAATAATGTCACATTTCTACTACATAAATGACCCAATTTAAATACACATTCATCTTTCCAGCGGTGAAATTTCCCTTTAAGGATACAACAGATGGATCCTTCACGGCCTTGCCTACCCCATGATTCATTGCACACCAGTGAGGATTTTTTTTAAAGTAATTGTCAAATTGCACTTTTAAATGTAGGTATTGGGTTTCAGTTTACTCGAATAATCTATTGTATGTAATGAATGATACAAATTAAAAAATACAATCAAGGATCAATTGTTGACTTATGTTACCAGCATGCGATTTTATATAGTTCTTCTCTTTATTATGTACATAAATGACCAAGGTGACATTTTTTAGATCGGTTTCCAACCCTGTTTTGTTTTAGGCAGTTGAATATAACTTTAAAAAGTCCAGTAAGGCAGCTGTCACAGTTGCCAGGCGACAAGAACAGACCTCCCATTGAACAACTCCCAGGAGGCAGTAAGCAACAATTTGTAAATATGTGACCGTAAATTTCGCAATTTTCCAAATAACCAGCGGTGGAATGTAACGAAATAGATTTACTCTCTATTTAAGTAGAGAGTAACTAAGTACAGCAAATGTTGTACTTTTAGGAAAAACTGACTTTTTACCGATGAGTATTAGATTTTGAAATTAGATATAATTAAAAAATATATATATAAAAGTATATAATAAAAACACTACACGTCTTCTAGATCAGGGATAGGCAATGTCGGTCCTGTTTTGCTTTTATGTTAATATTTTATGGTTTGCTTTTTGAAGATGTGAATTCATTCAATTTATTCTTTCCTCTTTCTGAAAACATCTTAGCGACATCTCAGACCTGCAAATCTGTTGGTAGACAACACAGTGGACAGTGGAAATATACAAATTTAATTTAGATTTTATGATCTTAAACGTAAATTATCTTTAATAATTAGACGTAATTAAACGTAAATAATTAGTTGTAAAATGTACTGCAAGTAAAAATGTATATATCAATTTATTTTGTTTCATTTACAAATTAATTGATGTCAAAAATGAATGTACAGAATAATATTTGATTTCATTTACAAATTTAACTTGCATTACAAATATAAACACACATACAAAAAAAAAATGCACATAAATTATTTTTGTTTCATTAAAAAAATTATTTAAAAAAATAATGTATAGAACATTTGTGAAGAAGTGACCTTCTTCACCGCTGCAAGCGGCAGCACTGGCACACATAATCACACACACACACTTTTCTCACCTGTTGATGCCGCTATTAGTGTATGGAAGGTGAACGGGTCCAAAATCCTTTAGTTTATTGTGGCCTTTTTTTACTGATATCTTCAGTGCTAGAGTAAATTAATAAATGTTACATTGTAAATTAAATGCGTTCCATATTATAAATTATAATTTATTTATATGGGTTATTATATGTTTGTTTAAAGTTATTGGCCTATCATTTTCAAAAGTATATAACTTACCAGGGGTGACCCCGAATAGTCGAAGATTCGAAGCTTCGATTGGAGGAGCCTGATTCGACTACCGATCTCACGGTCGAATCTTCACAGAGGTGTTATGAAACGAGGATCATGCCACTTTGGCTATATGAGGGGGCTCAATGTCTGATTTCACATAGAACTACCAGTTTTCTGTCAATATGTTAATATTCAGCCTATTATAATGCTGTATATAAAAATGTGCAAAGAAAGAAGCTTTTAATAAATATTTTTTAACGTGCGTGAATAAATCCAAAAACCCTGTGACAGATTTAAGTTTCACTTTCAATCCGTGACCGACAGAGGAGCATCTTGGCGGCAAGGATTTAAATCTTTAACAATGTCTGGGATAAGAAAATCTAAAGTGTGGATGTACACCATCAGAAAGGATATTCTCCAAGGCTGGATTTAGCATCAGGAAAACCATGATCGCACTTCTGCCGGCCAACGTTAACAAGTTGGTTTTCCACGGGACATTCTAAAATGCTTAAAGGGATAGTTCACCCAAAAATGAAAATTCTGTCATCATTTACTCACCCTCAAGTTGTTCCAAACCTGTATGAGTTTCTTTGTTCTGCTGAACACAAAGGAAGATATTTGGAAGAATGTTTGTAATCAAACAGATCTCGGTCCCCATTGACTTCCATAGTAGGAAAAAATATATACTATGGTAGTCAATGGGGACCGAGATCTGTTTGGTTACAAACATTCTTCCAAATATCTTCCTTTGTGTTCAGCAGAACAAAGAAACTCATACAGGTTTGGAACAACTTGAGGGTGAGTAAACAATGACAGAATTTTCATTTTTGGGTGAACCATCCCTTTAACGTGAAAAAAGCTTTTAAAACGCTTAAAAGGCACTTTAACGTGGCTTAATGCATCAGTACACACTTTATTAAGAAACCATACTATGTGCAGATAAGCAGATGAACCCAGAATATGAACGCAATACGTTCCTCCTATAGTAAAGCGTTTTCTTTACATAATTTTATATTTTAATTTAACTATTTTAGGAGATTAAGCCGTTAAACGTTTTTCACGTTAAGTGTTTTAGAATGTATTTTATCCGCGCGCACAAAAGACTCCAACGGACACAGACAGAGTGAAAGACTGGATTATTTCTCTCGATCAGGTAGGGTACAGGTGATTTCAAAACTTTTCAGCCGGTTCTAATTAGATTTTTGGATGCTGTGAACATTTTTAGCTAAAAAGACTGCCACTCCAGTTTAGCATTTATTGTTGTTTCTGCAGTTAAAAAGACAAAGTTGAAAATTCTGGCTACTATCGTTATTTTAATAATTTCTTTATTTTAATTTTATTTATTAATCTGTCAGGGTTATCTAATCTAACTATTTGCGGCTTGTGTTTTGAATATATGTTCCCTTGCACTTTAGGCATTTTGCACACATTTGCTCATCTTGTGACTTGATTCTGATTTATTTCGTTTTGTATTTTTATTTATTAGAAAGGTATATTCTGTTCTAATTTAATTTAGTAAATTAATTGTTTATTTTTTCGGTGCATCGATGTTGTGCTGTACTTAGAGCCTGCTCGCACAGGTAATTTAGCCGATTTAATTTGATTTGCATGTGAAATGCAAATCCTGTCTGCAGTGTGGCCTTTCTGGAGTTAGCCTATTTATGTTATTTCTTAGTTTTATTGATCCAAAATGTTTTTATACATTTTCTTCTATATCTTTGTGTGATTTTCTGTACATCGCGGCTTTGAAATGTTAAAGCCCCGCCCCCATACACATGATTCGACTATTAGTCGACTATAGGCAAGACTTGACGATTCTGATTCGACTATGAAAATCCATAGTCGGGAACACCCCTTTAACTTACACAGCATAGGCTATATTTATAACTGAACACACACACACACACAATGTTTTTGTAATTTGGTGTTCAACCCAAAACCTTTTATTATAATTTTTTTTTTTTTTTTTGTCAGAGCTGTTGTGTAAACAAATTAAAATAAAAGTCAAATAAGACAGCAGGTTAAACTATGTCCTCAGAACAAGAGTAAAGTGTCTGTTTTATCAGTAAAAGCCAATAGCCAACTGGATAGAAACACTTCTTAAAATTCATTTTCACTTTGTGAATCACAAGTGGTGATAAATGTTTTTAAAGTCTAAAAACTAACTATTTTAAACACAAATGGAGACATGAGTTCTGCTATGAGCCTATAGTTTGTTTGTGCTGTTCTGTCTCTGTGTTGTTTACAGTGAACATTGTATTGGATGCTGCAGGCTGATGAGTGCTATAATGAAATATAGTACATCATATTTAAAATATGTTTTGATATGTATTACAGGCTCGACATTTACGCTTGTCTGGGACAAGTGGATTGTTTGAAGGGGCAACTGAAAGAGAATTTTACTTGCCCGACCAGACAAATAGCCTGATTAAAACGTCAATAACAAAAAATTATTACTCTGCATTCATTTAGTTTAAGTGGCGACTGATAGTGAATACAATAGCCTAATATAATATATAATGTAGGCTACTGACGATAACACGGTTGTGCACACCTAATTTGGAAACAAATGAAACATTCAAAATGTGGAATTTTGAAATGTGTTCTTATAACATATGATAAAGTTAAGCAACATCACATGACCAAGAGCGCTGAATACCATCACGATTGAAAATGTGACACTGATTTCATATTACAGCTCAATAAACAAGTAATTAATATTAAGTCAGTTGAATTTTAGACACAATATTGGCATTTTTTGTTCTATTTCAGCAGCAAAAATAGTTCAACAGCGCATCTCAAAGGAAAACTCAACCTTGTTTCATTACTGAAAGATTCAATGTTTTGAACGAATCAGTTGAGTCAAAGATTCAATGAATTCCTATTCATTTACAACCGCATCATCCCTGAATGAATCAGCCGTTTGAATGAATCATTTGAATAAATGACTCAATGACTCACTCATTAAGATGGTCACCTGCCGCCTCCTACTGGTGGTTTATAAATATTATTTCTATATACAAAAAATATTTCTTATTTGTATATTCAAAACATTTAAAATAATCTCATTACATTATTTAATGCAGTTTAATTTGATTGGTAACAGCCCTTTAGCATCTTATTATTCTATTTTAATTTATTGATCAAATTTAAGAATTTTAAATGAAAGAAACAGCATATATTTAAAACGATTAGGGAATAATGCCCTTTATAAAGGTTAAAATATCATAAATATGCCACTTTATATATGTTAAAGCTGACTGAACAGTGATGAGAATGCTGATTCGGAGTAAACAATACACACACACAAAAAAAAAAAATTCCTGGACAAACAAATGTTTTTACTCGGACAAGCAAATGACTGACCGGAGGACAATCAAATGAAAAGGCTTAATGTTGAGCCCTAGTATATTTTTATTATTATTATTCATTTATTTACCCATAAACCTGTCTTTAGGATGCCATAAGTTACAGAGGCAAGAATAACTGTGTGAAACCTTTGGGGGTGGTGGACAGGGTTTACATTAAGACAGGAGTATGCCTTAAGCTAGTTAATCGTGCATTTCTTTTCTTTTATTCCACAGCTGATGTGTGTAGTTTTTTATTGCTTGCATTAAAGTAATTTTCTCCTGTTTTGTTTTTTAATTGCTTTTTGTTCTGCCATTCATGCTTATCAGCTCCATGCAATCTTAAAGTCTGCGTGAACCGGAAGTTGCAAACGACTTTTCTCCAGTGCTGTGACGTATTTCCCAGTGAAAAGGAATATTGAACAGAGGGCAGGCTTTTACTCTAGTGCTCCTCCTCTCCATCTCTCACTCATAGCAGACTAACGGTTTGAGGGGAGTGGTTAAGCGTTTCCCAACCCAAGCCGTCAAACCTACATCATCAGCCATTCCAGACCGGAAGTAACTTTTCAGACTTTGATTAAAGATTACGATGGCAAACAATTTTTTTCTGTGTATTAACTTGCACGGATTAATTTTTCACCACAAGACTAGTAATATGCGCTAACAAAGTAAATAAGGTCAATTTTGATTTCAGTTGGACTTCAAGCTTTTCTTGGTTCAGCTGCACACAGTCTGAAAAGGTTTTTTGGCAGTTTGCTAAAATAAAAGAGCCTTTCTAAGAGCCATTGTTTAAGCTGTTGACTTTTCTACCTTGAGAAAAAAACGTTAAACGAACAACTTAAAAAGGCATGACAAATCATGACATAAGACTGACATCACTCACAACGTACCAATGCATTATCCCTCATGAACAAATATAACGTCTGATGTTTGCATACGTGCATACCAGTATACCATTACGACATCCTTCATGAATAAACATGAGGTCTGATGTTTGTATACACCAACGTACCATCACGTGACACAAGCATATGTAGTCTCAAATACAACCATTTCATTGGCTGCTGTGCGTGTTGTCGCGTTAACACGGACAAACGGTGCGTGTTGACGCGGTCAAAAATCACGCGTTTCGTTTAAAGACTTTTGACCCCGATCGCCTGCCATATTAGTGAAGCGGGTGCACACAACGTATCCTGTTCACACAACGTATCCTATTCATCCTGATAGCACTTAGTCATTCATCCACATTCCATACTTCCCTTCTGTTATTCCTTCTGGACATAGCACGCATTCTCATTATTTGTTTGTTTTGTGTGTTATATGTTGGCGTAACCGGGTTGCTGGGAGCTGCACGTGTTGTGCCGAATTTTGACTCCCTGCCAGAATCTGACCCCCCTTCGCGTACACGCGCATGACGTCACTTCACTAGCCGCGGCAGTCTTTTTTTAATGTTCTTCGCTGGAAGTTTCCACACATGTAATTCCTGTCAGGAACTCTGGATTAAGTGTTTTTTTCTCTCTCTCTCCCTCTTTATTAATGATTGTTAAAAAAAAAAGTGTTCAAAAAGAAAAAAAAAACAAGCAAATACGGTATGTAAAACCTTTGTCCCGTTTACGTATTAACAATATATAACCATATGCATGTAAACTGACACAAAATCACTATAGTTTTTAATCCAACCTTTTAAACAAGTCTTACAATGGGGAAAATGATCAATGAACATTAGTGGAAAAAAATTCCACAAAAAAAAAATTTAGTGGAGTACTGAACTATTTAAATTGATAACAGGTCATTCATGAGAGAAAAATGCATTCATCAAGGTGGGCATGTGACACACTGCCACATCAAAAAGAAAAGGACAGCACCTCCTGGAGCTTTTATCCTAAAAGTAAGTATTAGGGAATTGGCAAAGAGTACTGATTAAAAGATTTTTGCACTTTTTTAGATTTACATATGACAGAGTATGTGGTTATTTCTATTAAGAATGATCTATCATGAACTGCACACAGTTTCTCAATGCCAGTGTATCAGTTGTAATCTCAAACTCGCATCAGCTGATCCACGTCTCTTCAGGGATACGACGCCTATCAAAGAATCCATAAGGCCCTTCAGTATTATCAGAAGTTATTGCGTTTCTCAGGAGCTAATGACCCTCCTCCATCCCCAGCTCCTCCTCTCGTCCAGTCAGCGTTTGGTCTTCTGATACCCATTTGAATCAGACTAATTTCTCAAACTGTGTGTTCATAAATTTATTGAATTGCATGGATGTGCAGGGAGGTCTAGCCTAGAACACAACCATACCGAACCAAAACAAACTGTATGCAAATTGTCAATCATCATTGATGATATGGTCCTGACAGGAAAAGAAAAAACAACACTTAACATTCAGGCTGATACATTATGACTCTTATTATATCTAATTTTAATGCCTGCAGCCTATTATGTAGCGCGAGCCCTGAATGAATCCTCCCCACTGCATGGAGAGACGTCATATGTCATTAAGTTCCTTGACAGAGGCCCAAGCAACACTTACAATCTCCCTTTACAGGAGATCGAAGATGTTGAGCGCAGGTTTATTCTTTGCAGGGCGAATCTGGAGGGTGCTGGCCCTTTTTACCTGACAAACCACAATGAAGTAGAGAACCTCTACAAACAGAAACTTAAATCAATGAAATCAGCTCAGTAACAAAACAGTAATTGCAAATGGTTGCATTCTTTGTTCATGAAGTGTTCTGCAGGGTTCTCAAGTCTCACGCATTGGCCGTGAGACACACGCAATTCAACCAGTTCACACACTCACACCACACGCCACACCATGTATTTCTCACGCTAAAAAGGCAATGCCAACCAAGTTGTCCTGCAAGCTTGAAGTTTCCTGCCGCCAGCACGTATCTCCGTCAGATTGCATTCGTTACTAGGCAACATAGATGCACGAACACACGGAAGTTGACGGAACATTCTCGGCCACCGTACGTTCGTTACTAGGTAACCAACAGCATCGCGCAAACACACGTCGTGATGGAGAAGGTAAGTTGGAAGAAAGCTCGTCTAACATTTTAAGGCTAGAACATATTTAATATATAGCCCATCGTATACATTATTATTGATGCAGTCAAAAACTCTACAACTACTTTGCAACCAGGCCAGAAGCTTTGGCTCAGTTTGGCTAGCTTACGTTATCTGAAACTAAGGGAAATGTTAGTGGGTATGGGAAGGAATGATGTATTTCTTCATTTTATTTAAATTATATATTATACTGTATTAATAGTCTTTCTAGTTACATTAAGGCTACATGTATTAAAGCAGAGCGCTCTGGGTAATATTTTATATCCTGTCAAAACATACAATCATTGCCATTGCATATGTATTTTTCAAAGATGTCAGGGAAAAAGCAAAAAGATATTTTATCATTCTGGGCACCAAAGGGTAAGCCCCCTAAAAAAGTTGCCACAGTGCTTCAAGTGGGAGCCCCCTACCCCTGTTATCAAGGCATCAAAATGTGCAACAAACACTTACAACACAAAACACATTTCATAAGCTGGAGTGTGTACTCTAGTGTACACACACACAAACCTTAATACTCTAATATGTCATTTGTTCACAATGTCCCACCACACAATAAATCATTACGACTAGACACATTCACAATGCAAAAAGATTTGTTTTTCCAAACTGTTTGGAGCAATTTGTTATATTTTTGTAATTTTTGTATATTTGTAATTTTGAAATATAACATTAAAGAGTATATTTGATGTGATGAATTGCTCTGTCATTTATCAGATTAACCAATTGTTATAATTTCAATTTGTGCTGGTTAATTATGAACAATGGGTAAAATTGGGGGGCGGGGACGGGGCTCCATAGGGCTCCATTAGGGCTCCTCCCCTAACCACATGTGATCTCACTCCAAGCTTTTGATAAAACTTGAGAACCCTGGTTCTGTTTTGCATACTGTAGCCTATGTTTTTCATGTTGGATGTTATTGGTACAGGTGATGAGCACTATAGCAACCATTAGTATATTTTAAATGGAATATTGGAATTGGAATATTTTGAAAAACGGTCACTGAATAAATACATTGATGTTTTACTTCTTTAAAATCAATAAATCTTTATATTTTGTGAATCATTCATGATGTGGGCTTATTTGGAACACATGGGGGCCAAAGTACCAATTAAGCCCATGACAGACTTCTGACTTTATTCCTAAAATATCTTAAATTTATATTCTAAAATGTACATCAACTAATTAATACATTTTCAAATGAAAGATAAATCTTGCATTTTAACACATTATTTTTCTTATAAACCATGTCAATATATATGAAAAAAAACTAAACTTAGATTTTGGTAGGCTTAATGGGTACACTTACCCTATTTAATCCACACACACAAACGAACTACTGTGTCTATAGATAACCTACATTTAAATGTGTGGAGGGAACAGAGAGACTGACATGGAAATTAGTGAACCCAAACGCAGGAGTTTAATGAAAGAAAATTACATTGGCTAGTTAAAAGAACGCAAAGTACAAATTAAAGCAGGGCAAAACAATCATTAATAAAGAGAACTAAAAAAAAAACACTTAATCCAGAGTTCCTGACAGGAATTACACGTGTGGAAATTACCGGCGAAGAACATTAAAAAAAGACCGCCACGGCTAGTGAAGTGACCTCATGTGTTTGCACGCGAAGGGGAGTGAGATTCTGGCAGGGAGTCGAAATTCGGCACAACACCATAGACAGTATAAGAAATGGTCAATGGACACAGCGAACCCATAGATTTCAACGGAGAAAAGTGAAGTCAATTAGAAGCACTCACTTCCTGATAGCTGAGCGTTCTGCGCAGCCTCAAACTGAGCTTGACGGCGTAGATGTGACGTGAGCAACCTGTCTGACAGTTGTAAGTCTTCTAGTAGCTGTGCCAAGAGAAATCTGAATCATTCCCTTCCGAATCTTGCATGAGTAGGAGCTGTCCATGAGCTAGGAGCAGGAGCAACTTTATGACTCTCTATGGGCTTCTCCCTTGACTTTATGCCTCCACGTCCCCCCGATTGCCTGCGAGTTTCTCCTCCTGTCTATACGGTAATTTCTCTACTGTGCGGCAGAGAGCCGCGTGGTTATGACGCCATCGTTAGCCTATTTTTACAAAAACTGCTGCTTCTTCTTTAGAAATAAACAATGCATAAATAGAGTCTTTAAATGCCTCAGATGTAAAGTTATTCGCTGTCTGTCAAAGTGACACCAAAATGAATGGGAGTTAATGGAACGCTAACAGCAGGTGATGGCTTGCTAACCAATGGCGGCCCCCAGGGAAGGTACGCTTTCCGGGTGCTGGATTACCCCCTTGCACAACACCAGCAAACTCGAGCTCAGGTAGGGTGAGCGTCGGCGCAGTGGACCAGAACCCGCAGAAACCATGTTGTGTCTATATGTGGAGTACCCAAGTTTTAGGTTAAAAGACAAACATTAATTTGAGCTAGGGTTGTCTTGTTTATTATGTTATTATGTTTATTGAAATTAGTTTGTATAAAGTTTGTTTTGTTACAAGGTGGAGGTATATGTCAATCTGAATATGGAAGATATCACCTTATGACACGTATCTATTAATGGTGGTGCCTGAGAAAACGGGTGGAATCTGGCCTTTAAAAGCAGCAGCCAGACTGCAGAACAGAACTTGTTTACCAAGTCGAGCCAACGTGCAATTGCGGAGTCGTGAGCTATATTGTATATTGTGGATACTTGTGAGTTTGTGTACATATTCGTCTAGTTAAATCTTTTTGATTTTTTTTTTTTTTTATGTATGTGTGTGTGTATATATATATATATATATATATATATATATATATATATTTTTTTTTTTTTTTATATGCATATTCACTGCTGGATTATTGGACTTTCGGGCACTTTTAAATAAATATCATCATACTCTGAATAAAAATGATGGCTCAACCCGTTACACTCTTCAGAGTATGGTGATATTTATTTACAAGTGCCCGAAAGTCCAGCAAATTTCATGTTTTTACGTGGCCCTTGTTTCGATAGCCATTTGAGTAAATGTAAACAATACTTACACTTTATACATGTATTCTTCGGCCGCCACAGAAGAACCCGCAATTTTCTTTGAAATTAAAAAATACTGTCATCACCGGCGTGGGATAGGCTAGGCTGCGAAGGATCCACTCATTCTATCCTTCGCAGCCGGCGGAAAGAAGGACGGTAGGCCGCATTCGAAGGACCCTTCGTCACGCTGTTGTGACACAATCAGCCTTCAAATACGACCTTTGAAGGATGCAGACCCTGAATTGGGACACAGCTACTGATTTGATGCAGAGAGCACTTTTGAGGTGAACATTTTAATAAGGATCAAGTGACAGAGTTCAGCTTTGAGAATAAAACCAACCTGTTTGTTCCTCAGTATCTTCCTCTTTCACTCTGAATGTTTCATCAATCTTCATGTCTTCACTCTCCTCTTTAATAAACGCCATCTTTATAATCGTATGTCACATGGATTTCAGTTGCATCACCAGGAATTTTTCTGTGTGTTTAGACACTTTGTTTAAGATGTGAATAATTAAAAGAAAGAAAAATAAATCCAAACTAAATTTCTGGGTACGTCTCAATTAGCTCCCTAGTTCAGTAGTTGGTGTAGCTGCTACTGGTAAGGGAGTAAGTCAGTCACTAAATGTCTCGATCAAACCTAATATATTACAAATTAATTTTGCTAGACTCTTCGAATCAGTTAGTTTGTAAAAGTTGTCAAACGTTACTTGTTTTGAAACAGTTCCAAAGCTTTGCATCTCCAATCACTACTTGTCAGAGACCGAATTTCAGTTTACGATATAAGTTACTTTATTTGATTTCACGATATAAGGAGATAGGGAGCGAAATGAGACGTACCCTTCTGCAACTCATGCGTGGATGCGGTTTTATACTCACCAAAAATAACATTCATACATATTGCGTTCATTATTTATTAATTGTAAATGCTATACATTGATTAAACAATCATTCCCATTTAAACACCAAATATTCCCCAAATCACAAACGTTTAAAAAACACAAACCTTTCATTAGCCGAATCACAACAGAGGCAGGAGTGAAGCGCATGTTTATGACGTCACACGACCACACCAAAATAAAAGTCCAGGAGGGGTTTTCAGAAAGCAGGTTATGCGACACCGGGGTAAGCAGTTTGCTTCAGGGTTCTTCTTCTTCTTTCTTTTTTATTGGCGGGTGGCAACCGGCATTTAAGGTGCATATCCGCCACCTACTGTGCTGTAGTGTGGGCCAGAAATGCAAGCATCTTATCACGATTAAAAAAAAAAAAAAAAAAAAAAACTTCACCGATCAATTAAATCCTTTTCATTAAACCAGTTTCTTTCAAAAAGTTAAACAAAGCTCCCATTATCTGCTCTCCAATTTTAAAAAGATTTTTAAGGTTCAACATATTTTCCCCAAATTTCATTAATTCCTCTTTTAATTTTATCCTATGATTTTCATATTTGACACATTCACTAATCACATGTTCAGCTGATTCCTCTCCCCTTCCACAATCACACAAACCTGAAGGGTGCTTTTTCAATAAATACATAGTTTTATTTAATCTAGTATGTCCTAATCTCAGCCTCGAAATAATGCTACTTTCTCTAGTACATCGATCTATAGATTTCCTTTTCCCTACTTCTTGCATATATTGTATAAATGTCGCCCTTTCTTCCCTTCATCTCATTGTCTCTGCCATGTCTTCATAATATTTTCCTTTATTTTTTCTTTAACTTCAGCTTTACTTAGTGCCACTTTTGTAATTCTGTCGAGTTTCAAAGCTTGCTTAGCCAACATTTCTGCTGTTTCATTTCCCTCAATCCCCCTATGAGCCGGAATCCACAAAAATCTGACCGCTGCATTAATATGTTGCAGTCTGTATACAGTCTCATATATTTCATACACAATATCAAGTCTGCTATTAGATGATAACGACTGAAGAGACATTAATGATGATAGGCTATCAGAGCAAATTAAAACCTTGGTAATTTTGTTTTCCTCTACCCACTGTAATACCCTTAAAATAGCTAACATTTCCACAGTAAATACTGTCAAATGATCAGAGGTTCTTTCCTTAACATTTATCTTTAATTCTGGAATAGTAAATGCAAAACCAGTAAAACCACTCTTAGGATCTTTTGAGCCATCCGTAAATGCAGCTATAAATGAATTATATATAGACCTTATTCTGTCCTCCACTTTTTCTAACCAGTTTCCTTTCCCATTAAGTCTTTTTATTTCTCCTTGAATATAGAAGTCTATAATTAGTGGCGAAAACAACCAAGGCGCGTACTTGAAAAAGGAACATTAGGACTGAACTTATTCTCCTGCAATTTCATTTCAATTGCTACTTTACTAGATGTCCAAGCAAAGCATTCTATCTTAGCCTTCCCACTTTCCCAACAAGGGTTAAGACACTTAACTGTAGGATGCCATCTTTCATTATGACCTTTTAGATTAGTCCAATAGTTCATCATCAGTTGCTCAAATCTTAAACTTAATGGAAGCTCGCCCACCTCAACTTGCAATGCACAAGCCGGAGAGGACCTTATGGCTCCACAACAAATTCTCAGTGCTTGATTTTGTATAATTTCCAGTCTCTTTAATGATGTTTTCGATGCAGATCTAAACACTATACTTCCATATTCCATCACTGGTCTTATTAAAGCCACATACACCCCTCTTAAGGCTCCTTTACTAGAACCCCACTCTATCCCAGTTAAGCACCTCATTATATTTAAAATCTTCTTACACTTTTCCTCTACTTTCCTTACCTGCTCTGACCAAGTTAGTTTAGAGTCAAATGTTACCCCTAAAAACCGAAAGTAATTTACCTGCTCAATTTGATTCCCATACAATAACACCTTAGCATCTTTATACCTCTTTTGAGTAAAAACCATCATCTTTGTCTTTTCCACTGAGAATTTAAAACCCCATGAATAAGACCATTCTTCAATTAAACCTACTGCTTCCTGTATCTTCTCTTGAACTAAAATTAAGCTCTTGCCATTTTTCCAAAGGGCAATGTCATCAGCAAATAATGACTTCCCAATATCATACTTTATTTTACTAAAAACATCATTGATCATAATAGAAAAAAGTAATGGGCTTATCACACTACCCTGCGGGGTCCCATTATCTACTTTTAATTTATCAGACACTGAAGTACCAATTTTAACCTGAATAATCCTTTCAGCTAAAAAAAACTTTTGACCCAATTAAAAGCTCTTCCCTTAATACCCATTTTATCTAATTTAATCAATAGCCCCTCTTTCCATACCATATCATAAGCTTTTTCCACATCCATGAAAACTGCCATAACCGATTCCTTATTTATCATAGCTTTTCTAATTTCTGTTTCCAAGCAAACCACAGGGTCCATTGTTCCCCGTCCTTTCCTAAAACTACTTTGGTAAGGGGATAAAAGATATTTACTTTCTATATAAAATGTCATTCTTTCTACAATCATCCGTTCCATAATTTTCCCAACATGCGACGTAAGGGCAATGGGCCTGTAGTTTGCTGGATTCGTTGGATCCTTACCTGGTTTTGCTATAGGTATAATAATAGCCTCTTTCCAACTTATTGGTAATCTCCCTTCTTCCCAGCTCTTATTATATAAACCTAAAAGTTTCATTTGCATTAAAATTCCAAACTGTTTCAACATACTATAACTAATCTGATCTTTTCCTGGAGCAGTTACCTTAGCTTTATCTATTGCCCGTTTCATTTCGCTTAATGTAAAAGGGGAATCCATAGCATCCTCTGTACTTTCCTTTCTTATTAGTGCCTCTGGGTATGAATCTCTAGTCACTTCTCTTCCTATTTTTCCAGCCTCTGACAGATTATTAGAACTATGAATTTCAACCAAAGCCTTAGCTATGATATCAGCTTTTTCCCTATTTGTTACTGCTATAGTTTCTCCTGATTTTAAAACTGGAAACTGCCAGTCTTTCCTAATTCCCCTCATTTTCATTATCATTCCCCACACATTTCCTAATGGAGTCGTTCTATTTTATTACAATATTCTCTCCAACGGTCTCTTTTTGCCTTCTTTACTACTTTCCTAACTTGAGCTTGGGCCTTTTTGTATTCTATTAATCTTTGGAAGTTAAGATTATTCTTCAGCATTTTAAATGCCTTATTCCTTACTTTAATGCTTTTCCCACACTCTTCCGTCCACCATGGAACTGGTTTCCTATTCATTTTTCCTTTGCTTTTTGGAATACATAAGTTAGCCACTCTAATCACTACTTCTTTAAATTTTTCATCAATTTCATCTATATCCTGGCTTAAATCAATTTCACTACTCACCTCCTCACATAAATATTCAAATTTACCCCACATAGCCTTATTTAATATCCATTTATCCTCTCTTCCCTCTTCCCTCTCATCCTTTCTCACACATAACTTACATAAAACAGGAAAATGATCACTACCCATAGTAGAGTCCTCCCATAACTCCCACTCACAAATACCTGCCACCTCTTTTGACACTAATGTTAAATCAAGTGCTGAACTTTTACCTGTGTGAACATCTATTCTTGTGCTTCTCCCATCATTAATGCATACCAGATCCCACTCATCCAACAACTGTTCTTTCTATTATTCGACCATTTAAATCTGTTTTCCCCCCTCCCCAAAATGAACAATGGGCATTAAAATCTCCACATACAACAATGCGGTCACTTGCTAGTTCAACAATCTGATTTAATTTATCACCATCTAATCTTCTACATGGATTATAATAATTTACCACAGAAACCTTCTCTTGCTTAGTCCATATTTTAACAATAATATACTCTTCCTCCCTTCCTTTTGATATAACTTGATATGAAATATTCTTCTTGATAAATGTAGCACACCCACCCCCTACACCATCTTCCCTATCATTCCTTACACTAACATAATTATATATACTAAAATCTAATTTCCGTGATAATCATGTTTCTTGTATACAGATTACATCAGGTGTAGTTGGTAACGAACTGATAAAATACTTAAATTCCAGCCCATTTGCCACCAAGCTTCTTGCATTCCATTGAAGAATAAAAACCATAATATCAGCTAACAAATGGAGCTTCCTGACTGGCCTGAGCACTTAGCACATTCCTCACCTCTTCCCAGGACAAATCATTCAGGCTAAGATGGTTCACTGCTGCCTTTACTATTATTTGTATCCTTTCCGTTTTTGACTTTGCCTCAGTTGTAGCATTGATGACCCCTGCTATAAAGATGACTAATTTCCTTAAATCAACCAGAATTTTATCCCCTTTTATCTGTTCATGTTGATCATTATTCAGATTCTCACTTGCCTCAATTACTACTCTTCCCTCCCTGTGATTCACCAGTCTAACGGCCTCTGCATATGATATTTTATTTTGCACTCTGACCTGCTGAATCTCAACCTGCCTTTTCATTACTTCACATCCCCCGTATGCCACACTGTGATTCCCTCCACAGTTACAGCATTTCGGTTGCACATCCCTTCTACATTCCTCATAATCATGGTCCTCACCACATCTAGCACACCTTCTTTTCCCTTTGCAATTCATGGCTGTGTGACCAAACCTCTGACATTTAAAACACCTCAAAGGTTTAGGAACGTATTCTCTCACATTATACATCATATACCCTAGGGATACTTTGCTAGGAAGCATTTCATCCTCAAATTCTAACAACACACTTTCACTTACTTGTCTCACCCCATTCTTAAAGCTGGTCAATCTTCGAACATCTTTCACTTTCCCTCCTTTTAAATTTGCTTTTATTTCATCCACATTTACATCAACAGGAATCCCCCAAATCACCCCCCTATTCCACGTTTCTCTTCTCCACGCGACTAACACTACTTACTTTATACCTTCCTATCTCCTTCATTCTACAGGTCCTTTCTCTTTGATCTTCATTTTTGCATATTATTAAAAGGTTTCCATCCCTCAAAACTTTGGCCATTTTGACATCTCCCACTTGGTTTTTTAAAATCATAGTCAACTTCACTGGATTCATACCAAGCACTCCATTTTCTTCCCCAAACCTAAGTATTGCTTTGCACTCATCATCTATCTTCAAATTATCATCCTTTTTATCAACTTTAGTCATCATCCCTTTGAATTTCTTTGACCCCGCTTTTCCACTCTCACCACCCCGTTTCTCTCTTATTCTATCTGTCTCCTGGCTAAACTCCATATGATCTTCATTCTCAGTGTCATCCGAGTTAGCCCATTCTGGCCCATTTCCAGCACAGCTTTGCCTACCCGACATCGTTGTCACCCCTTTGTCACGTTTCCCCATTTCTTCCAATAAAGTTTCTTGTCTTCTCTTCATTAGGTGACAGCAACTCGAAGAACTTTAATCATCGCTTCTTCAACTTTCCTCTCGCGTATAACAAGCGGACCTCTCTGAACAAACAACCTCAGCATGCAGCTCAACTTTCCCCAAGTTTGAATCTCGTGCTCACTCTGCAGCTACCTTGTTTCGAACCAAGGCAATCCCCTGCTTCAGGGTTAATTTACTTCAGAGGTATTCAGCGCATGTGTGCCCTATCGATTATATTATAGGCTACTACACTAAAAAAAAATTGTTTTTTCTTAATATCAAGAATCAGTGATTCTTGGGAATTTGGATAAAACAGGTTTTAATTTTGAAAATAAAAAGTTAGTTAAATTACAAAATCTGAAGGTTTATCATTGTAGACCAAGGTCTTGGCTGTTCATCAATGTACCGGTGAAACCTCCTCTGGCTCCTCATTTTGTATTTTTTTCATAAAATAGGCATTTTTCCAGTTATTACTTTGTTTTTGTCAACACCGTCAGACACAATACAAATTATTTTGTATTTATTTGGTCTAATATGTATTTAGAGTTTTTAAATCATTATCTGGCATTCTTAGTACACATATATGTTGTTAAATGTTGAATATTCACATTTGTTCATTTTTTATTCTGTTTCACGTGTACTCCTTTAAAAGATACAACATCATACAATGTTTACTTTAAGCCTAAATAGAAAAAGTAATATTTTTTTATTTAACAAACATATTTTTTGTATTAAAAGAGACTATTACTTTAATAACTCAACAGCACTGAAGAAACATTGTAAGCATATTCATTTAAAACAAATAAAACTCCCTCTGACGGTGGTGACACTAATCTGACGGTGGTGACAGTGGCCTCATTGCAACATACAATCCCAATATGTATACCACTCAAGTCAATGGCTTCTTGTTTAACAACTTTAACTATTTGGTCCAAAAAATAACAATCCTGAGCACTGTGATAAACATTTTTCAAGGAATATAAGGTACAATAAGCAATATCATTATTAAAAGTACCCCATCCCCATATCATCAAATATCAAATCATCATAGTAAAAAATAAAGTCATTACCAGTAGGAATAATGTACAATGCATCACTGACATCACCTTAAACTGTCATCTAGTGCCTCCTACTCATAAAATAATACATTATATTCTTGTGAAAACTGTACTCATAAAATAATACATTATATTCTTGTGAAAACTGGACTGTAAACTGTATATTGGACGTGAAGAACAGATAACAACAATTGTGAGCACTGTGGCAAACATTCAATAAGAATAAGAAACATATAGGTTCAATTATCAATAGGCTATCATTAATAAAAGTACACCTTAATAATCATCATAAGTAAAAAAAGAAATCACTACCAATAGCAATAAGACAGAATTCATCACTGACCTTATATTTAACTGTCATGTAGTGCCCCCACCCATAAAATAATATAGATCATATTCTTCTGTAAACTAGACTATAAACTCAAATAATAAATGAATAACTAGGTCTTACAGTCTCTTTTCCATAAACTGAAACGTTTCAAAATACAGAAAGAATTCTGTGTAAATACCACAAAACACATCCTGGCACAAAAATAATAATAATAATAATAATCCATATGTGAACTCCTGTGAGTTTTCCCTGACTGATTTACGTCACTCCACCACTCATTTAGCTTCATCAGGAAGTATATGGTGTATATGTTTCTCCTCTATGAAGTCCATGACTTCAGCAGACAGGTTGTATATCTCCCTCGTCCTGCTTGCACGACCTGGTGATGACGGTTCCACAAGTTTGACCAGAATATGCAGCCCTTTCCACCTCCTTTTGGATAGAATCGTGTGTTGGGCCCATGAGGGTAGAAAAACTCCACTTCCACATCTTGATGATGAGCATCCACAGTGACAGCCTTTACTAACCACCAGTTCTAGTCATAAATGACCGCAAGCCAATCTCTGCAATGAACTATATCAGCAGATAGATCTGTCACAGTCCTGTCAGGACCACTCTTGGTCAGACGAAAATCTAAATGAACTTTAGAAAACACAATTTAATCGCTTCAAACGTGTTCAGATGCAAGTGGAACTGCTGTATAAAAGCAATATAGCGCTTGTGTTTGTGAGGATATCCACGAACATCCTCAAAAACATATTGCTTAATAGTAGCATGCAGCAGTGTAGGCCTGTATGGAAGAAATATAGGGGGAATTACATAAATAAAAATATAAAAGAGGTTAATGAAATATTATAGGTCATATTGGTTTTTATTGTGATCAACAATTATATTCTGGCCTCCGTTGAGGACCATTTGGAGGTTTTTGTCACCACCACTGTACATCTGACGGTGGTGACAAAAACCTACTCTTTCACATGATATGCATGAGTTGTTCACATTAGCCATCTTGTTTCCCCTCTGTTGCTAGCTACTTCAGACCTCTTCTTAAAAAGTATAAATTTATGTCTTAATCTAATCTAATATTTTTTATACAAAAGAGACAGTGTTGACATGTTACGGTTGTGACAGTAGCAGTGTCAGGTCCGGCTCCACGGGGGGGCCAGGGTGGGCCTGGCCCACCAAATCAGAATCTTGGCCCACCCTGGCCCCACACCACATAACAGCCAATCACAAAATTGGTGTGATATTCAATCGCCACTCTTACGCCACACATCATGTTCTTATGCAGTGAAACATACATCGTGGAGCACAGAGGACACTGACAACGCACTGATAGACAGGACAGATCAGGTTACTTTTAATATGAAAGTCATTTTTTTAACGAAATTTAAAAAATAAATACCGTTTTGCAGGGGCGGACTGGCCATCTGTGTGATCTGGAGAATCACAGAACGGCCGGTACTCCAGGACGTCCGGTGGGCCGGCCGCACTGGCTGTGGCCGCCAAGTAAGGAGAAGAAGAAGTGGAAGAGGAGAAAGAAACCAACAGCAAAGACGTTAGATAGAAGCACAGAAATAAGTATTTATTATACTCATAAGTATGAGAAACATCAAATGGCAAACGCTCAAAAAGCGGAACAAAACTTGTTTAATCTGAGCAGCGCAGAGCATTATCAGCTCGGCCCAAATAACAGCGATCGCGGCCAAAGCAGCTGTGCGGGATGATTGTTTCTGTATGTAATAAGCAGTAGAGCCCGACCGATATGGATTTTTGGGCGCCGATACCGATAAAAAAAAGCCAGATACCGATATATCGGCCGATATTATTTATGTGTATATTATAATACAGTAGCAATATTATTTATGTGTATTATAGTACAGTAAGTTTGGACACACTTTACAATTGGTGTGTACAAACTTTTGATGGGTACTAGAGCCCGACCGATAAAGGATTTTGAAGGCCGATACCGGTACAAATATTTGTTGGTTTTAAAATCCGATAAATCGGACGATATATATTTTTTTTTTTCAGAAACGCGCAACAAAACATTAACAAATTTCCCTAACATTAGTTATTTGTAGTTATTTATGAGTTTTAACTAAAATAATATGATAATGCATTTTAAAAAGAAACTTGTTTCTTTTATTGTCACAACAGAACAGAGGAACATCAAAATATATTAAAGTTCTGATAAATAAAATGTATAAAAATACAAACTTAAGATTTTTTTTTAAGACTAAACGTTTAGTCCTTTGAACAAAAACAACAATTTCACATTCAAATTGACAACAAATTCAAATTGTCATAATTTACTCTCTCAAGTTGTTTTTTTCTTCTGTTGAAAATAAGTTATTTGGATGAATGTGGGTAACCAAACAGTTGATGTACCCCAGTGACTTCCATAGTATATTTTTCTCCTTTGGAAGTCAATGGGGACCAGCTACTGTTTGGTTACCCACATTCTTCAAACTATTAATATTAGAAAAATATTAGAAGGAAATTAATACAGTTGGAACAACATTAGAGTGCCTGTAAATAATGAGATCATTTTTATTATTGGGTGAACTATCCCTTTAAGGACAAGCGGCAATGTGTTTACAATTGCTACTGTCTCTTTAAGAGCTGAGCACGACACGTCTAATGTACACGCATTTGACAAGCAGATTTTCTCTCAATTTTGCCTTCACTTTAGACAACCGACTTTGTTTATGTAAATCTTGTGTGTATTTAACAGTATTAGCACAATAATACTCGAAAGATAACTTAGTCCAGTATCCAGGCGCTGGTAGAAAGGCTTTTAGTGCATGTGAGCTTCACATGTACGCGCTGAGAAACGCACACGTTAGAACAGCGCATCAGCATTTAAAATTAAATGTTTAACCGACAAAGCATTAAAGCACATGCACATTATGAACTTTTGTGAACTGCAGTGTTAACATTTTATGTGAATATAGCCTACGTCGCATTGTTCCGCTTCACTCTATGCTTATTTAACCGCAGCAAAACTGGACATGAGTCACGAATTTTGTCATCCTTATTTGAGTTAAGAGAACTGATAGGGATGTTCTTTTAATTGTTATTCAAGCAATGTATGTCTCGTGAGTCGTTACCAACTCACCATGAACACACTTCACCGATGATCTCACTCGCGGTTCTCTCTGCCCGACTCTGGCTGGATCAGCAGGTTGCAGAATGTGTGGCGCGTTATACACGAGTGTTGCCAACAGGGACGGTGTAGAGTGCCCTCTGGTGGACAAACTATACAACGCCAACACTCATAACATGGTTGAAGGGTGTTTCGTCCGTTTTTATTTTTTTTTTGAAATATTCATTTATCGGCCGTTATAAATGCCGATACCGATAGTTTTGAAAATGCCTAATATCGGCCGATAATATCGGCCTGCCGATATATCGGTCGGGCTCTAATAAGCAGACAAGAGCTGAGTCCATATGCGTCTTTATTTAGCGTACGCCATAACACAACTGCCCGCAAACCGGGACCAACAACGTCACAACAGGATACAAACCCATATATGGTATTTCCCTGTAACATCTCCCTTTCTTTACAGTGTTGCCACACTTCCCTTAGAACCCCTCCATTTATTAACAAACCCAACCCCGAATATGAACTCAAAGTTTACTAGAACAACTTATGCTGTGTATTTCAAAACTGAACTGCATTAGTGATGCGTTAGGAAAATTCACAAATCCAGTCTCTGTGGTGGACGTGACTGACGGCCGCTGCGCGTAATGATCTGGGTTTCACGCTGGGTAGGTCTGTTAGGCACTGACAGCCTCCGTTCTTGAACTTGCTCTGGCACACATTCTGTGCTGTCCGATGTGTCGCCCTCTCTGATTGCTGCTTCATCGTCGCTGGCCACCGAGCCCTGACTGCTCTCCTTCATCCCTGGCTCTTGGTGGTTAAACTGGGCGGAGCGCTCAGCCCTACGCAAATCCACACGGTTGCGCCTGTATAATGTGCCATCCACATCCACTACGTAAGACCGCGGATTCACTTTCCCCAGACACTGGCCTCTCCGCCACCGTCCCGTGCGATCTCCCGGCAGTGGTTTCATTCTGATGTGTTCGCCGACATTAAGCTCTGGGAGGTCTCTCGCTCTCGCATCGTAATGGAATTTTGCCATCCGCCGTTTCCACCTGAGTTTCTCCGGAACTCCTTCAACCACCTTGGGGTAAAGCAAGCTGTTTGTCATGGGAAGTCCCGTCCTAAGTCTGCGGGACATGAGTCGCTGTGCCGGACTGCTGTCCAATCCCTCCGTGGGCGTATTTCGCCAGTGTAGCACTGCTAACCATGGATCTGTTCCGTCGAGTTTGGCCCTCTTACAGAGTGATTTAACAATCTTCACTGCAGATTCGGCCTTTCCGTTAAATTTTGGGTGCTGGGGTGAAGATGTAACATGTATGAACCCCCACTGGGAAGCAAATTTTCTGAACTGTTCACAAGCAAATTGCGGCCCGTTGTCGGTAATCACTTGATCTGGCTGGCCGTAACGCGCAAACTGCACTTTGCAGCGTGTAATGACTGTGTCCGCCGTCAGATCTGGCAACTGATCAATTTCCAAGTAATCTGAGTAGTGGTCCACTATGATCAGAAATTCTCTGCCACCGTACGCATACAAGTCCATACTAACCATTTGCCAGGGACGCACAGGGATTTCGTGGGACATCATCATTTCCTTTTGCTGATTGTGCCCATTCTCGTTACACGCAGGACAGTTAGCCACGTAATCATTTATCTCTCCTCTCATGTTGGGCCAGAACAGCGTTTCCCTCGCCTGTCTGTAACAGGCTTCTCCTCCAATATGCGTGGCGTGAATGCGATTGAGCATTGCTGCTCTCAATGCCTTTGGTATAATGGCACACTGACTTCTATAAAGCACACCATTCTGAATGTTCAGTTCATCTTTGAATGGCCAATACTCGCGCACCGAGAGTGATACGTTTTCTTTACGCTCAGGCCAGCCCGCTAACACGATCTTTGCCAGATCCTGCAATGCGTTGGTCTCAGTTACGGTCTCAGGTCTCAGTTACGATTTGGCGGAGACTGACGTCTGTCACGTTGAGGTGTAGGGCTTGGTCTATGAATGAGAGCATGCCCTCGACGCTGTCCATGGTACTCACAGTATGTTGTTGTGGTCCGGGGTCGTTGGACGCATGTTTGTCGAGCGCTGCCCTGCTCAGCGTATCACTTATAAACATCTCTGGACCAGGTTTGTACACGACATAGAGGTTGTAGTTTTGAAGCTGTAACAACATACTTTGGAGGCGTTTGGGAGCACTCAAAAGTGGCTTCTTGAAGATTGTCACGAGGGGTTTATGGTCGGTTTCAGCAGTTATTGTCTCTCTGCCGTACAGGTAGTGATGGAACCTCTGACATGCGAACACGATACTCAAGCATTCCTTCTCAATTTGGGCATAATTTTGTTCAGTTCTCGTAAGCGCCCGAGAGGCGAAAGCCACAGGTTGTCCTTGCTGCAACAGACAGCAGCCCAAACCGTTCTTGCTGGCGTCGCTTTGTATTGTCACCGGCTTGTTTATGTCGTAATATTTCAAAACGGGCGTGTTCGTAACCATACGTTTTATTTCTTGAACCGCCTCGTCGTGTTTAGGGAGCCAATGCCACGCTACCTCTTTGTCCAGAAGCCTGCGAAGCGGCTCGCATACCTCCGAGAGCCGTGGGAGAAACCTGGCCAGATACGTTACGAATCCAATGAAACGCTGAACTGCTTTTACATCCTGTGGTGTCTTCATTGCCAGGACTGCTTTCGTCTTTTCTGGGTCAATTCGTAATCCTTCCGCTGATAGTATGTGCCCATGAAAATGTACCGCTTTGAGTTTGAATTGCACCTTTTTTTCGCTCATCCGGAGTTTCACAGCTCTGCATCGCTCCACAGATTTCTGTCGTGATCTAACTCGGCCTCTGCGTCCGAGTCACCGCAGCCGACAACCAGTATGTCATCCGCTATGGGCTCTATGCCTCGGAGTCCCATCAACAGCTTGTGTTGTTTACGCTGATAGATTTCTGGTGCTATGGAGACGCCGAAGGGCAGTTTACACCATCTCATCCGCCCCCACGGTGTCCAGAAAGTTGTCATTAAGCTGCTTTCATTATCCAGTTTGCAGTGTAGAAATGCATCTCGAACGTCCACCAGCGTGAACAGACGTGCTTTGGGTAGCTTATACAGAACGTCCTCCAGTGTTGGCATATGGTAGTGCGATCTTTGCAGTGCTTGATTAAGGTGTTTTGGGTCTATGCATATTCTTACTTTGTCTGGCTTGGCTATGACTACCATGTTGCTGATCCATGGTGTGGGTTCCGTGACATTTGTGATGTGTCCGTCTCTCATGTATTTATCCAGCTGTTCTTTAAAGCAACAACATGGAACTTTTCCTCTGCGGTCGCCCTACAGGTTGGAAGCGGAATTGTCCATTACCGCTGTCGTAAAATGATTTACGGTTACTGTATATGAAGCATGTAGGTTTTTTTTCATATGGGCAATGATAATATTATTAATCTTCCTCCTTTTATAATTTATACATATTTAGTAGACTAAACATTTTAACTCAAACATTTGCGATTTGCATGTCGATTACAATGCTCAAATCTGAACGAGAATGATAGCATCCTAACCATCTAAAACTAACGCATGTTAGTGTTTACTAGCTACCAGATTGATAATTCGCTCATCTACTAGCTGATTCATGAAGATAAATAAATGGAGGACCAGATAGTTTCCGTAACGTAGCCAGGCAGACAACAGATTAGAAAAACTAAAGATAGTATGCAAGCAATTTACAGTTACTTACTAGTTCAACAGCATGACGGCCAAGTCAGCATCGGTCTGGTAACACTCCTCCTCCATTAGCTCCCTATGATTAGCTCACGCCAGCGAGCAAACGCTCGACCCATATTGATCCTCGTCCTGCCTTTCAGTTTATCACTCTCCCTTTTCCTCTTCCGACTCTACTCCGACAAAACCTTGGACTTCTTACGTTTCGCTGCTGCTTCAGCCATGACGAAAACAGACGCACGAAAACAAACGCGCTGGTTGGCCACATTTGAGGAAGTGGTGGGCGAAGTGACGTATGCCGTAAAGCAGTCGAATTTTGTAGTTCTTTTTGAGCGCTGGTTACTACCCGCACCGCGAAGTTACATAGTGCCAGTAAAAGCGATACAGACCCCGTCAGGCTCTGGCAGACGTCTCATTCAACCTATTGTAAGTCGATGTACTATCACAAGGGTCTTGGAAATATATTATGAAGGTTGAAAAGCTACATGTTGTTACTTTAACTCTGGCTTTCAAGGCCACTGGCACGTTCCGTGGCGCGCATTGCACAGGCGACACGCTGCTGTTGAGCACAAAGCGGACCTCTCCTGGGACTGACTCGACTGGGTCGTTAAACACGTCTTTGAAATTGTTAGTTAACTGTTGCTTTGTGAGAGGCATGTCGGAGTATGCAATCAGTCTATGAAGCTCTTCTGGGATGGTAAATTTCATGAGTCCCAGCCGCTCACATGTGTCACCCGAGAGTAACGGCTCTTGATCGGCTTCAACCACTTCAAAAACTAGCTTGTGTTTGGTGCTCTTTATAGTGCATTCTGTGTGAAATCACCCCAGGGAAAGCATTGTGGCACCAGAATACAATTTGAGTCTTGTTGTGCTCGGATGCAGGGCAATTTCTGGATCCAGTTTCTCTTTGGTTATCCGGCTCATAACGTTACAAGTTGCTCCCGTATCTAGCTGACAGGCCTGCTTTCTTTTATTAAGTGTCAGGTTAACGAACCATCTTGGACCTGGGGACTTTACTGTGTCAATGCATTCCTCAGCCGCAAACAGTCGACCCTCGCTGTAGGGCCCTTGCTCATCCTGACCATCATCCATCAATACATTCACTCTGTCTGACCTGTCGGCTCTCTGACGGGCTCTACAAACCTTAGCGAAATGATTCAATACACCACATGATCGACAAGTCTTTCCATATGCGGGACACTGATCTCTGCCTTTCTTGTGACCACCCCCACAATACTTGCAGTTCACGGTTCTGAGCATTTGCTCCTTACTCACTTCGCCGTCCCTACGTTTCAGCCTTTGTGCTTGTGCAATATTCACAGTGTCATTGACTGTGTTGCCCATAGCTTTTACGCGTTGTTCCGTCGCTTCTGCCAGTCGGCATATTTCGACAGATTGTGACAAAGTCAGCTGACGTTCACGCAAACAAGCGCCGCCTGGTGTTTTCATTGTCAATGCCCAGGACAAGTCTATCACGAATCATTTCGTCTTTGAGCTCCCTGTATTCACAGGTTGATGCTCGTTCCCGCAGCCTCGTGAGAAAACTGTCTATAGGCTCGTCCACCTCCTGCTTGCAACAACCGAACATGTACCTTTCGTAGATCACATTTTTCGCAGGCTTGAAGTAGTCCCCCAACGCATCCAGTATGGCTTTCGGGTCCTTCGTTTGTTCCTCGCTCAACACAATGTTATGACTGTAGATATGCCGACATTCATTACCCATTAATCGCCGCAGTGCGGCCGCTCTCACCTCTTTGGGCTTCTCGATAAGCCCAGTAGCTAGTTCATAGTCCTCGAATTCCGCCCTGAAATTGTCCCAATTTTTGGATATGTCCCCTGACATCCGCATACCCTCAGGGGCAGGAATACTGTTTAAAGCCATGTTCAGGATTGAGTGTGCACTTCTGACACCATGTTTCTGTATGTAATAAGCAGACAAGAGCTGAGTCCATATGCGTCTTTATTTAGCGTACGCCATAACACAACTGCCCGCAAACTGGGACCAACAACGTCACAACAGGATACAAACCCATATATGGTATTTCCCTGTAACAATGATCTCGATCACGCAAACATTACACAGAGCTGCGCGACCACTGAGAAGCAGTTCAATTCAGCGCAGAATTCTCTATCTCTCTTATAAACCCACTGATGACATTGTGATTTAAGCTTGTTAAAAGCCAGATGAAACAGCGCTGATATTCTCAACATCCCAGCCAACATGTATATGTGGGCCCCACATGGTTTATGCTTGGGCTACGTGGGTACCAAGTGGGGATGGTCCCAAAATGGGCATCTTATCTGGGGCCCACATGGGTCAGCTAAGTAGGTCCCACATGGGCAAAAACAGATGGGCTCCCTATATGGGTCCTAGTTGGGTCACTTATGGGAAATGAAAACATGGGCTCAAAATGGGCAACACAAATGGGGCCCATTTGGGTTTATCAAATGGTTTAGACATTGGCAAACCCATTCAATCCCATAGAGGCTGCCTACACAGGCCCAAGGTAGTACCCACATAGGTAATCTATGTATGGGTTATGAATGGGAAAAACATATGGGGCCCACTTTGATAAACCATATGGGTCAGACATAGGCAAACACAATCAGTCCCATATAGGGTGCCTACATGGGCCCAAGGTAGTACCCACATAGGTAATCTATGTATGGGTTATGAATGCGAAAAACATATGGGGCCCACTTTGATAAACCATATGGGTCAGACATAGGCAAACACAATCAGTCCCATATAGGCTGCCTACATGAGCCCAAGGTAGTACCCACATAGGTAATCTCTCTATGGGCTATGAATGGGAAAAACATATGGGGCCCACTTGACCAAACCACATGGGTCAGACATGGGCAAACACAATCAGTCCCATATAGGCTGCCAACATGGGCCCAAGGTAGTACCCACATAGATCATCTCTGTATGGGTTTTGAATGGGAAAAACATATGGGGCCCACTTTGATAAACCTTATGGGTCAGACATGGGCAAACACAATCTGTCCCATATAGGCTGCCTACATGAGCCCAAGGTAGTACCCACATAGGTAATCTCTCTATGGGCTATGAATGGGAAAAACATATGGGGCCCACTTGACCAAACCACATGGGTCAGACATGGGCAAACACAATCAGTCCCATATAGGCTGCCAACATGAGCCCAAGGTAGTACCCACATAGGTAATCTCTATATGGGTTATGAATTGGAAAAACATATGGGGCCCACTTGACCAAACCACATGGGTCAGACATGGGCAAACACAATCAGTCCCATATAGGCTGCCTACATGGGCCCAAGGTAGTACCCACATAGGTAATCTCTCTATGAGCTATGAATGGGGAAAACATATGGGGCCCAGTTTGATAAACCATATGGGTCATACATGGGCAAACACAATCAGTCCCATATAGGCTGCCTACATGGGCCCAAGGTAGTACCCACATGGGTAATCTCTCTATGGACTATGAATGGGAAAAACATATGGGGCCCACTTTGATAAACCATATGGGTAATACATGGGCAAACACAATCAGTCCCATATAGGCTGCCTACATGAGCCCAAGGTAGTACCCACATGGGTAATCTCTCTATGGGCTATGAATGGGAAAAACATATGGGGCCCACTTTGATAAACCATATGGGTCATACATGGGCAAACACAATCAGTCCCATATAGGCTGCCTACATGGGCCCAAGGTAGTACCCACATAGGTAATCTCTCTATGGGCTATGAATGCGAAATACATATGGGGCCCACTTTGAAAAACCATATGGGCCATACATGGGCAAACGCAATCAGTCCCATATAGGCTGCCTACATGGGCCCAAGGTAGTACCCACATAGGTAATCTCTCTATGGGCTATGAATGGGAAATATGTATGGGGCCCACTTTGATAAACCATATGGGTCATACATGGGCAAACGCAATCAGTCCCATATAGGCTGCCTACATGGGCCCAAGGTAGTACCCACATAGGTAATCTCTCTATGAGCTATGAATGGGAAAAACATATAGGGCCCACTTTGATAAACCTTATGGGTCAGACATGGGCAAACACAATCTGTCCCATATAGGCTGCCTACATGAGCCCAAGGTAGTACCCACATAGGTAATCTCTCTATGGGCTATGAATGGGAGAAAACATATGGGGCCCAATTTGATAAACCATATGGGTCATACATGGGCAAACACAATCAGTCCCATATAGGCTGCCTACATGGGCCCAAGGTAGTACCCACATAGGTAATCTCTCTATGGGCTATGAATGGGAAAAACATATGGGACCCACTTTGAGAAACCATATGGGTCTTACATGGGCAAACACAATCTGTCCCATATAGGCTGCCTACATGGGCCCAAGGTAGTACCCACATAGGTAATTTCTCTATGGACTATGAATGGGAAAAACATATGGGACCCACTTTGAGAAACCATTACATGGGCAAACACAATCTGTCCCATATAGGCTGCCTACATGAGCCCAAGGTAGTTCCCACATAGGTAATCTCTATATGGGCTAAGAATGGGAAAAACATATGGGGCCCACTTTGATAAACCTTATGGGTCAGACATGGGCAAACACAATCAGTCCCATATAGGCTTCCTAAATGAGCCCAAGGTAGTACCCACATAGGTAATCTCTATATGGACTATGATTGGGAAAACATATGGGGATCTCTTTGATAAACCATATGGGTCATACATGGGCAAACACAATCAGTCTCATATAGGCTGCCTAAATGATCCCAAGGTAGTACCCACATAGGTAATCTGTAATTGGGTAATGAATGGGAAAACACATGGGGCCCACTTTGCCAAACCATATGAGCAAATGCAATCAGTCCCATATAGGCTGCCTACATGGGCCCAAGGTAGTACCCAAATAAGTAATCTCTATATGGGCTATGAATGGGAAAAAACATATAGGGCCCACTTTGATAAACCATATGGGTCATACATGGTCAAACACAATCTGTCCCATATAGGCTGCCTACATAGGCCCAAGGTAGTACCCACATAGGTAATCTCTCTATGAGCTATGAATGGGAAAAACATATGGGGCCCAATTTGATAAACCTTATGGGTCAGACATGGGCAAACACAATCTGTCCCATATAGGCTGCCTACATGAGCCCAAGGAAGTACCCGCAAAGGTAATCTCTAAATGGGTTATGAATGGGAAAAACACATGAGGCCCGCTGGACCAAACCATATGGGTCAGACATGGGCAAACACAATCAGTCCCATAGAGGCTACCTACATGGGCTCAGGGTAGTACCCGCAAATGCAAGGCAAGTTTATTTATGTAGCACATTTCATATTTTCTCTTGAAAATCCGTACCAGACTAGTATTCTGCACTGTCTGTCACCAAAGTTTTTCCTCAAGAGAGTCAATCCCTCTCAAGCTCCACCACAGAAAGGTGAGCACAGGACCATCGGGGTTTCCCCCACTGCTAAAATAACCTTCATAAAACACCGGTTATCAATCAGTGCCATTTGAGTTCAGTTTAGAATCAAAAGGTAGAATACAGTAGTTTAGAATCAAAATGAGAACGCTGAGATAAAATACAGTGTAATCAGTCTGATGAACAGTGGCACAGTGCTCATTCAGTAAATGCACAGCTAAACAGATGTGTTTTGAGTCTGGCTTTGAATGTGACTACTTTAAGAGCACATTTGATCTCTTCTGCGGCTGGCATAGTAGCTAAAAGCGGACTCACCCTCCTTAAAGTAAACCCTTGGTATTTCTAGTTGATGTGATCCTATGATCTGAGCGATCTTTTGGGTTAATATTCAGTGAGCATATCTTCATGGTCTTTTTGGGAAGGCCAGTGAGGAGTCCATTACAATAATCCACCCTGCTGGTGATGAAAGCATGCACAAGTTTCTCTAAGTCTTGTCTGGAAACAAAGCATCTAATTCTTGCAATATTTTTCAGATGATAGTATGCTGATTTAGTTATTGTTTTGACATGACTACTGAAGCTAAGGTCTGACTTCAGAATCACACCAAGATTCCTGACTTGATTTTTAGTTGTTAGACCCCTAGCTTCAAGGTATGCGTTCACCTTGAGAACTTCATCTTTGTTTCCAAACGCAATGACTTCAGTTTTGTCTTTGTTTAGCTAAAGAAAGTTTTCGCACATCCAACTGTTGACTTTATCAATACATTGACACAGTGAGTCAATGGGGCTGAAATCCTTAGGCGATAGGTCTAAGTAGATCTGTGTGTCATCTGCATAGCTGTGGTAAGCAATTTGTTTCTTTCTCATTATTTGGCTCATTGGGAGCATATACAGGTTGAACAGGAGTGGCACAAGGATTGAGCCTTGAGGGACTCTGCATGTCATGGATGTTCACTCAGACTGGTCTCCTATACTCACATAATAACCTCTCCCATCTAGTATGACCTGAACCATTTTAGGACTACGAAAGCCCAATCCAGTTTTCCAGCCTGTCAAGAAGTATGTTGTGATCACTAAATGGGTTACAATTTAGAGATCACAAAGGTGTCCAAAGGTAATCTCTAAACGGGTTACGAATGGGAAAACATATGGGTTTGGAAACACTTTGATAAACCTTATGGGTCAGACATGGGCAAACATAATTAGTCCGATATAGGTTGCCTACATGGGCCCAAAGTAGTACCCGCAAAGGTAATCTCTAAATGAGTTACGAATGGGAAAACATATGGGGCCCACTTTGATAAAACTGACATGGGCAAACACACTTAGTCTCATATAGGCTGCCTACATGGGCCCAATGTAGTACTCACATAGGTAATCTCTATATTGGTTATGAATGGGAAAAACATATAGGGCCCACTTTGATAAACCATATGGGTCAGACATTGACAAACACAATCAGTCCCATATGGCTGCCTACATGGGCCCAAGGTAGTACCCACATAGGTAATCTCTCTATGGACAATGAATGGGGAAATAAATACTGGAGCCTACTTTGATAAACCATATGGGTCAGACATGGGCAAACACAATCAGTCCCATATAGGTTACCTACATGGGCCCAATGTAGTACCCACATCAAAATGGGTTACGAACGGGAAAACATATGGGGCCCACTTTGATAAACCTTATGGGTCAGACATGGGCAAACACAATTAGTCCAATATAGGCTGCCTAAATGGGCCCAAGGTAGTTCCCACATATGTAATCTCTATATGGGTTATGAATTGGGAAATACATGCAAGTATTGTTGTGCATATAATGATTGTGCATAACAAATGGACTTATTACACTGGTGGAAGGTACCACACTTCAATTCACTAAGCTCCTGAGAGCGACACATTCTTTTACAAATATGTGTAGAAGCAGTCTGCATTTCTAGGTGCTTGATTCATACAACTGTGGCCATGGAAGTGATTGAAACACCCAAATTCAATAATTTGGAGGGGTGTCCCAACACTGTAAAAAATTTCTAACCTCTCCAATTCAAAATTTTCTAGTGACTGGTCACATCTATATTTTTTAATTGGCAACAGTCTGTTAACATTGGCTCAATGAGAAATAATACGTCAGACTAATTGAAAAATTTAGATGTTATCAGTCACTAGAAATTTTTGACTTGGGGATGTATTTTTTTTTTTACAGTGAATAGTTTTGGCAATATAGTTTATGTGGGTACAGTATAGGCCATGGCTCTTCAAATCCAGTCCTGGAGTGTTGGTGTTCAGCAGACATTAGTTAGTTCTAATCATTGACATTACATATTCAAAGTGTCAACTTTTAGTGGTCAGACTTTGTGAGTTACTGCAAAATGCTTATCTCCATATATATTCAAATCAATACAAATGGGTCAAAATATATATAGAAAATGGTCACTGTACAATATGAAGAATGGGTAATTATCTATCAAAATAATGGAATTATAATGACTTAGAGATGGATAAAATAAATCAAACTCCTAACAACAGCCATATGCCCTTCTGTTTTCTTTTGAGGGCAACAGGCTATAGACCCCTTTTGCGCGGACGTCACAGTTACGTCACGGCGCTAGCTGGAGGCAAAACAAACGGAAAACTGGAGGCGGCCAATACAAACCAGGACAGATTCGGCTACATAATAAGGAGCTTAAATTATTTTTTTTATTATTAAATGTCATCTTGTTGTGTTGTTGGGTACAAGAATCGATGAAAAATGAGTATGCTGTATCTGGATTTTTTATTTCTAGAAAATATTCATATCATTAAAATTGCACCGTAGTGTCACTCTTTACATTGTCGTCTTCTTGGCGCTGGTTAGGCAGAACTGCGGATCATACACACAAATCTTTACATGACCATTCAGCACATAGTTATAGGCATCTAAATATATGCCCTCAGTTTCTCTTTACCCTCGGTTTCTCTATCGGGTAGGTGTAGAAGTCAGGCCACTCAACCGGAGGTAGCGTTAATGTTAATCCTGTCAGATCGTCCATTGACTGAGCGTGTACGGTCATCTGGTTCCGTCCGTTAAAATTAACTTTTGCAAATAACAATCGCGGTCCTGGACAGTGAGTGACCTCGCACATTAAGACAAAATCGGATTTTCTCCAGTCATTGTTAAAAAAACCAGCTAACAAAACTTGCAAACTAGCGTTAGTGAAGCGGCCAGAGGGTTCTTTCTGCCTCCAGCTAAGCCCCGCCCACACAAATACGTCACCATGTTTACCAACTGTAAAAGGGTCTATACTTTTCTTTACAGTTGGCACATAACTGACCCTCAGAATTTTTTTAAAATAATGTCAGTTGTTGTTTTAACATTGACACAATGTAACGTTTGATAGGCCTATAACAAAACAGTTAAACATTTTTTTTTTTTTTTGGCAAAATATGTATGTTGAATCAATGTCATGTCTTCAATATATACATATTTGAATCATTATTATTTCTAATGATTATTATTTATTTTATTTTAGCATTGTATGATATTTTAATTAAAACACCACTTCAAAATATAATCATATTATTACCAATATTATTAATAATAATGGATAGAATTTCAATCTCTGTAGTATGGAGAAGAGTAGCAGAAACCTTTTTGCTTTGTGTGATTTTGTTTGGAGTGTCTAAAATAGCTAGAAACCCTCACAGTTTCGTTAAATATTTTTTAGCAATTTTATGCAAAAGTTATCGAATATAAAGTGTTATAAATGTATGTAGTTATTAAAAAAAATGAAATTTAAAAAACTGCAGGATTTACGATGACGGTTAAAACGCGTCATCACAGTCTTTGAAAAGGGTCTGTGTTCTGTGGCATAAAAATTAAATCATAAATTAGAACATTTAAAAAGTCTATAATTCTGCTTTTTGATAAAGGCAGATTATTGTACATTTTGTCAAATGTGTCCCGCATGGTGTGTAAAAAAAAAAAAAAAAAAAAAAAAAGAGCGTAATTGCGTATTGCCAAACGCATTATTGCGCCATTTTGCGATCTGTTGGCGGTCTAGGAGTGAGCTGCAGGAACTGCTACAACTGCGGTGAGTACATCTTTGGCCCTGTTTACACGAGAACGCTCGCGGGTGAAAACGTAAAAATATTTTATCAGATGTGCCTTTCGTTTAGACGGCGACGGCGTTTTGGGGGCTTAAAAACGCAAAAAAGTGAAACCACCCTCCAGAGTGGAAATCTTAAAAATGCTCCACCGTCGCGTTCCCGTCTAAACGGTAAAAACGCAAAAGTCTGCTAGACAGTGAAGGCACCGATCAGTGCTTCACATTGCCACCTAGCCGCCTGGAGAGCACACTACATTGAATTTCACACACTTTTGCGTCACCATATGCACGCAGATTTCCCCCACATAACGCTCGTCTAAACGCAGAATAAAAAGTGATCACTTTTGCGTTTTCTCTTCAGATCGTTTCCGTGTAAACGTAGCCTTTTATTATATGATGATGTTGTAAATGTGTTTTAATTAACTAATTCCATAACAGAATATAAAACTTAAGTTTCTTGTAAGAGGGGGAAGTAGCCTATAGTGTGTAGAATATTTTTATATCATTCTTTTAAACTTTTTGAGATTAAATTCCATGCATCTAGCTGTGTGGAGAATAGCAAATTAAAATAAATAATTTCAGAATAAGTATTAGTGAAGCCCATTTACACATTTCAGTGTCTTTGTCACTTTGTTTCCAAAGCGACAGAGTCTGGAGCTCGATGCGCCGTAAACCCACGCATTTTTTAAACACTTTTGAGGCGAGCTCGCATGTCCGTTAAACAGAAGAGGAAACAATCCAAATATAAAGCTATTAGTCTAGATGGAAATAGGGGTCCACGCGCACCCCCCGGCTTTTTTTATGCCACCTGATTTTTTTAAATCCTTAAAGTGTCTATTTTCAGAATCTGCCAGGTACCAAGCTGAAATAACGTCCCAAAGGGTTCTTTTTTAACCCTTTGATGCACCCGACTGGAACCCGAAAAATCCAAAAATTATATAGAAAGTGGCATAACATTAGAAGTAAACAACATACAGCGACAAATGAACACATTTTCCCATACAATTCTGACCCCAGGAATTTAATGGAATGGTTATTTTTGACATTTGACAACATATTGACCTTATTTCTGGACAAAAATAGCAAAAAATGGCCAAAGATGTGTAGAGGATCAACTATTTTTTCGTTTTCTCAAGCGCATAGGGTGATTTTTTTTCCACAACCTGTTATTTCTTAATCATTAGAGTGTCTATTTTAAGATTAAATTGGGTACCAAGCTGAAATAATGTCCCAAAGGGTTCTTTTTTAACCCTTTGCTGCACCCGACCGGAACCCGAAAAATCCAAATATTATATAGAAAGTGGCATAACATTAGAAGTAAACAACATACAGAGACAAATGAACACATTGTCCCATACAATTCTGACCCCAGGAATTTAATGGAATGGTTATTTTTGACATTTGACAACATATTGACCTTATTTCTGGACAAAAATAGCAAAAAATGGCCAAAATATGTGTAGAGGATCAACTATTTTTTTCATTTTCTCAAGCGCATAGGGTGATTTTTTCCCACAACCTGTTATTTCTTTATCATTCAAGTGTCTATTTTAAGATTAAATTAGGTACCAAGCTGAAATAATGTCCAAAATGCTTTATTTTTAACCCTTTGCACCAAACCCGAAAAATCTAAATATGATATAAAGTGGATATAAACTATGATATAAACTTACAGAGACAAATGGACACATTTTTCAGTGCAATTCTGATCCCAGAAATTGTTATTTGTCATGTTTTACAACATCTTGACCATCTGTGGTCAAAAAGAGCAAAAAAAGTTCATCTGACAGCGTTTTTACTATACTTAGCAGCCTGAAATGGGGTTTATTTGAACCTTTTACTGCACCTATCCTGAACCTAAAGAAATTTAAAATAGCTTTACTTTTGAAGTAAACAAAACAAAGCAAATTAACTTAACATCAACTGCCAGTTTTTGAATTTTGGGACTTGCAGTTGGCAGTTGGTGGCCGTCGGTTGGTACCTGCAAATCGCCATCTCCCACTGCTCTCTCTTTTGGAAAAATTTCAGTAAGTATTTGAAACTAGAATTAAGATATATATTTGTAGTCATGACTTAAAGTGATTTTTCAACAGTTTGTACTATATAATCACAGGCTTTCGGAAATCGAATCTGTATTCTTGACTAGCAGTGTTGGTAGCTTAGTTGGTAGCTACTAGCTAAAGTTTTTTTTATTTTCAGCCTCAATACTTCATACATACTTACCATGGGGAAAATTAAACATTGTAACACAGCTGAAGTGCCTCCAAAGAGGATTCGTTCCCTAACATGTATTGTACATGTCTCAACTCTTTCTGAGTATGGTAATTTTACCACACTCAACACATGCAAGGGGGGGCCAAGCGAGAAGCTATCATATCTACACAGTATACGAGATATGAGACTCTGTGAAGAAGTCAGTTCACCATACCACATGAGGGATATTTGTGAACAGATTCCATTGACATTAGAGGACTTGCCTTTGGATACAATTGGATACACCAAAACTGCTATAAAAGCTTTACAGGGAAAATAGATCGTTTACAAGTGTCAAAGGCTTCTACATCTGGTGAATCATTATCATTGAAAAGGGACTCTCTGCGCCATGTCAAATCTCTGTCAGTTCAATCTGAAGGAGCTCCAAGAAGGTGTTCCTTCTTGTTTCCCAATCAGTGCATTTTCTGTGACAAAGCAAAATCCAAATTCAAGGACAAGACTGAAAAGCTTACAAAGTTTCAGAGTTGGAAACACAAGGAACCAGCCTGGAAAGTTATAGAACCTAGGGCACAGGAATTAAAGAAAGAGGCTCTTTATCGCAAGGTGCAGGGCAAGGACCTTTTTGCAATGGAAGCTAAGTATCATCCATCATGCAGAAATAACTTCAACACAGAGTACCAAACCCATGAGCGTGGAAGGGAGAGAGCAGAAAAGGCAGGAGACAACATTGACAGCCTGCAGGCCCAGAAAATAGCAGCACATAAAAAGTCGTATTGTGTGGTAAAGGATTACATTCTTAGGAATGTGATTGAATGCAAAGAGGTTGTCCAGCTAAGATCCATGTGCAACTTGTACATGAAGACATTGGAAAATCAAGGTTTTCCTAATCCTGAATACCGCAGTGAGAAATTGGCAAGACGGTTACAAGGAGACAAAGACATCTCTCATGAACTCACATTCTCCACGGTGCAACATCATGGGTGTATTAAGTCGAATGTAACCCAGGTCATTAACTCGGGTCACTAATATTAATAATTAGTATTCTTTTATTTATATCACTATAAACAAATAGTAAGAAAAGAACAACACAAAGTAAAATTTATTTATTTCATTATAAATAATCCAAAACCAAGAAGTTGAACTAAATCCTTATTGGTGAGGTGAAAGGTTAGCTCCGCCCCTGTTGGAAAGTTTCCAAAAAAAGATTGCGTACAAGCAGAGATGAGAGAGAGTGAGAGGGATTGCGAACGACACGAGAGACATGAGAGATACCGAACGACACGACAGTGATAGCAGAGTAAATGATTTGAGAATAGCTGTTTAATAATCCAGCAATAGATCGTTAAAAGTGAGAAGTGGATTTATGTTTGAGTTTTGAGAAGTTCGTTGTGAACCTGATTGCGACAAGAAGATAAAACTAACGTGATAGGATCAATCTGGCGATCTTTTTCTTTGAAACTTTTTCTTCCTTTTGTTCTCTGATTTATATTTCTTCTTGGTGAGTACCGATTTCTTTATAAGAAATGTATTTTGGGAATGTGGAAACTGTTTTTGTAATCTTAATGTGTAAAATACATTGAAAAAATGATGAGTGATGTAAAAAATTAGTTTGAAAATGCTTTAAGTGTTTCTGATATAATATGTTAGTGCATATAGTTATGTTTAAATGTTTGAAAGACATACTTTTTGTTGAGATTATATTTTTCTCTATTGTAAAGTGTGTGTCATGCGGTGCTAGCTTTGCTAGCTCTGCATATAGACTCTAGTGTGTTAATTAAGCACATGGTGACTAGCATGTATTTGTTTCCTGTATCCAAATAATTGAAACAGACATTTTAGTAATTTGAAACTGTTTATTTGAATGTGTTTAACTGATGATTGTTTTGGCTTTGTTTTTGCAAGGCCGGGTTTTTTGTGTTTCTTGTTTTATTTCTCTCTTTTGTGAGTTCTGAATTGCTGCTGTGATCTTGAATTCTGTCCTGGCGGTGGATCCTTATCCCTGGTTTGGACTGGCGAGCCATCCCATATTCTCGTACCTGGAAACAGAGCAAAAGAGTTGTGAGAGTTGCAAGAAAGAGTTTTCTGATTGGTAGGACAGACTGCACACATTACGGTTTTTTTCTTTTTCCAAATTTTTCCTGGATTTCCCTGAGGACAAAGTTTTTTTCTTCTTCTATCTTCATGGACTGAACTCATTCATTCATTTTTTATGAACATTCCTATTTTTTGGGGGGGAATTTGAAATTGAGACATTGAACTTGAAATTGAGACACTGAGGTCAAATTTCAGAAACTGACATTGGGAATTGTTGACTGTTTCTGTGTTTATCATTTATTTCAAATACTGTGTTACTGTTATTCATTTGTTTTTATTTTGTTTTATTTCATTCTGCCAATTTCGAAAAATACAACCTATGCAAGACAACAAACAAAGAGAAAAGAAATACACTTACCTTTTAATTAGCTACATTCCAGTATTCCGAGTGGTTCATTTATTTTATTAATTTTTACTATCATCTTTGCTAATAACTGCTTCTGTGAGTCGATCCGAAAATCTTCTGTTTCTGGTCCATGGTTTTGATTTTGTAGGATCTAGTATCTAGCCGGGTGCTACATAAAACTTGGCGAGAGCCAGCCAGGAGCAAAATTGCAGCAAAGTGTAAAAGTTAAAACTTGATAATCACGTATAGACAATAAAGAGTTTAAGAGAAAAGTAAGAAAAAAATGTTTTAAGCCCACTTGCTCAAGTAGAATAACAGTTAAACAGACAGAAATGGAAGTAGTGAAACGTGAAGACATTAACGTCCGGAGAGCAGTCATTGTAAGTGGCTTAACCCTTTCTGACTCAGATTTAGAAATAGAAGACTGCCTGCTAAAATATGGGTCCATCAAACGCAACGTAATCATTGACGATCCCAAGTCAGAGTATCACCACAGTGCTATTGTGGAATTCTCACACGAGTCTGCCATGCACAATTTAGAAGCCTCACTGCCCTTAACTATCAGAAGCACACTAGATGCTAATGTTGTGTTCCAGGTACGCAGCCTGAGTAGTGTGTACACTTCTGAAACGGGTGGAAACATCACTGAAGAGTACCTGGAAGAATTGAAGGCCATCGCCAGAGGCAGTGGAAGAACTGTGCAGGAAGTGCTCCAGTGCGAGCTGCAGAAGATATCTGCGTTGATGTTTCCAGAAAGTGAACAGCCTGCAGATGACAGTAGTGTGCGAGTGAGTACCCCCACAAATTTGAATCCGGAATGTCAACTATCTGTTAATGCGCAACAAGGACAGGCAGAAACAGCTGCAATACCCTCACCAGAGATCTTTCCATTATTGAGTGTTCCAACCCAAGAACCTGATAACCCAGCCAAGGGGAGCACCCTGGCACAGTCCTCTCATAACATACGGAGTTCTGACGCCAGTGTTGCAGAGACCATGTCCTTGAACCTACCTGTTAGTGCTTTGAGTCCACCAGGAATCCAACGAATAGTGATGGAGCATGTGGTAAAGGCCAGTGAATCCTTGTCCTCTTCGCATGCTACTTTCCGACTGAAATCCTTTTCAGGAAGAATCCCTCGCCCAAGCCATGAACCAGACTTCGACACCTGGCGTGCGAGTGTGGATTTCCTACTGAATGACAAGTCTCTCTCTGATCTACACAAGACTGGGAAGATTCTCGACAGCCTACTGCCTCCAGCCTCGGATGTCGTCAAGCACATCGGTCCATATGCCCTGCCACTAGAGTGTTTGGAACTGTTGGAGTCCGTATATGGCTCAGTGGAAGATGGAGATGAATTGTTTGCGAAGTTCATTGGCACCTTGCAAAATCAAGGGGAAAAATCCTCCACCTACCTTCACCGTCTTCATGTAATGTTGAGTGTTGCAATTAGACGAGGTGGTGTTGCTGAAGCTGAACGGAACCGTTGCCTTCTCAAGCAATTTTGCAGAGGTTGCTGGGACAACAGCCTAATCACTGAGTTGCAGCTGGAAGGAAAGAGAGTCACATCCCCTTCATTCGCTGAGCTGGTAGTTCTCATTCGTACTGCAGAGGACAAACAGACTTTAAAAGAAGAAAGGATGAGGAAGCATCTCGGAATAACCAGACATTCTACTGTTCCAATTAAATTACGAACAGCGACCCATCAACAGGTTGTGTGCTGTAGTGATGTATCTGAAGATTCCACTGACGAGGTGTCAGGCCAGTCAAGTGAAAAGCCAAAGTCGGCCAAGTCCAAAAGCAAAGCTGAAAAGTCTGAAGTCGAAACCCTGAAGAAGGAGGTTGCAAAACTTCAAGCCCAGATCTCCGCGATGAAACCAGAGCCAGTTCGTAAAGTAAAGATCAGTCCTACTGTTGAGGAATTCTCTGAATTGAGGCAGCAGATAGCTGAACTTCAAGCTCATCTTGTCCCAAGAGCGCAGAGGGAATATCGAGAGTCTCCAGTTTTGAGCACTTTTCCTGAAAAGTACCGACCCAAGCCGATGGAACCTGAGATGGATAGAAATTCAAGACCCACCTGGCAATCGCACAGCAGACCCCGCCCTGGCTATTGTTTTCATTGTGGAGAGGATGGACATCTTGCTGTTAACTGTGAAAATGAACCAAACCCTCGCAAGGTTGAAGAGAAGCGCCGTGAGTTGAGAGAGCGACAGGCCAGATGGGACCTGCAGAACATCTCCAACACTAAGCATTTAAACTGAAATCCGTCTCAGTTGCGGGGCGGACAGAGACGGGAAGAAGAGAACAATGCCCTAAGAAGAATGAATATCGGTTGCACCAGCATGCTCATGAATCTCCATGTTGTGAATTACCTACTGGATTAGTAGGGACCAGATGCACCACCAGGATTCGAATTGAAGGGAGGGAAGTGAACTGCCTTCTGGATACCGGGTCGCAGGTGACAACCATTCCCAAGTCCTACTATGATAAATATCTGTGCAAGCACCCCATGAAATCCTTGGAGCATCTTCTTGAAGTAGAGGGAGCCAACGGACAAGCCGTACCCTATTTGGGTTATGTCGAGCTCAACTTAAAGTTTCCCGAAAGTTTCCTGGGGGTGGAAGCCGAGGTCCCGACGCTAGCTCTGATAGTCCCAGACTTGACAAACATACCACAGATTCTAATTGGTACCAACTCGCTTGATGTGTTATATGCCGATTGCACTCAAAGGGGCACGGGTGCTATCAAGTCACTTTGTTATGGCTATCAGGCTGTGATAAATGTGCTGCAGAAGAGGAAATGGCAAGCTTCGAGTGGAACTGTGAGATGTGTGAAGTTAAAGGGGAACCAACAAGAGGTTGTACCGGCAGGGTGCACTGTAGTTCTGGATGGACTAATTCAAGTGAAAGGCCCTTTCTTCGAAAAATGGGTGTCAGTTGAACCACCTACAACGTCTTCCTTACCTGGTGGTCTTTTGGTGGCAAGCTGTCTGCACAGTCTACCTTCAAGGCAACGCTTTGCTCAGTTACCAGTAGTAGTGAGGAATGACACTCAAACTGACCTAGTGATTCCCTCGAAGACTGTGATAGCTGAAGTCCATGCAGTCCAGCGAGTGATGAAAAAAGAGTTTTCCAAAGTGGATGCTGGAAGTGACAAGATGGAGCCAAGTCTATCAAAGATTCCAATTGACTTTGGAGATTCTCCACTATCGTCAGATTGGAAAGAGAGAATAACATCACTGTTGAATTCCATGCCTGATGTGTTTGCGTTACATGATCTGGACTACGGACACACTGACCAAGTGAAACATCGGATAAAGCTTAGTGATGAGACCCCATTCAAGCACAGAGCCAGACCAATTCACCCCCAAGACGTGGATGCAGTCAGGCAGCATCTCCAAGAGCTTCTTGAAGCTGGAGTTATCAGAGAGTCAGAGTCTCCATTCTCATCTCCTATAGTTGTGGTGCGAAAGAAGAACAATTCTGTGCGATTGTGCATTGATTTCAGGAAATTAAACTCTCAGACAATCAAGGATGCATACGCCCTTCCTAACCTGGAAGAAGCTTTCTCAGTCTTGACTGGATCGAGATGGTTTTCAGTCCTCGACCTAAAGTCGGGCTATTATCAAATTGAAATGGAAGAGTCTGATAAACAGAAGACCGCTTTCGTATGCCCATTAGGTTTCTGGGAATTTAATAGGATGCCACAAGGAATCACGAACGCACCTAGCACGTTTCAACGGTTGATGGAACGTTGTATGGGAGATCTCAATCGGAAGGAAGTGCTTGTGTTCATTGACGATCTGATAGTCTTCTCAAGAACTCTGGAAGAACATGAAGCTCGTCTGAAGGAAGTGCTCAAGAGGTTGCGTGAGTTCAAGCTAAAGCTTTCACCTGAGAAGTGCAAGTTCTGCCAAACCTCTGTCAAGTACTTAGGCCACATAGTTTCGCAGAGTGGAGTTGAAACTGATCCAGCGAAAGTGGAAGCCCTCAAAACCTGGCCAAGGCCGAAAACGCTTAAGGAGCTCAGAGCTTTTCTTGGATTCTCTGGTTATTACCGAAGGTTTGTGCAAGATTATTCGAAAATAGTGAAGCCTCTTAATGATCTCACTGCTGGGTATCCTCCATTACAGAAAGTTCGCAAGAAAAAGACAGACGAAGCAAAACAGTATTTCAGTCTGAAGGAACAGTTTGGTGAAAGATGGACGCCAGAATGTCAAAGGGCATTTGATACTGTCATTGCGAAACTCACTTCTGCTCCAGTATTAGGATTTGCTAATCCCAAACTCCCATATGTGTTGCACACAGATGCCAGTACCACCGGGCTTGGTGCAGCATTATACCAAGAGCAAGACGGACAGATGAGAGTCATCGCCTTTGCAAGCCGAGGACTTACCAGGAGTGAAGCAAAGTACCCCGCCCACAAGTTGGAATTTCTGGCGTTGAAATGGGCCGTGACCACCAAATTCAACGATTATTTGTACGGGACTGATTTCACTGTGATAACTGACAGTAATCCGTTGACCTACATCCTGTCCTCCGCAAAACTAGACGCCACCAGCTATAGGTGGCTGTCAAGTTTGTCAACATTCACTTTCAAGATACAATACCGAGCTGGGAGTAGAAATCAAGATGCGGATGGACTATCTAGAAGGCCACAAGAGGAAGTTCCAGATGACCTGGAGACACAAAAAGAGATGGAAAGAATTAGACAGTTCACTCACCATCACCTGACAGAAGACTCAACAATGATTGTTCCTGCAGAAGCCGTTGAAGCTATCTGTGAACGTCACCATCTTGGTCAGTTGTGTGGTAACCCTGGTTCTTCACATCTTCCTGTGACCTTAGTGGAATCCCTTGCTATTGATGTAGAAGCTTTGCCACAAGCCTTCCAACAAGAGGATACTTATCAGTTCACAGAGATTCCCCAGTTGTCTGAGGAGGACCTGCGGGAAAGACAGAGAATGGATCCAGAAATTGGATTAGTTATCCGGCAGCTGGAGTTAAATGACAAGCCCTATTTCAAGACCATTCCACCTGAATTAATTCTATGGTTCAAAGAATGGAATCGGCTGGAGTTGAGAAATGGTGTGTTATTCAGGAGAAGCCAAAAGGAAGGAAACTCATCATACCAGCTGGCATTACCTGCTTATCTTCGTTCTGCGGTCTTAAGGGAGCTCCATGATGAAATGGGTCACATGGGCATCGAACGGACTCTCGACCTTGTTCGATCAAGATTCTTCTGGCCTAAAATGGCCTCAGCAGTGGAAAAGAAGGTCAAAACCTGCGAGCGTTGTGTTCGACGTAAGACCCTACCAGAGAAAGCTGCTCCATTGGTGAACATCAGAACTAGCCGACCGCTAGAGCTAGTTTGTATGGATTTCCTGTCATTAGAGCCTGACCTAAGTAACACCAAGGATATACTGGTAATAACTGACCATTTCACCAAATACGCTGTTGCTGTACCGACACGGAATCAGAAAGCCCAGACAGTAGCCAAATGTCTATGGGACAATTTTCTGGTGCACTACGGATTCCCAGAAAAACTCCATAGTGACCAAGGTACTGACTTTGAGTCTCGCACCATTAAAGAACTGTGCAAATGTGCTGGAATATCTAAGACCCGAACCACTCCATACCATCCGAGAGGCAATCCAGTTGAACGCTTCAATCGAACGCTGCTGCAGATGTTGGGAACCCTGAACAACAAGGAAAAATCAAGATGGAAGGATTATGTCAAACCACTGGTGCACGCATACAATTGCACTAAGAGTGATGTGACTGGATTCTCTCCATACGAACTAATGTTTGGAAGACAACCACGACTACCGGTTGACCTGGCATTTGGGTTACCTGTCGATAGTAAGTCTGGATCCCATTCCAAGTACGTACAAGATCTCAAGAGGCGACTTGAAGAAAGCTACAAGGTTGCAACGGGAAATGCTTCAAAGGTAGCGGAACGAAACAAGAAGAGGTATGACAAACATGTTGTTGCCTCCACCCTTGAAGTTGGTGATCGTGTATTGGTGAAAAACGTCCGCCTGAGAGGAAAACACAAGTTAGCAGATAAGTGGGAGCCCGACGTTTACATGGTAATCAAGAAGGCAGGAGATTTACCTGTTTACACGGTAAAACCAGAAATAAAGAATGGACCTCTGAGAACTCTACATAGGGATCTGCTGCTTCCCTGTGGATTCCTGTGGATACCTGATGAGTCTGTTGAAAGAAAAGTGATTCGTAAACCCAGAACCAGAGCCAGATGTGCTGAGGAACCTGAGGAGTTTGAGAGTGTGAGCGAGTGTTCAGAGTCAGACTATGATCCAGTTGACCATTATGCTCCTGAAAGGTCCTTCGAGATTGAAAGCCGAATTCTGTCAAACCCAAAACCTGTTTCTTCCAATGGAAGTAGAAGGACCATCCACTTACCTGGTGCTGAACCTGTGATGGAAAAGGATAAAGGATGTCCTAGCCAGAAAGAACCCGCTGAAAATGGAAACTTACCTGATATGGAATTCTCCAATGTGCAGAAGGCTGATCATCTTACTTCAGAGGAATTGGTAGAAGGGAACCCATCAGATCTGCCTGAAGTTGAAGGTCTTGATGAAAGTTTGGTTGATAGATCTGGAAATGAAAATGAACTGATGAGGAATTGTGAGAAATTGGATGCTGAGGGTGAACAATCATCTGGAAATGCACACAGAGAAGGAAGTATCTTTTCCCCTAAAACAGAAAGTGCCACTCCTTGTGACTCTCAATATAACCAGAGTGAATTAACTGAAACTGGAGGAGGTCTTAGACGTTCAAGGAGACAATGTGAACCCCCCAAAAGACTTCAGTACCCGCAACTGGGTAACCCTCTTAGTTTAGTTATCCAATCCCTGCTGTCAAGTCTGAGTACTGCGATTACTAACAATTTGGAAGGCCCTTAGAAATGACTCCCCTATTGAAACCCTTTAACCCTCAGGGGTCTGAGATCACGCCGGCGTGATCTGCTCGATTTTTTTCCTTATGAGTTGATTGAGACCCGAAATTCTCTTTTGACTTTGATTTTACAAAACAAGTTTCATACATCAATCGATTCTGTTAAATGTGTATTATTTTTGTGTATATTCACAATAAAAACAAAGTGTTGTGCTTTTTGCCAAATAAAGAAAAATAAACACGAAGCGAGTTCTGCCTTCTCTCTGTCCGTGTAGTCCATTCTGAAACGCGTCCGAAAATGAACTAGCTTAGCGAATACTCAGTCAAACAGGCATTCAGACACACAGGCATGAAGCTTGAATTCTCTACTTTTTAATGAAGTAATTTATATAAAAAAACAAATATTCTCATCTTGTGAAATCTGTATTAAAAGAGAGCGATTCCAGTCGACCTCATTAGAGCTAATTCAAATGTAATGTGACTCCGCCCACAGAGAGCGCGTGCTATTCAAACGCAAATGGCTGAGGCAATCCACGCAATCCTGTGAACGCCCCTATCATCAGCACAAGAAAACCAAAACACCAGTTTATTCAGAACATTACTTGTTTACAACGCAGCGCTGTGAGGAATAATGACGAATACGAGGAATACGAGCTGAGGAATACTAGTAGGTATTCTCAGGTTTCTGTTTATGAATGAATGAACGGCATAGATGCGCGCTGTTTACCACAGCTGGCAAAAAACAATATTACGTGACAGTTGACTTTCAAACATTCACAGATACCTCAAAACAGAAAGTACAAATCCTTTCTTTAAAACTAATTTCGTTTTGTATCAATTGTATCTTAATTTTAATAATTTTTTCATTAACAAATTTCCTGGATTTAAAGTAAATATAGGCTAGCAATCACAACATAAGGTGCTTGAACTGGAGATCATCAACCAGACCGTAGCCTACTCGCCTCACATGTCTAAAAAATGTGAAATATATTTACATTTACAGCTGGTTCTAAACAAAACCATCCAAAACAAAAAAACTATGTAGCCTAATAAATGTGCGTTTCTCCGGTGCGTTCACTAGCCTACTGCGAAGATCGCGAGTCAATAGCCTATCGTATTTTTTTTATTTTTTTATTTATTTATTGCACAAGTCATACATAAATTCATTCATTTATTCATTCATTCATTATTACATGCATGAACGAATAAAAGAATAGAAAAAAAGGAACATGGAGAAGAAAATCTTATGATACCTGTCGCTTATTTGTGCACATCAGAAAAATAAATAAAAAACAGCTACTTTATAAATGGATCAACCCCAATCCTCACCCCAAACACCAAATATTTTCAGTAATACCTATCTTTACACTTAATTATCATCATTTTAAGCGTGTGTAAGCGTATTTCATGAAAACAATGTTACAGTCAGGTGAAATATGAAAGACAACATTTTGTTTAGTAGATTTGGGTACAGTTTTTACTGTAGAATATACTGCCTCGTCAAATAAGCTTTTGTTTAGCAATTTCTATATATAAAATAGCCTACTATTTTTGTCAAAAATAAAGTCATCAACTAAGATGTTAGCTGTTCCAATGTTGGCTATATTCAAAGTAATGAATACATAGATAAAATGTAGGCCTATAATCTTTTTTTTACAAAGAAAGAGTACACTTGAAATATTGTTGAAATTGTAATTATTGTTGTAATTGTAACCTTTTTAATAAAATAGCAAAACATATTTACAAGATAGATGTAAGCAAAATCTTAAATGGTCCTTGCATTGTGGCTCAGTCAGTTGTCACACCTGAGTGAATGGCTCATCATTATGCAGAGTGGGTGGTAATTCAGGTGAAAACCACTCCTCGTTCACGCCCCCCTCGCATATTGGCTTTCCAAGCAAAACCTGTTTTACATCAATTTAAATCAATGTATGGTTTTATGTGAACGATAAAGCAAGACTATTTTCACATAATTTTGAAGAAAAAACTATAGGCGATGATATCCTTTAGTTAAAAGTCTTATTGCCACATATTTAGTATGTGTTTTGTGGCCTTATTTCTGCAACTTTCATTTTTATTTTTTCCAATAACCATGCATAAACATTATTCTCTTAAAAATTCAAACATATACATGCATGTTGATCAGATATTTTGGTAGCCCTGTTTGTGCTATATAGAGTGAATTTACACCTTTGCCATTAACATGTTTATAAATAACTGAAAAAAGCACAAATGTCAGAGCATGTCAGAACACCTCCAGGGCCCAGAAAACAGCTCAGACTCCAGAGGGTTAACCTTGAGCATGCAGAGGGACCTGCATACATTCAGGAGGGGAGAGTGTAACCCAGGTCATTAACTCGGGTCACTAATATTAATAATTAGTATTCTTTTATTTATATCACTATAAACAAATAGTAAGAAAAGAACAACACAAAGTAAAATGTATTTATTTCATTATAAATAATCCAAAACCAAGAAGTTGAACTAAATCCTTATTGGTGAGGTGAAAGGTTAGCTCCGCCCCTGTTGGAAAGTTTCCAAAAAAAGATTGCGTACAAGCAGAGATGAGAGAGAGTGAGAGGGATTGCGAACGACACGAGAGACATGAGAGATACCGAACGACACGACAGTGATAGCAGAGTAAATGATTTGAGAATAGCTGTTTAATAATCCAGCAATAGATCGTTAAAAGTGAGAAGTGGATTTATGTTTGAGTTTTGAGAAGTTCGTTGTGAACCTGATTGCGACAAGAAGATAAAACTAACGTGATAGGATCAATCTGGCGATCTTTTTCTTTGAAACTTTTTCTTCCTTTTGTTCTCTGATTTATATTTCTTCTTGGTGAGTACCGATTTCTTTATAAGAAATGTATTTTGGGAATGTGGAAACTGTTTTTGTAATCTTAATGTGTAAAATACATTGAAAAAATGATGAGTGATGTAAAAAAATAGTTTGAAAATGCTTTAAGTGTTTCTGATATAATATGTTAGTGCATATAGTTATGTTTAAATGTTTGAAAGACATACTTTTTGTTGAGATTATATTTTTCTCTATTGTAAAGTGTGTGCCATGCGGTGCTAGCTTTGCTAGCTCTGCATATAGACTCTAGTGTGTTAATTAAGCACATGGTGACTGGCATGTATTTGTTTCCTGTATCCAAATAATTGAAACAGACATTTTAGTAATTTGAAACTGTTTATTTGAATGTGTTTAACTGATGATTGTTTTGGCTTTGTTTTTGCAAGGCCGGGTTTTTTGTGTTTCTTGTTTTATTTCTCTCTTTTGTGAGTTCTGAATTGCTGCTGTGATCTTGAATTCTGTCCTGGCGGTGGATCCTTATCCCTGGTTTGGACTGGCGAGCCATCCCATATTCTCGTACCTGGAAACAGAGCAAAAGAGTTGTGAGAGTTGCAAGAAAGAGTTTTCTGATTGGTAGGACAGACTGCACACATTACGGTTTTTTTCTTTTTCCAAATTTTTCCTGGATTTCCCTGAGGACAAAGTTTTTTTCTTCTTCTATCTTCATGGACTGAACTCATTCATTCATTTTTTATGAACATTCCTATTTTTTGGGGGGGAATTTGAAATTGAGACATTGAACTTGAAATTGAGACACTGAGGTCAAATTTCAGAAACTGACATTGGGAATTGTTGACTGTTTCTGTGTTTATCATTTATTTCAAATACTGTGTTACTGTTATTCATTTGTTTTTATTTTGTTTTATTTCATTCTGCCAATTTCGAAAAATACAACCTATGCAAGACAACAAACAAAGAGAAAAGAAATACACTTACCTTTTAATTAGCTACATTCCAGTATTCCGAGTGGTTCATTTATTTTATTAATTTTTACTATCATCTTTGCTAATAATTGCTTCTGTGAGTCGATCCGAAAATCTTCTGTTTCTGGTCCATGGTTTTGATTTTGTAGGATCTAGTATCTAGCCGGGTGCTACACGAACCTCATATACAGCTCTACCATTACTGTAGATGAAGCAGTTGGATGTGCGTACAAACTTGGAACAGCTGACCAACTTCAAGAAGCAGCACTCACCCTCCATTCTCACATTATAAAGGCATTCAAAGAGTCAAAGGAGCTACCATGGCCCCCGACAGCACAGGAGCTAGATGCTGTGAAGATGAATGTGCTTCTTCCAGAGCATCTTGTTGAGCTCTTAGCTCAGTGATGACTGGGACATTCGATGGCGAAAAGTGCGAGAAGACACAGAGGCTGGTCTATTCGATTACACAAGATGTGTGTCGAGCAGCAACTAACAGCAAGTGGAAACTCCCAAAGCACATCCTCCTATGTGCTACACTTCGACACCTCTATCGAAGCAAACAGGTGAGTTATAAGTTAATTTACCGCTTTTGAGGTCCTACATTGTCAATGCTGAACTCTTTTTGATACAGGTATTTGCTTTTGATATTTACTAAAGCAATTTTCTGTCTTTGTAGCTCACAACCATCCTTTCACGACTAGGACACTCATAAACATATGACTTCAGTATGGAACTTGAGACGGCAATGGCCAAGGCTTTTGATGACATTTCCACCCACCTGACCCCTCAAATCATCACCGGCGAGGGAAACACTGTTTTTCACAGCGAGTGGGACAACCTGAACAGAATCACAACCAACGTTCATGGCTCAAATTTTGTGAACAGCACCGGAGGAATCATGATTCAAGAGGTGAAGGAGAGCCATGTGAGCACCAAGAAGAGGACACTTCCTCTCTATGACAGGTCATCCAAGATGAGAAGTCTTAAGATCACACCTCCTGAAACATTACCAGAGCTGGCATTCAAAAGAGCTGGCCCCAAATTCCTCAACAATGCCAACTTTACCCCTCCTGCTGAGAACCAAAAGTCATATGATGCCTCAATGTTGCAGTACAACACCCATCTCCTCTGCAGATGGTTAAGCAGCCAGGGCAAGCAGCAGGTGCCTGGATTTGGTGGTTTTATTTCAAGCACAGGGAAAGTACCTTCTAGGAAATCTACAATTGACTTTTACACCCCCATCAACCAGCCCATTACAGACAATGCGGTAGTGTATGAGATACTCAAGAGGTCCGAGGCAGCAACGGAGGAGGTTGGACAGCCATACACTATCAACACGTTTGACCTCGGAGTGGTCATGAAGGCCTGTCCTATAGTATGGAAGTATGAGGAGGAATTCAGTAAGCATGTAATCCTCGTTGGCAAGTTCCATACGGCCATGAATTACATAGGCAAGCTCACTGGGCGCAAGTGTCTTGGAGCTGGCTACCCGGAGATCCTCATAGAAGCTGGCCTCGCAACCAGTGGTTGCCTGAAAAACATTCTGAGCGGCAAATCATACGCCAAGGCTCTCTTCAGGCTGAGGGCGGTCACAGAGGCACTTGAACGGTTACTCATCAATGTTTTCCCGGAGGAGGAGAAACCAGACATCCCACATGAGACCCTTATCAACCTCATCCACTGCTGCACTTACGGGAACCTTGACTCCACTCTAAAGAATCCCTCACTCCTCAACCTGATTAATCAGTACAAGCAATACCAAGATAAGGTACGCAAGGGCCATCTGGGCAAAACAGGCATGTTCTGGCTCTCCATGATGGATCATGCAAGGCTGGTCTTCATGATGGATTTTGCAGTGAAAACCAACAACTTTGAGCTCTTCCACCACTGCAATGGTGCCATGGCAGATCTCTTCTTTGCATATGATGGCCACAACTACTCCAGGTAATCCATGCAATCATTTCCTTAATACACATTATAAAAATAAGTAAGTGGGAGCTTACTTGAAGTATAAACTTTATTTATTATTCATTTCCTACAGGTACCTGACCTGGTTTGAGGCCTTTCTAACAAACATTGACCTCTCTCATCCTGGTGCTCTTGATTACATCAAGCACGGAGCCATATCGGTCGCAAGATCTCTGATCCCAGGGGCTCTTGCAGCAGTGGACAAGACCATGGAGGAGACATTCATGAAGTTTGCGAAGTCTTCAGGTATGTCAATGTGGGAACACAAACATAATCACCTATATTTAATTACAGGCTCATGTTGGTTGTTGTGATAAAATTAAGACTTCTCTCTCTCTCTACATTGCAGGTGGTCTACTCGGCCTCTTCAACAACTGCGGCGCATACCAGAAGTGGTGCCGCACAACCTCTGCCCGAGCTCAGCTTTATGAACTTACTCTGGAGATGTGCGGCATGATTGACGACCCTGAGATGCCGAAGGCAGGCAAGCACCGTGAGCTGGAGCCTGCCCAGATCAAAAAGTCTGAGGAGGCGGTGCAGAGAGTCATTACTGCCATAAAGGGCTTCACAAACCCCTGGAGAATCCCTGATAAAAGCCGACTGTACTCCCTAGCATCTGGGGCTCCAATCGATCCAGAGGTTGAGGTTGACGTGCTGCGGGCCGAGGCTGCAGGGAGGGCTGCCAAGGAGCAGTTCATCCAAGAGCGCTTTGTTTCCAAGAAGAAGGAGTTCTTCGACCGCCTCGAGAAACTTAAGCTCAAGACGATGGATCACTGCAGCAAGAGGGTCAAACTTACATCTGCGCAGGGGAAGGTGGATATTGATTTAACTTATACTAATTGCACATTTCATTACACAAAATACATTCTGTTAAGGTCTGTTGTATTTATGCCTTTCTCATTTCTTTACTTTCCATTACAGCTCTTTGTGTACCAGGAGCAGAGTAACCTCGCCTATCAGCTACTCGTAAAGTCACAGATTATGGAGATACCCATCAACATTGAAGAACTCATGCGGTATCCCCTCTCACCTGTTCCTCATGCCCTTGGCTCTCCTGATGGCTATTTTGCCAAAACAAATAAGGCCACCATCCTTCACCATCTGCTGAAGGACAGGGATGAAGAAGTTACTTACCCCAAGGATGCCCTCTACATACAGGATGGCAATTCCCTCTTCCACATGATGTCCAACCTCCCACCAACCTGTGGAGAGATTTGCATGCAGCTCCTGGACCTAATGGTTGACAAGCACCATTTTGTGTTCTCCACAGATTGCTACCAGCCAGATTCCATCAAAGCCCAGGAGAGGCTCAGGCGTGGCTTTACTGAGAAGTATATAATTGACGGTCCAAATACCCGGAAGCTCTATGACTTTAAGTCATTCCTTGGTAATGAGCTGAACAAGAAGCAGCTATGTGACCTGCTTCTCAAGGTCTGGGGGAGCAATGAGGCAGCATCCCAGATTGAAAAGAGTATGAAAGCTGTGGTGTGTGTTAACGGGAAATCCTATGACCTAACATCAACAAATGGAAAGGTAAGTTTGCAGAAGTCCTAAGCAGTCACACAATGCTTTGAAAAAATATTTAGGCTCTACAATGATAGGTAGACCAAATGGCTCTGGAAGTGTGAATATTCTCGACTTTACACATGTACAATTGCAGACCATATTTGGGCTCTTAAACATTTGAAGTCATGCAGTTGTTGTCTTATGTATTAATTGTTACATTATGTAGTAGTATTTAGTTTCTTTATTTGTTACAGGTCCAGACTTCTGAGATCTACGCACTGCGGTCCAACCAGGAGGAGACAGACAGTCGCATTGTCCTGTACCTCCACCAGGCTGTCAAATGGGGGTACAAGTCCTGTGTGGTGAGGACACCTGACACAGACATTCTGCACTGTAAAAAAAATCCCGTAGTTTTTACGGAATAATGCTGGCAACTTTGGTTGCCAGAACAATTCTGTAAAAAATACATTAAAACTGTAATCACCTTTACAGAGCAGCATGTAAGTTTTACATTTTAAACTGGTATATTTAACAATGGATTTCAGCAACATTGACATGGCCATAAAGTTATTGAACAAATTCCTTCAGTAAGAATTACATTCAGCCACTGTTTTTTTTAACATAAAATCCCATTTGATTTCACTGAAAAAAATATGATATTAACGTTATTTCACTGTGAAATATTCATTGTGTAACCTTTTTTTTTGCTGAATTTGTATGTAGATTCCACTCCAAAAATGTGGTTGCCAGAACAATTCTGTAAAAAATACATTAAAACTGTAATCACCTTTACAGAGCAGCATGTAAGTTTTACATTTTAAACTGGTATATTTAACAATGGATTTCAGCAACATTGACAAGGCCATAAAGTTAATGAACACATTCCTTCAGTAAGAATTACATTCAGCTGCTGTTTTTTTAACATAAAAACCCATTTAATTTAACTGAATTTGTGTGAAATATGATTTAATTGGTCCATTAATAATGGTCTAAAGTACTCATTTTTCATTCTATATTGATATACTTTTCCACACGGCTTCACAAGACTGGTGCTAGGGCTCAGAAAGCTTAAACTGTTGAATTGGTTAAAAAATGCGTCAGCCAAATGTAATGTAATGCTTCTAAAATCATATCAAGTGACCTAGAAGGTTGAAATGTGGTCAGTTCAGAGTTGCTTGTTATCCGGCAGAAAGAAAAAACAATATTCTAGCCTCTCTAAGTCTGTGCCAGTACTTCACACAGCTATTCTGATTGTTTCCTAAGAAACTACAGGGTCTCAGCTGATGTAAAGCATTTGAAGGTAGGCCCCAAAAGAGGTGGGAACAGTGCCCTCTGAAGTAGGCACAGTATCATTTTGGGGGAAAAAGACAAAGTTTTTTTTGAAAATTAAATGTTTATTAACATTTTAAATGTTAATTAACATATCAAGCATGTAACTTGCTCAAGAGGAACAGGTGGTTGAACAAATGCCTTTCAAGACAAACGGCACAATTCACAGAAACAGTTTACAATTGGACAGAAGAAAAACAAACCGTTGAAATCAGCAATATATTTAAAGGGTTAGTTCACCCAAAAATGAAAATTCTGTCAGTAATTACTCACCCTCATGTTGTTCCAACCCCGTAAGACTTTCGTTCATCTTCGGATCACAAATTAAGATATTTTTGATGAAGGGACAGAAACTCGCCGGCCCAGAATAGTTATTAAAACATCGTTAAAATAGTCCAAGTGACTACAGTGGCTCTGCATTAAGTTTATCATGCGACGACAATACTTTATGTGCGGAAAAACAACAAAAATAACGACTTTATTCCACTATTCATTTCCTTCTCTCTGGGCCTCGAGTTAGTTCACGTAGTGTTTAAGCGTAGCGCGTCTGTGTTGCACGTCACCACGTAGGCTCACTATTGGCCGACGCTGGTCATGTGTGTGATGCGTGGTGACGCGCAACACAGACGCGCTGCGCTAAAACACTACGTGAACTAACTCGAGGCCCAGAGAGAAGGAAATGAATAGTGGAATAAAGTCGTTATTTTTGTTGTTTTTCCGCACATAAAGTATTGTCGTCGCATGATAAACTTAATGCAGAGCCACTGTAGTCACTTGGACTATTTTAACGATGTTTTAATAACTATTCTGGGCCGGCGAGTTTCGGTCCCTCTGAAAGCCTATGGAGGAGTGAGACTGCCTTCAGATTTCATCAAAAATATCTTAATTTGTGATCCGAAGATGAACGAAAGACTTACATGGTTGGAACAACATGAGGGTGAGTAATTACTGACAGAATTTTCATTTTTGGGTGAACTAACCCTTTGAAAATTTGAAGCAATGGCTTATATGTTGAGCCTTTACAAACTTTTGCTTTTGGTGTTTGAGATACATCAAGCATTATTAAGAACAGCAAGGTAGGTTGAAAATATAGCACCCCTTGAAAATAACATTAACATAGTAAATGTTAAAACAAACATTATTTGGATGGGAGCTCCTTGAGGCAGGGTTGGGGGTAGATGGTGCCTGATCTCCCTGGACTCATCATCATCGTAGCCCTCACCTGCCTAGACAGAAAAAAAAAATGTAGGCCTACACCTGTTTCAAACATCCTGACCAAGTCAGTATTCGCAAAGTGCTTTTAGACTACAGATACAATATTTTGTAGGCTTACACCTGTTTCAAACATCCTGACCATTATCAGTATTCGCAAAGACTACAGATATATTTTGAAAAACACATTGAAAACATGGTTTAGCAGGTTTTAAAAAGATGGAAATACATTTGTCTTTCTCTCCCTCTCCTGCCATAGGCTATTTCAGCCTCTTGAGGAGGGCACACAGCATTGACTTCACACACACACACGACGTTGATTATAGCCTATTGAAAATTTTGACTCCGTAATCCTATGCTTCACAAATTCGCTCAACCAGCTAAGTACTGTCAATATTTTTGGGTAGCTGAAACTTAGCTGCGTACTGATGCGTTGACTCTAACAGCCCTGCGATATCTCCATGAAACTTGCCTGGCCGACATTAAGTAATGTTTTTTTTTATTACAAGATGTGAAATTTTATGTTAAAGGTCCCCTGTGTAACGTTTTCAGTTGTTTGTTAACAAAATCAACATTTCCCATTCATAAATGTGGCCCCATTCATGTTTAATTACCACCACCACTAATTTGAAGCATACCTATTGGCTTAGAAATCCTCATTTACATCTACATCGCGCAGGGGCGACTCTCGATGTACGTGCGCCAATGCGAAATACAGCTCGGTCTTTGGTGTCTGCAGAATTTCCCTACATTCAGCAAAGGTAAGTTATGAACTCATTTTCTACAAGCCACATATCTTCCTAACATTCCGACATTGAATTGTATTTTCCAACTAAATAAATAAAGAGAAAAATAACTTTGTATGTGATCCGTCACTGTCTCATTTGATCTCTAGTCTCTAGACCCAGAGACAGTTGATAAACTAACCTAACATAGTTTTGCTAGAATTAGTAGAATACCACAAAGTTGCTGAACATGTGTTATTTTAGGTTAGTTTGCAACAATATACGTTCTATAATATAAGTTCAAAGTCCTTAGCTGCTACCTAGCTAGCGAACATCATTACCGCTAGCCATTCCCATTCACTTTCCGTTTACTGTGCTAACGGTTAACAGGAAAAATGAAACTATTTATTCTGTGTCCGAAAGAGTGTTTCATTGGCATCACACACAGGCACACAAGCAATGGCAATAAAATAGTACACAACATTATATTAATATTTTGTTATTGCTTATTCAGAGAAAAGTGTATGTTTTGACGCGCCTAGGAATCTGGAACTAGTGCCAACACCTAACCACTAGATGGGAGAAATTCTTACACAGGGGGCCTTTAAAATATGTAAATTGGGCATTATCTCTAATAATGTACTAATTTCAGGGTTCCTACACGTTTTCCATTTCAAAATTCCATACTTTTTTAAAAGTTGAACTAGAACTCTTACATTGTTAAACATCCCGCCACTCGTAGTCTGCCAGGTCTTGGATCAGAGTGAGTACGCGAGGGTTGACCTGCATGTGGGCTGTACTGGTCTTCTCCACTTTTGATCCCTTATCAGGTTTAATGGAGAAGAAACATCTAGGGGAAGAGGGTTAGAGGAAAGAGAGAAACAGATTTAACAGAATAATATAATCATAAAATCATTCACATCATAAAAGAAAACAAAATATAAATATTTCCCTCAGACCAAAGTCAGGAGGAGTTAGTTATTCAATAAAGCAAAACTGTTGGGTATCCACTTTAAAAAAACAAACAGGACGTACCTCTGAAGAAACTCCAGGGTGGATGCAAGCTTTGATGGGTAATGAATGTTATAGGAGTAATAACTTCCAAACATCGTGCATAATGACTGGATGAAGGTTGTCATTTGGTCATTTACAATGACTTGGTCAATACTAAGCATCATTCTTCTGGCAGAAAAACTGGACTGTCCTACAAGAACACACAAAAACAATATTGTTAACATTTAACATGAAATTATGGGGTAAGGGACAGGGAGGGGTCTACAAAGAGAGATGGGATGGGTGTGTAAGAGAGAAGGAAAGAGAGGGTGAGCAAAGGAGTGAGAGAAAGGGAGAGGATGGAGAGTGAGAGGGAGGGAGATAGAGTGAGGAACGAGAAGGGACAAAGTATGTCTGATAAAGGGAGAGAGTAAGAGGATAGGAGTGAGGGATACAGTGAGCGCAATAGAGGGGAGGAAAGGAGGGAGAGAAAGTGTGTGTGGTGGTGGGGGGGGGGTGTGAGGGGGAACAAGTGAGAAGAGAGGGAAAGAGAGCAAGGGAAAGGGGGGAGAAAGTGTGCAGTGTGTCTGTGACAGAAGGGGGAGAGAGAAGGGGAGAGGACAGAATGAGAGGAAAGTGAGGGATAGTGAGAGTGAGAGGGAGAGAAGAAAGGAGCAAGAGAAAGTGTATGACTAGGGGGAGAGGCAGAGATCAGAGTGAGGGGATGGAGAGTGAGAGCAAGAGGGAACCAAAGCATAGAGAGAGTGAGGAGGGAGAGAAAGAGCATGTGTGTGGGGAGGGCAGGTGGAAATAGCCTGGCTCTGCCTGTCTACGTACTTCCGCTCATTTAGGTTTTAAGTTGCAAGCCTATCGTTATTGTTGTGTCCCCCGTGGTTAACATATGTCATTACCAAACATTAATGAAACTCCAATTATTTCAAACTTCAGACAAGCGTCCACCAATCAGGAAATAAACGTTTGCCAATGGATCTAGGCCAGACTCTCTGCGAAGTCAGAAGAGTCTGGTATCCATTCCAGGCTAAGGTGGAAAGGCTGAGGATAGAGCAAGATAGGTAGAGAGAAAGGAGGGAAAGAGAGAGAGAAAGGGGGGAAAGAGAGAGAGAGAAAGTGTGACAAGGGTGGAGAGACAAAAACTTACCACATACAACTATCGTGGGAGTTAAGGCAACTTCTGCGAATTCCACGTCTTCGGCCAGACAGGTTTCATCTACGTAGCAAAACATGACCTCCTCCTTCTCATCAAAGTAGGCCAGGAGAAGCAAGACCATCTCGATGACATCTGCAGAAGACCCTGTGTGTTCTCCCCTGATGAATTCAAGCTTGGCCGTGGCTTGGCACAGCTTTTTGTTCTTGTTGGCGGCTATTGTTTTCATATAGTTTAGGAGCCTTTTCCCCTTCTGGTCAACATTCTTCAGAAAATCTTCTTTCAGGTGTATTCCTGTCAGTTCCTGAAAGTGGGTGGTCATTCCAATTTCCATAAACCACCATGGCCAGTCTTCTCTCATTTCTTTAATTGCTCGTCCTTCATTTACTTCTTTTCGTTGAGTGAAATATGTCGCTTTCATGATTGATCTCACCATTTCCAGGTCCTCAGTTTGTTGCAGAAACAGATTTTTCAGCTCATCTTTTTTGTCTTGTTGGCTCTGTGTTGTTTCCCCGAGCGGCAAGAACTTCACTTCCCATTTTATACATCCGTACGTATCTTGAATTGCAGCTCTTTTTGTCTGTGCCATCTCTGAGTCTTCCAGTGTGGATTTTCTTTTTGTGATTTTTGGTGTTGTTTCTCTTCTTGTGTTTTCAACGCGATTTTGAATTTGTTTGGCGAGGGAATGGTATCCAGCGCCGATGACATCTCCCTCAATGACATCCTGTAAGGATTTGGGGTATCGTGCCACTATCTTTTGGGCTACATCTATGGCGTTTCTTTTACTAATCAAAGCAGAGTCTTTCAGCATTTGCCTCACCACAATCCTGACCATTTCTCTTCTTAAAGCTGGCCTTGGTCTTTGGCCCCTCTCCAGGCACTGCACTAACGCCTCAGGAAAGGAGCTCCATGGGATTTTAAATTTGTCTGTCCAGTCTGGTCCTGCGCCATGATGGGCAGTGTTGAAGGATGAGGTGGTAGAAGGCGACTGAGGAGATTGGGAGGGTCCAGGTGAATCAGCAGAACAATCATCCTGGTCCTGGTCTTTAAAAACAAAACACACAGCAACAACAGTTAAAGTGTAACTACTTTTTTTTGCTGGAGTTACACTTTTGAGGCATTCATGAGGTGTTTTTTTATTTTTTACAAGATTCTTTTTCATAGACACTCACAATGCTTGAGCTTTTTATAGATAATTCCCACTTGAATCTATGTGCACTGCATATACTGCAACTCACATTTAAACTTCCAGAAAGCCACCGCCTTGCGAGCTTGAATCGGTCTTAAGACAGACGATACATATTCTTCTTGAATAAACTTGAAGTCTTCTGCTGTTTCTATACCCAGGGTCTGCAGTCTCTCTTCAAGCATATTTTTGGACACCTCCTGTAGGTCTGGGTAGACATCATTAATGGCACCTCGCAAAAATGTCTCCACCATGTCTCTAGTCTGGGGGGGGAGGGAGGAATACATATTCAACACAGCAACAGGACACTTTCGGACATTGATTTTCCTGAAACTTAGCATGCTGATTTGGTCATGTGAAAAAAACATGAAACTGATATTTTGCATGTCTTGGATCAATATTGAAGGAGATAAAATGTGGTTCATTTTATTCTATTTTATTATCACTTTTTATTATTAAAATCAGGTTAAGCTACATTGTAGGGTTAGTAGCCTATAATATTTATGAAAAATATAGAGTTGAAAAGAGCTTTACGATAATTTAAGAATTATTTCTGTGTGGCTTATAGTGAAGGAGAATAACAAGTTAAAGCCATAGCCTAGTTCTCCCTAATTTTCATTTGACTTTAGACTTTTTTTAAGGCCCATCTTTTTGAATTCTGATCCAAGGCATGTGAATTTTAAATTTCATGCTTTTCTCATATGACCAAATCAACATACCAAACTTTTGAGCAGTGGTACATTAAATGCAAACATGAGATCACACTGACAAAACACTGTGTTTCAGAGGAATGACTCTGTGCCCATTGATAATGTATGAAGTCAACGGATAGAAATCTACCAAGTCATTGATGTGAACACACATCATTCCTGTACTTGGTGCCACTACTGAGTACAGGTGGTATTCGGCAAGATACTCAGAATTGTGTGCGTTCACCACAAAATACACAGCTGCATTTTCTCGAATTAAAATGATGACAAGCTCTGCAAGCTCCAAGCACTCATCATTTTTTGAGACCAGGAAATTGCCCTTCTTATATGTTGTTCCTTTGTACTGAATTTCTGTGGAAACACTGGTATCATTTCCTGAAAAGTGAAAGTCACAAACTGCATTTTTAATGGCTTCACTGTAGAGGTTGGGGGAAAAAGCGCAGCTATTTTTAACTTGCAGAAACTGACTACATGCTGATCCTGCTGAAAGATATGCTTGTAACATCTGATGTCTTTCAGACAGAGTTAAGCAGATGTTTTTGAAATTTTTCAAATGCCTTGCACATCTTTTAAAATAGCCATGTTTACTCTCGAAACGCATCGTCCATAGTCTGATCAGGGGACCAAATTTCAAAATCAGTGACGGGTAGTGTCTCAAGTAATGATGTTTAGGTTTTAGAGGAGTGCCTGGAAACAAACTCTTCCTTGACTCCAGATATTCTTGGATCATGATATCCAAGTAAGCCACCTGGGACAATGAAATCTTTTGTGCGCAAACAAGATCAACAATGTCTTTTAGCTGCAAAACTAATTGCCACACATCATCTTCAGCATTTGACACTTTGTCTCCAATTAACACCGGTAACAACCTCAAGAAATTCCAATTCTGGACAGCTTGACCAGACAGTTTTTTGCAGCCAGGTTTGACACAGCATGGCTTAGTAAGCACATCGGATCCCTTGTATTTGAATTGTTTAATGCGCCGGTTGAAAAGTGAATATGTAAACCATTTTTTGCTCTTTATGAAATACTTCAAGAAGAGGGAAACATAGGATAAGACACCCTCAAAAATGTCATGGCCTAAGCATGGTGGTAGACCAGGTTGGCATACATGAAACGCCCGCAAACCATTGAAATCAGAATTCCGCTTTATTCCTCTAACAATTGGTCTGTCTTCAGTGAGATCAGCAACAGCAGAGTTGTAATTATCTGGGTTACGTTGTTGCCCGCAAACATTTGGATTAATCAGAAACTCCCCTTTCGTGACCTCACAGTACCTGCAGAAGTACTTTGAAGTACTGAAGTTTTCAGTAAAGCCACCAATGTTATGAGAGCCTAAATTATCCCCTGCAATACAGAACAAAGCCGCCTTGACAGTTTCTGCACCTACAGTAATTCCGTTTATTTCCAGGTCTTTCAAATCCGACAACATATCTGAGAAAACACTAGCACTTCCAAAACGTTTGAAGTCATTTTCTATGCACAGTAACACAAGGGACATGTGGTCGGTGTTAGACCGTACATGAACAGGTAAATTTGCCACCGAAAAGTAAACAGCAAGAACTTTGTGCTTTTTCTTAGCTGAGCCTAGTGGATTTACAATTTCAAAGGCATCCTGGTATAAAATCAGATTCAGACATTCTGGATTGTCAATTAAGAATTGGTTCGTCTTAAAAACCTGCCCATCGCTTATGTCACTAAAGACACACGGGTCTGTTTCACAAGACTGAGGCAACACTGAGTTGTTCCATAATTCTGATTCAAGTAAACTGGTCAATGTTTGCTGCACAGGTACGTAATAAGCAAACCTTTGTAACATATTTTCATCATTTCCTAATGAAATTCTTTTAGGTTGAACATATTTAAACATGGAATGGAATGTCTGAGCTCTTGAGTAGGTTGTTCTCAATGGGCCCTTGTGAGAAGCAGAAAACAGATCAGACTCCTTCACACAATCACAGATTTTACTAACAGCATCATCTGTTAGATTCAAGTAATTTTTCAAAAGTAACTGCAGTTTGCTCAAAGTGTAATCCAGGCCTAATTCATGAACATTTTGCATCTCTTCAACAATAACCTGTATTGTTGAAGCTGGAATAAGGAG